>NC_073720.1:9249336-9562399 GCF_023634085.1 Falco cherrug | reverse complement strand
AGATCTGACAGGGCAGCAGGTCAGTAAAAGCAAATTTTTCTTGCTCTTGAGAGTGCCCATAGCAGAGAAATGGCATAAAATATTGAGGCTGAAAACTTTAAACAGTTTTAGAGTACTATTATTTTTGCAGTTTCTTATACTTTTTGACCACTGACTTGATGGCTTGATGGCAAAAATTACTTTTCCACTGAGATTGCTTGCCCCTTTAAGGGGAACAAAGGATGAATGTGCCTGATTTATGTAAGTGATATGTCATTGAGGCTATGTAAAACAGATTATATATATTTTTCTATGTGTGTATGTGTACAGAGGGAGAGAGAGAGTAACTTTAAGTAGCTCCTAATCTATGAGTTACTAGATAAACATGCAAGAAGTTGTGTTTCAGTGTATTCAGTTTCATTGTTCTAGTCTTATCACTTAGAAACAAGACCTGTAATAGAGACCTTTTTGCTGTAGCTGCTTATATTAGTAAGGTAAAATCACTTCCTGTTTTTGACAGTAAAAGTTTAAAGTGTGTGAAAAGTAGGAGTAGCTTTGTCAGTTGGCTTTTATCTTTGGTTCTGCTTTGAATTGGCTGGTCTACTGTGACAACAGGTGATGCTTTTGCTACAGTTTATTGCATTAGAAATTTCCTATCTGCAGGGTTTCCTTTGGAAGATTATTCTGTATTGTGATATTCAGAAATCTGTTGAGAGATACAGTTTTTCTAACACGATTTGTATAGTACTGTGACGGTAAGTCATTCAAGTACTGTTAAGTCCCTTGCCTAGCAGCCATCTTGGACAAGTCTTTAAGTCACTCTAGGGTTTGGAATTCTGCCTGTAAGTGGGAGGATATAAAACTTCTGACTGCTTCTGAATTGTTGTATTGTCATGCATTTGATTTTTGTTCTTCATCTGGGCTAAGATGTCATTCTCTGTCTTCTGTGTGCTGAGTAAATCCTGTGTGCCTCACATGTACATTCAAAATTGATGTGAAGACAGATCATTCGATTCTCATTGCTTTGATAGAGTCATTGCCCTTTGAATCCTTCAGCATGACACTAATAACCTGTGTCATTTTTAGGGCTCCTCCTGGACGCATCTCTTTCCATTTCTCTGTTTATCTGTACTTGCTTTCAGGAGGCTGGTATGTACCTCCGCTTTGCAAATGATGTCCTTAAGTTATTAAGAAATTTCACACATAGTCCCCATTATGCAGAAGCTTTATGTAGAAGCATCTCTTCATAGGTATCTACAAGCCCGCTGCCTCATAGATGCCTTCATAAGTCACATTAAAATCTGTTTTATTGCATGATGTGTTGTTTACATTGCTTGTTGTTTAGAGAATTTTAACTCCTTTTTCCCTGTCAGAACTGATGGGGTAGAAACGGTCTTTGTTTTCTTTCTATAATCCCTAATATGTGAAATTGTGGTTGAAGACTCAAATGTGCTTTTAGAAAGTTGACAATATAATGCGTTCAAAGCTTTTTCTCTTTTCTAACCTTCTGTTTTTCTCTTACCTTGCCAAATCCTTATGGAAATTTTGTACTCTTAACTTTGAAGATAAGCTCTGGATTGAAACAAACAGAACAAATAAATTTTAGTTGTTATGAAAGAAAAAGACTTCACAAAATTTTTCTTCAAGGAGTTTTCATCACTAGCAGAACTAATTTGCTTCAAGCTGTTGTGTGCATGTCTAGGGAGTGCTGATCGTTTCAACACACGTTACACTGTTGTACTGGTAGGTAGGTTGCCGTTATGATTTACCAGGATCCTCTTCTGAAGAGAATGGCTTGAGTTTTGCTCTAATATGAATCTTGGCAGAACTGATTTACCTTTTCTTCATTCAGATAGACTTGAGCACCACAAAGGAAGATGAGTGTTTTGGAGAGGACTTTGAAAAGGTCTTGTTAGCTCTGGAGCTCTTCTGGTACTTATAATAAATCAGTGGTTTGCTATACTGGTCTTGACCAAAATTTCCCATCTTCCTACTTCCCATTTGACAGAAGTCGTCTGCTGTCATGCAAATTGTCATCTTCTGAGATGTGGTTTCTGAAGAGGATCTTCCATTTATGTAGTACATTTCATCCAGAAAATACTGAGTTACGAAACTGTTTTCTGTTATGAAACTGAGCTGTGTAGAAAGGACAGAAATCTGGAAAAAGGTGATACAATCTTGGCCTCTATCTCATTTGTTGTCTTGTTTTGATGGTGCAGTGTCACTGTGAATAATTCCACAGCTTCATTTTGACATTTGTTATGGTTCAAGTCTGCCTTGAGAATTTTTATCTGACATCTATCCATATCTGTGGGTGAAACAAAAGCACAGACTAACTTTTCAGATTTCGCCCTTCATCCCACAAATGTTTGTCTGACAAGTATATATGTAGGTTTAGATAATAGCTTGAGGTACCTTCTGTTAAAATCTCCTTCACTAATGTAACCAAGTTTCTGCCTCTTTTTTTTGAGTAAAAAATGTCCTGTAACTTTTTATTTTTCTTAAAGAAGTTCCATCATCTAGCTGCCAAAAAAATAGTTTTCAGACATTTTTAGCACGGGAAATGGAAATCTTTCAACCATAGTTGAATTTGAATTCAGTTAAGTTAAAGACATTCTCCTTTTGCATGACTGTAAATAGCACCTGAAGGGTCAGGTGGCTACACATAAGTCTGTGTAAAATCACCACCTTATTCAGAAGCAACATAGTGTTTCAAACCGCTGTTCAAGAAGCAGTTAGCTAAGAATGGAAGGGGGTACTTCCTTTCTTACGTGCGTAGATCAGCTGCCCATAATGGTAAGGAGGGGAGAGAAGCCCAGTGTTTGCTTTCTGTGCTCAGAGGTTGTTCTGTGCTGTATTGTGTTAACTTGGCCAAACTGCAAGGCATTTGTGCTTGTATCTCATGTTAAGCACTGTATGCCCTCGGGGAGGACTGTAGTATTTTTAGGTCTGTAAAAATCTAAGCTGAAAACACGTCAGATTAGTGGAAATACTTAAACTTGTCAAAATCTTGGGCAGAGTAACATAGCTCTTACTGCTGCTTTCGTCTTGGGATTCTTATTTTGTGCTTAGTGCTAGCACTGGCGAACTGAGACACCAATGACAGAAATTTTTGATAAATAGAAACAATTTAGAACTGAAACTGTTTCCTGCTTGGAAACACCCAAACCGGGTAATGCCAATAACCTCAATAATACACGGGACTGTGGCGAACACGAACAGCAATAAGCCCTCTGGTGGACAAGGGTAACAAACGCTGCAGTTCTCTGTGTGATAAAGGAATGCATTGAAGGAGCTGAAGTACTGGAGTATGTTAAAGGATTGTTTTGAGAATTAATAAGTACGAAGGTAGCAAATAAATGATGGAAAACAAACAATAGTGAAATGTGAAAGGGTGTGTACTTTTCTGTATATTAAAAAAAAATCCTCTGAAATAAGGACTTAGCATCTACTAACAATTTATTACACGCATTTTTGCTGTTTTGGTTTAGTCCAGGGGTCCTCAAACTGTTTAAACAGGGGGCCGGCGCACGGATGAAGTGGCAGGCAGTCATCTGCGGCTGCTTGGTTTCCCCCCCCAGCCCCCGGTGGGGGGATCTATAAATACCGGGGGCTGGATTGAGGACCCTGGGGGACCCTATCTGGCCTGCGGGCTGTAGTTTGAGGATCCCTGGTTTAGTCAAACACTAAGGCAGATTTTTTTTTTTTTCCCTTGCTCTTTCATTTTAGGATGCTAAGGTAAAGTTTGGTATTGCTGCACTAGATTTTCAAGTTGTGAGAACCTACTGCCCTTTATGAATCAGGGAATAGTCTATGCCTTAAAACTTTATCCTATACATTTAGTATTGAAGCTAGCAGCTTGCATTTGAATTACAAGTGTTTTCAAAAAAATCTCCACAATTTGGTAATCTGTTTTACTGAACTATACTTACATTTTTAAAAATATGTATTTTATTTCCAGTTGGAATTTGTCTACTTTCAACTTCTAATTATTAGGCCTTGAAGTGCTTTTAATATCTCATGAAATATTGGTTCTGCTTTAAAGAGTACTATCTATAATGTTACTTTAAATTTTCAGGTAACTAATGAAGGAGGAATGAAGAGTGCTTCTTTAAAGGATTTGTGTCCTGAGGACAAGAGACGCATTGCAAACTTAATTAAAGAACTTGCCAGGTAAGAATAAGCATCACCTGAAAATGCATTATGTTTAAGGGTAGTTATTCCTCTAATTAATCTTAAGCAGTGTAGTATTGCATTATGGAACTGAATATTTAAATAAGGTAATTTTTCTTGCTGGAGGAGGTATGAAGAATGAAGCAACCTGATTGGTTTTTCCTTGCTTTCTGACCCTAAACCCCCTAAACGTTTTGAAAACAAAACCCGAAGTTTTGTGACCTGCAGTAGTTCACCTGTATAAACCTCGTCACGGAGCTAGGGTTTTGTTTGCTGTTTGTATCGCATCCTTTAAATAAACACATGTTGTCTTCTGGAAATTACAAACTTTATTGATACGAAACTTTGTGGTGCTTGTTTGTCAGGGGTAAGCTTTTATATGGAGTTCCACATTAATAGTGGATTGCTGATCTTGTGGCTGAAACAAGTTAATCACTATACGCCCATGTTTGTACATGTAGATCAGTAGAGAGTCCAGTGTAATTTTAACTTATTAGCCAAACTTTCTTTTGTTTTGATGAATTTCTTCAAGTTGTCCCTGTTTGAAAGGAGATGCAGAAATAGTGCAAGCGAAAACAGCTTTAGTAAATTTTTTTCCTGCGTTTCATCCCAGTGCTAGTCACATTCGTGAAGAGAAATGATACGAAAAATAGGTTGAATTTGAGTGAGGAGACTTTTACCTCTCTCTGTGTCCCTAACACTTCAGAATCTCTGGAAATATGCTTCCTGGCTGTAAAATTGAGAAGGAACACATGGGGCCTTAGCAGGTTTTCGCATATCAGAGGGGAAAGTCTCGTGAGATGATCTCAGTCCTTTGGGCTAAAAGTTAGCATCCATACTAAGAATTTATAAAGGCAAAGTTTTTCTAGAACAAAATGAAGGTTCTCAGTTATTAATGAAATGCTTTTTTGCCATAGATTTCATATGTCTGTGCAATAATTGGCAAGCGTTACTGTCCTTTTGCTTTTTATGTTAGGAAAGTTTGGGCAGAGAAATGTAAATTACTTGCTCAAGGTCATACAATAAGTCTCTGGTGCAGCTAGGAATATTTTCTCTCTGATTATCCTCATCCAGTGGACCATTTTGCCTGCTAATAATTTGTACCAATATAGAATTTCTTGCTATACAGTATTTTAGTAATTTTTGAAGTTCTTCATGCTTGCAACTCTATTTTATCCTACCTCATGTGTTGGAAAATGTATAGTTAAGGCTGTCATAAAGAGTAGATTGCTGGGAAGCCTGGTTACAAATTGTCAGATGTTGGAGCTATTCGGACACTGTTGCCACTGTTGATATATAGAGGTATATTCTAATATTAAAAAAAGCCTTTTATTACATTGTTCCTTGTAATACACTGCTCCCTAGTGAATAGTAGTACACTAACTCATTTGAGCATGGGATTCTTCTTAACTCTCAGATGCTGTCATTTGTCCCTGAGGACAGTTTGATATTTCTGCCTGACATTTCTTCAAAGAAAAATAGAAGGTGCAGCAACATTAATTTTGAAAAGTAAAATTAGTGGAACACTATTATTTTATACTTAGTTCTCTTTTATTTTTAAACCTAATCATATTTTTATTGGATGTAATTAAAAGTCCTTTGCAGAGTAATAGGGAAGTTGAACTTTAATTCCGCTCACCTCGTCACTTTTTTAAATCTCTCCATAATTTTCATCCCTAGTTGTGCAATGATGGAGGGTTTTTATAAGCAGTAGAACATTCTTTGCTATTTAAGAGAAGAAAAAGAACCAGCAGAATGCTGAAAGTTTTCCAAGAAGACTGTCCGGCCATAAATACTTGGAATATAATAAAGATCTCAGTTGACCAGAGCTATGCTTCACTGTTCCTTATTTTACTACTATTTATGAATGAAAATGTTAGTAGTTGGGACTAATTCCTGCATGTTTATTGCAGGATGGTGGACAGAAATAGATTGGTCAATAACTGTTTGCATGAAGGCAGTTGTAAAGTGGTAAAGTTCTGTCTGCATGAAAACCAGTGGCAAAATACAATTAACTCCTGTGGCTTGAATATCAACCAATTCTTGCTTGAGCAGTTCAGGATATTGGTCTTTCCACTGACTTCAGTGACTACGGAAGGGAACGCTAATGTACTTTTCTTTCTCTTCCTATTTTTTCTTCTTTTCCTCTAACTCTTATTCCCAATGTACTTTTGAACATTGAGAAGGTTGTGCCTGTGCTAATATGCTGCAATGTCAGACTTTGTTTTGGTGTGGTTAAATTCTGATGATGGCTATATTATTATCCTTTCCTTTGAAAAAAACCCAGTTGCTGGGCTGTAATGCCCTGCTGCTGGGGATTCCAGTGGCTGACATTACATTAGCTGTTAGGGACTTTATGAAATTGATCTTTGAGAAAGGGTTGAAAGAAAGGACTCAGCTGTATCCTTTTTAATCCTCTTTCTAGGCTAAATAATCTTTGTTTCACTCTGTGCTGCCACCTGTAAATCTGACCATTATTTTTCCTCTCTTTGAACATATCCAGCCTATCTTCCCTCTTAAGGTGAAAAAAGAGAAGCAAACTGGATCCAGGGTTTAAAATACTTCAGTGTTGTAAATTTGAACTTCTTATTGCATCAGAAGATTGATTTCAAATGGTTTTAGTAGGGGAATTTCTGAGTAGAATGAGTCATGCCCATGAATGCCAAAGTGCTGTGAGTAAATGGGTAATTCTTGAGCGTGATCTGCCATAGTTTTCTAAAACAAGCAGCATGGCATCTTTGTGTTTTCAGCAAGCTGCTGCTGGGTAGTGGTGGAAGTGGCAGACACAGTATGAGCAAATTTTAGCTCTCCCTAAAAAGCAGAGTTCTTTTAAGAGGCAAAAAAGACATTCTCTGAGCTTTTATCACTGCAGGCTACTCCTGAAGCAGTCATCAGCTTATGTAATGAAATGAGCAGTGACATGGTGAAGACATTGAAAGATTCCTACCCTCATACTCTGTGCCAATGTCAGGAAACATTAGCCTCTTCCAAGAGGGAGCAGCTCAAGGTCCTCTGGGACTTAGCCAGTTGACTATTGATCATCAAGGGCTTGCTAGACACCGTAACTAGAATGGTTACAAAGTATTCTGGAGTGAAATACTCTAAGTGATATGTAGGTTTTGAGTGCTCTCTTGTGTTGGCATTTGGCTGAATGGAGAGGGTCCAAACTTTGCAGTGAGAGTGAATATGTGTGTGCTTGCAAGCATTCACCTCACTCCAAACTGGTGTATAGACATAGTACTGTGACTTTCTGGCTCCAGCTGATGTGTATGTTCCCTGCCTATACAGCTCACATAAGCAGTTTGCTTTAGAATGAACAGAGGTATTGACAAAGTGATGTAGAATGGTTCATGGAAGTTTAATTTTTGTTTTTAGTGGTGAGAATTGGTATTGAAAAACTTTTATGTTCTTTCTTTTGTCATATAAGATAAACATTGAGAAAGCTGGCTCCCAGTTGTCTTTGCAAACAAATCTTCAAAAGCAACTTAGGTAGAAAGGTTCATAATGCCCTTATCCACCAAAAGGAGGGAATGATTGCCCTTTTCAAGTGAGATACAAGATGTTTTTTGTGATCAGATGTTGTGGTTTAACCCCAGCTGGCAACCAAGTACCACGCAGCCACTTACTCACTCCTCCTCACCCAGAGGACTGGGGAAGAGAATCGGAAAGGGGTGTAAAACTCGAGGGTTGAGATATGAACAATTCAATAGGTAAAGAAAAAAGCCATGCACACAAGCAAAGCAAGGAATCCATTCACCACTTCCCATGGGCAGCAGGTGTTTGGCCATCCCCAGGACAGCCGGGCTCCATCACACGTTAACAGTTACTCGGGAAGACAAACGCCATAATGCCAGATGTCACCACCTTCCTCCTTCTTCCCCCAGTTTATACACTCGGCATGATGTCATATGGTATGGAATACCTCTTTGGCTAGTTTGGGTCACCTGTCTTGGCTGTGTCGCCTTCCCAAATTCCGTGTCCCACCAGCCCTCTTGCTGGCAGGGCCTAAGAAACCGAAAAGTCCTTGATATAATATAAACATTACCCAGCAACAACTAAAACCATCAGTGTCCTGTCAACATTTTTCTCACACCAAATCCAAAACACAGCACTGCACCAGCTATTAAGAAGAAAATTAACTCTATCCCAGCTGAAACCAGGACATCAGATTAGTGTCTTCCTGGCAAAGACCACTTGGCATGCCCAGAATGACTTGTATCTGCAAGCTGGTAAAACAGGCTTCAGACAGCCCTTTGTCCTTATTGAGAAAATACTTCCTCCTTCCCAAGACCTTGGATTGCTAAACCTGTTGTAGGGTGCTGGCAGTCTGGGATGCTATCTTTTCTACTGACGTTGCTTTATGTGGACTTTTTATCCTGATATGAAGATGAAATTGACCAACTAAAATTGAAATTTTCCAACAAAAGGTGAAAATGGGAATCAAAACGGGTTAATTTGGTTACAGAACTGGAAACCATTACAAAGGAGGACAGTAAAACTATCGTAGCGTGTATGTGCTGTTTAAGTGTTTTTCTTCCAGCACTTAGGATCTTTGAAGGACAACTTGCCTGTGGAAGTCCGTATTGCAAATCTGCAGTGTTTGGCCTCTTGGATTGCCTTCTCTCCTCAGTTACACTACCTCATAATTAACCACATTGTTACCTGGCTTTAACTTTAATGTCAAGATGTTTTTTTCTTTTTCTTTTGTATGCTACTTTAGGGGCAATATTGTGCTGCAGTTCTCTTAATTGGTCAGGCAGTGAGACTGCAAATGAGGTATCCCTAAGCTTGTCTGGAAATTACTTCTTGTTGATAGGTAAAGCATGCCTAGGATTATTGTATCACCAATCACACGTACCTTTTGTGCCTAAAAAGTCATTTGTAGCTATAAATTCATGCTGTGAGTTTTTTTGTTTTTTTTATATTGCAAGTTGCAGATCATAAAAAATCTATTAATTGTGCAGCAATTTCAGTTATATTTTGGGACCGTTGGTCTTTTTTGTTATTTCTAATTTTTTTTTAATTTATACAAACTGCCTGTGATACATTTGACTCAAGTATCAGATTTGTTAACAGTGTCCTTAGATTAAAAATGCTGCCTTTCTTTGTTGCTGCAGTGCTGGTATTAAGTATCACATTGTTGCTCAGCCCTGCCAGAGGCATGTTGTGATCAACTCTGGCATGAAAACTTGTTTCATCTTTCTGGAGCCCATCTTTCACTTGTAATACCTGATTTTATTCCATGATTTCTGTGTGTGCTGGGCTCTGCATGATGCCCTTGCTTCATTTTTCCTCCCCCCACCCCTTGTCTTGCCTGTTTCAGGTGCCATTCTTTTCTTGTGTTGTATTTTAACCCCAGCTAGTAACTAAGTACCACACAATTCTCAAAAACCACAGGTTTTAAATTCTATCACCAAAATATTTTTATCTTTCCTAGCTAGTTGGCAGACTAATGTCAGGTGAATGTTCCTTAAAAGGTAAATGTTTCCAACAGGTATAGGACTGATCAGTGAAATTTCCAGTGGCTGTGTGTCTGCTGTTTGTTTATTTTGTCTTCTGTTTTAACTTGCTCAGCCACGGTTCTTAATGCATTCAGATTTCTTTTGGAAACGCTCAATTTTCTAATATTTAAAAAAATTGAAAACAGTGTTTTAAATTTGCTTTTTCAGCTTGTCTTTTCTTGTAAGTGCCTTCAATCAAGAAGAGTTCTTCTGAGTTTTGTCCCTAGGAGTGTTATCATGGCTCTTTCTTGTGCATGCCGGTTTTTCATCAGACAAATAAAACTTGGAAGTTCTGTTGACCTGTGCAGAGCTCAAGAAGTTCCACCTGGAGAGCATCAGTCCTGCTTACTCAGTAGAGTGAGTCAGTGTCGTCAGGAAACTTGTTGATCAGTTCCTTCTTCAGATCAGTCAGAACTATTGGTATCAGCAGTGGACTAGGAGCACAACATAATAATTGGAACTGGTGATTTGGGAATTAATTTTAACACGAAGGCTGATGTTCTAGGAGGGTTTTTTATCCATATATCTGCATTATGAATTTTTCTTTTCCTACAGAGACTCCTGTAAAAAAAATTAAAATCTTTATTTGGATGCATCTAGAATTAATTACATAGTCTTTGAAATGTTTAATTTTAAAAAAATCTTGAACAAAGATGGTGTGTATCCTATGATACAAGACAGGTGAATGTAAATTGTATGCAAGAAAATGTTGCAGACACTGAGCAGCAGCAATACTTCCACTGACTTGTCGTCTGTGCTCTCAGCTGTCAGTCCTCTACTTGTTTCAGGAAACAATGATAACAGAGCTGAACACCAGCGTGTTGCCCAGCAGATCAGCTGTGCCCTTTGTAGTTGTGGTGCGTCCATTCTCTCACTGCTCTTCTCTGACCACCAGTGGATGAAAAGCATGTGAAAATCCTTTTGAGAAGCATTATAAGCCTTGTAATGTTTCTGTATGGCATCAGCGAAGTCCTTCCTAGTTCTGCTGAAAAGCATCTGTTCTTTACTGCCAGACGGCAGTGAAGTAAGTATATAAAAAAAATCTCACTGAGCTATATATAGGATGTGACATAAATCCAGCATAATCTGATGACATTCTTGTATTCCTTTTCTCTAACTTCCTTTTGCCACCTCCTGTGACTAACTGTCTTCTATATCTTGCCTGCCCTTTATGGGCTGTCTCCCGCTTTGTGATACATAAACACATACTGCCACGTTTCTTCTAAGATCACTTACTGTTCTCAGTCATTTGCTGCGTAAGATATGTGGCACAATGTATTCATATGTCTGGGAGTATGACAGCTTGCTGTGATCTGTGTTAAATACAAACACAGCACTTGAATGTGATGCAGACTGATACAAGCAGCAAATCACAGAATATAGATGGGTAAAACCTGCTAGTTTAGTCTGATTTCTCTAGTGTTCTGTTCTTTCTTGCCTTATTTTCTTATACTGTTGTTTGATTTTAACACTTAGGTGCCAGCATGGCCCAGTGTCCCAAACCTTTTTCTAATGCAGCATCACTGCTGGAGTTAGTAAGCAAGCTTCCTTATATAGTGCCCTGGAGATGACACTTGTCCTCCCTTTCTGTTCTGATCTCCTCTCCACCTCTGCCCCTTCCCCCCACCGCCTTATTTCCATCTGTCGTCTACATGGTCACTGCAGTTTTGATAGTCTTTTTTTAAATTGGTGGGGTTTAGTCTCTGTTCCATACCATGTCTTTTTTTTTTTTTTTTTTTTTTTTTTCCCTTCCCCTAAGGCATAGAAAGCATGCTTGCGTCTTTCACGGGTTATGTGAAGGGAGGTCATACATGCTGTAGTCACTTGATTGCTCTAGGTTTGGAAAATACAAACTAGTTGCGGTTAGATGCCAAAGCCTGGTCTGCAGCCTGCGGCATGTGTACCCTCATTGTAACTGTATCAGGGAGCAAGGATAGTAGTTTTCAAAAGTTTGTTGCCTGCTTAGCTAAGGAGTACATAGGTGTTGGGATGGATACAGGGTTCATACAGCTGGTTCTTTTTTCATTGTTTGTTTTCTGATGTGTGCACACCCTGTTTGACAGTCTTTGGGTGGAAGGAAAAGGGTCTAGGAATGTGCTGATGAACACTGCCAGGGACAGGATTGTAAATCAGTGTGTTCCAAGCTTTCAAACCATACTCATTTACAGAATTTGATTGTATGCTATATATTATTTTTCTCCCTCCAGATTTGTGGGGAAAAGGTGTGAGTTTTGGTATTATTAATTATTTCCAACTTCACGTTGTCTGCTTGAGCTGTTGTGGGAAGGATGGTGGGTTGTTCTTAAGAGCTGGGGAATAATGCCTGTCTGCAGTTCACCCCAGGGGGGTGACCCTTTACGGCTTTTCCACTGGAATACCCAAACAAATCTGTGCCCTTTTAAGGGAAACATCATGATGTCAAATGGATGGCTTAGTCCCTAAACAGAGTTCTCTGTTAAGAATGACCTTGAGCTTGATGGAACAAGTGCAAGGCTTAATCTAATGCCTATATATATATATGTGTAGACATTATATTTTCCCATGCTTTCCTTTTCCTGTAGGGCTGCTCCACTTAGAAAACTTCAGTTTTAACTTCCTTTAAAAGTTGTACTGCTTTGGTCTCCTGTCACCTGTGTTGTGATAGCTGTTTCATCACCATAAAAGACTGAACTTTAAAAGCCTTCAGCAACAGAAACTGCCTAAGTGCAGAGCAATAATATTTATTAGTCTAAGCTCATTACTAATATTTTTATAGATTTTTATAGGACCATGATTTCTGAGCCGTGTTTTTTAACGTAGTTAGAGGATCATCTGTGCATAATGGTCGTCTTGCTTACGTGATACCAGAATAATTGTTTTTACAGCCTGCTTTTGAGGTTCACAATAAATGATCATTGTAAGCCTTTCTCACATAGTCATCTTTTAATCTTGATCCAGTTATTTACACTAAGCAGGAAGACACAAGGTGCCATGGCCTAGACAGAAAGGAAAATTTGCTCCTGCAGCTTGATAATTTAAAATCCCCAGAAGAGGACAAACTGTTTGATTTGGAGAAAACGAGAAAAATGTTTCCTTTCCTGAACTTATATTTGACCTGTAAATGTGAAAGAAGGATTAGTTTATAGATTCAGAAACAGAAAAGTTTTCCAATTTCCTTCCTGTCTCAGCAGCTAAGCTCTCCCATTTGAGTTTTCTGTCTGTGTGCCCTAGGCTTGTAAGGATCCCAGTGTGTCTTCATTATGGCTGTAGGGAATCAGACTGCACAAACTAATTGTGGGTTCAGATCCTTGCTTTGTTGTTCCATGTTGGCCATTAATGTGCATGTACTACACTAAGACTGGTGTCTTTGAAAAAAGAATGTATTGCATAAAGTCATATGCATCCTGCAATGTAATATAATAAAATAAACATTATGAGGAACTAACCTGTTTAAGGGTAGAGAGGGTGATATCCATTTACCTGGAAAGTGGAGGAGTTGGAAGTCAGGCACTGTGCTTATAGGCATATATTTTATTTCTCTCAATTTCTTTTCAGGGTAAGCGAAGAAAAAGAGGTGACAGAAGAACGGCTGAAAGCTGAGCAGGAGTCATTTGAGAAGAAGATCAGACAGCTAGAGGAACAGAATGAACTTATCATCAAGGAAAGGGAAGATATCCTTTAAAAATATGTGCAGGGGCTCACTGAAATTAAAAGCGAACTACAGAGAAATAATTGTTCTAATTTATGGCAGAGAATAAATCTGCATGTGCTGCCATTCAAAAGCAATCAGAGATATGACTTGTCAGCATGTGACACTGGTTCATTTGAGCTTAAAACTGCCATCCAGCTGTTCCTATGATGTTGTTTTGCTATGAAATACATATTTGTCAAGTAAAAATGACAATAAGGAATTTATGCTTTAAAATATGGTTGTAGATTTATTATTTTTTACTATATCCTGTTAGGTTGTAACTGAGATCTAAAATTTGCATGGTATTCCAGTGCTCTCTGTGTCCAGAGAAAGACAACTTATACCAAAGGCATATAAACAGTATATATGCACTAGGAGGTTTAGCCAGGTCAGACTTTTTTTTGATGTAGCATTTGTTTGGGGTTTTTTTAATGTGTTAGCTGATTCTCTTTTCTTGCAGGCTGTGACTTCCATTTTTGTTAAGCTGCGTATACTTAGTCCCAGTCCTGTAATATCACATGCAAATTTAATGTTGCAGGAAATACAATTTTCCTTCGATGTGGTCTGATAGACATTTACAAAATTCTCTTGTTCATTTCTCTTCCAAATCTTTGGTATTGACTCTTCCTTGTTTAACTCTTCAGAAGGTTAATGGTTGACCATAGCGGGATATGGAAGAAACAGTGCTTCAGCTACAGCAAGAGCCAAAAATACATGATTCCTCAGGAGCTGTATTTCAAGTAGGGAGGATACTAATGCTATTTTAAAAAGCATTGATGAAACCTAGTGTGCAGTACTGTGTTCAGTCCTGAATCATCCATTCCTTAATTCAAATTAAAAATCATGTTAGTTACAGAAGTTGTGGAGAAGGGCTGCTTAAGATGATGGGGGGCCTAGAGAAGCTGTTTTCTGAGAAGGGACTAAGTGTGGTGAGTGTAGGCTTCTGAATAGTGACTGGCTGTATAGAAGTAGGTTGAGATGGTGGTAAGGTGAATAGGGGGAGAGACCATGCTGAGACAAAAAGGGACTGTTGAAGGTATAGGTCAGCGTTGGAATAGAAATAAGTGGAGATAAACAGTCCACCAACTTAAAAGTGAAGTTAGAGGAGGGTTCTTGAAAATTCAGGCAACCATATATCACAGTTTTGCACTGGGAGGCTTAACATAAAAAGTTTTTTTGTTTTTTGTTTGGTTGATTATTTTTTTTTTTTTTTATGATGCAGCTTGGTTGAGGTTTGAAAGGAGTTCAGTGATGTGTTGTCTCTTGTCAGCAGGGGTTTGCTGTTGATAACCCAGAAGATCCTTTGTACCACAGCAGCATTATATTGATAGAAAGAATTTGGTCTGTTTGTACTAAGTAATATACACATCAACAAGTTTAGCTGGCCATGGAACTGAACTGTTCCTGGAAAATATTAAATCAGATCTATTTAAGAGCCATTAGATGTGACTACAACTCTTTTACATTGATTTCACTGAAGTCAGTTTTTTATTGTGTATTCAGTCAGCTCATGAATGTGGGTGGGATGTATGTTCCTGATTAATATTTTTTAATTTATGCACATAAAGCTTTCATTAATTCATCTAAGGTTTATTTGGCTACTGGGAAGTAGGCGTGCTTACTTGGGGTTTTTTTGTTCCTTTCTGTGTTGGTTTTTTTCCCTTTACTAGAAATAGATCGCACAAGCACGAATACTTTTTCAGAAGTTTGGTAGACATGGCAGAAGGTTAATGCATGCAGTTTTACACTTCATAAAACTATGTAAAACCTAGAAATATAAAACAAGAAATACAAAACAGTATAACTACTGCAATACTTGCCAATCATACATGAATGATTCAAGATCCTCAATGTACCTCTGATCAGTTAATTTTTTTATCTTAAAGCTTGTAGCAGAGACAAGAAATGGTAGAAACGACTTGCCAAAGTCCAATATAGATTCTGGCTATTTTCAAATACAGCAGCTTAAAATCCTTAAAGTTCTTCTGAAATGTACCGAGTTCACTTGCAAATAAGATGCAGGGATAGAATACCATAAGAAAAAAACCCTGAAGCCTAGTAAAATCAGTTTTACTTACCTTTTTTTTTTTCCTTTTTCCTCCCCCAAAGCTAATCTAGTCTTTATAATTTTTTTCTAGCTCAGTATTTAAAATATCCTATAATAATAAATTGGTGCTTCTGATATAACTGCGGCTATTCAGTGAAGTGTAATTTCAGCTAGATAAAGGTTTAATCTGAATAGCATGGGTGATGCGTGGTTTTTTTCAGCAACATGTTTTGTTTCTTGGGTTTTTTTTGTATTGAGAGTCTTGCAGCAAGATAGTCTCTCCCCCTATTCACCTTACCACCATCTCAACCTACTTCTATACAGCCAGTCACTATTCAGAAGCCTACACGCACCACACTTAGTCCCTTCTCAGAAAACAGCTTCTCTAGGCCCCCCATCATCTTAAGCAGCCCTTCTCCACAACTTCTGTAACTAACTTCATTGCTTTGTGTGCTTGAAATCCCTACTTTAAAGACAGATTTTCCTCATTTTGTTGTGTTTAATTTTTTTTTTTTTTGAGAAGGTATGTGGACCCGAATTCATTGCTGATGAACTATGACAAAGGCTTTGGTGGGTAGGGGGATAGGTGGTAAGCAGTGATCTCACTGCAAAACTTCAAGTAACTTACCAGTTTTGAACAAACAGTATCTGTATGAAGCCTAAGCTTACATTTACTTTGTAACTGGTCAGTGCTGTCTGGGTAGGGAACAACTAAAACTTCATGGAAACTTAAATGTCAATTCTATCCTGCAGTTGAAACTTCGAAATTTGGGTAGTTCTTACTAGGGCATGCAGTTAATGGAGGACAGCCCTGATGAGCATGCTGTGAATCATAAATAGGCCAGCCTGTTGTTATTGTTGCCAAATTGTAACAGAATGAAGGAAGATTAGGCATTTCAAGTAGTCATCTGGTCTACTCCTTTTCCCTAAAGCAGTATTGTTAGACTTGTCATGTTATCTTATAATTTGGTCAAAAGTAAATATTTTGGCTTAGATTTTCACACAGCATTCCCACTTGAAACTAAGTTGTTTTGAAAGAAACTTACCTAAAGTGTTTTAACCACTTCCATGGCCAAAAGAGGATTAGATCTTTACTTTATCTATATTAAACTTTTGTAGCTTTTTTTCTGAAAAGTTCTAGTGCTGCTGTTCTTTGCAGATGTGATATTTAGTGGTGCAAGATACGTGTGCTGTGATGACATCTTTTGCTGTTTTTACTAAAATCTGCCCAATTGGGCTGAACTGAAAAAATCCAGTAACAGGTGCTCTCATTCTTTTGATGTCCTCCACAATGAAAACATCTTATAGCTATGAGGAAGATAAGGTGGTGGAAAAAATTAGTCTTCTGAAGGGGGAGATTAAGCAGGAGGTAGAGGGGAAAGCATAAGTGGAGGCTGTACGGGGGGAAATGAGAACTGAAACCTGTCTCAGAGGAAAGACTTGGAGGTTGGACTGGTTGTGGATGACGTGAGAGAAGCCTGTGACTGATGAGTTCAGAAGCATTTGGGACCAAGTAGTTAGGGTTGAAGAAGAGCCAGGATGGAGGCAGGTGACCTAGGATCAGTTATGATTGTAAGACAGCTGATGAAAGCAGGGATGTGTCCATTCATTGTATTCTAGCACCTTCCAAAGATTGAAACAGAATTTGGGACTAACCTGTTGTGAGAAGGCTCACCATTTGTAACCTACTCCCATGTCTTTCCCAACATCCACGCTTAGTATTTGTCTTCTTTTTGCTTCTGTGTTCCCAGATCATGTTTGATACATACTGGGTGACTGAACTGTGCTTCTAGTGGCAATCTGAATTCTGGTATTCCCTTTGGAGTGTTTGATTTGCAACTTCAGTGTTCTTACTGTACTTATTTCAGTTGCATTTTCAGAATAAGGGATGAGCAGTTCACACCATGTTATGCTTATAGGCTACTTGCACTGGTCCTTCTTCCACCTCTGATAGGAGCTGTTAAGAGAAAAGCTTCCGGCTTTCCTCTTTTTCCACACCCCCACCCCCCACCCCACCCCCGCCTCGCATATTTTCAAGCACCTATTGTTAATTTTGATCCAAAATATGATTTAGTTTAAGAAACAGGAAGATATCTTTTCTAAGATGCTCCAGTAGTGGCATGATAGATGTTTTAGGAAAAAATGATAATAATGAGATTATTAATAAACAAATACTACTGTTATTCAGAGCCCAAAGAAATTATGTTATAGTCTTTAGCTTTTCTTGTTATCACTGTTAAGGATTTTTTTCATCTAATTTTGCTGGTGTTGCATAAATGAAGAAGCAAAACCAGTCTTAACATTTCTGTGAAGGTTTATTAATTGGGGAAGAGGAAACTTCTTTAAAAAATAAAAAAAGATGGTTATTGAACTGTAAGCTATGCTGAAATAATAATTTTGGAGTCAAAGAACAGGGAGGTAAAGGGAAGAAGAGATTTAGTTTGTTACAAACTTACTTTTTTTCTTTTTTTTGTAAATTTAAACTTATCAGCCCTACTAAACCACTGTTTTGTTTATATTTAGAATGTACCTGGGTTATTTAAGCTTTTTGTTGGAATTATTTTCTGACTGAACATGATCTGTTGATTTGAATACCTAGCCAAGGTCATGCAACAAATCCCATATGATTTACTTTGGTAGTCTTAAAATTGATTACAGACGCTGTTTACATTATGTCCTTAATATTGTAACTTCGGACTACTTAATTGGTCAATTTTGCATCCAGTTAACATGAATATTAATTTAACTAAAACAGTTCATGTGCTGTTAGTTATTTTTTTTGTCATTCATTGTTAGTGAGACATAGAATATTGATTTGCTGGAAGAATCATGGACTTCTTATAAGCACTATCTAGAGTCTTTAGTTTTGCCGTAGTACTGTTCATTACTTTTGCATATACTCATGAATTAGTGCTGTTTACATATTTTCTCCTTTTTCTATCTTTCTGTGTTAATGTAGAATTAGGATTAATTTTCAGAAGAAAAATAGTTGCTGACATGCTTAATGCCAAAGTACAAAAAGATAGAAAAGCAGGTATCAGAATACAGAATTTACTTGTTTGTCCTGTCATGTTTTTCTCTATAATGTTGAACTTGCTTTTCTAAAAATGGGGAGAGAAATAGGCACCTCTTCTATTTCCTTTCATTTCCTGTTTTAATCTGACCCACCAAGTTGTCATCAGAGGTGAAGAAACAAAATAAAAGGTCTTGCATAGGAATCCTTTAGCATTGCACTTCGTTGAACTTGTGGTCTTCATGTCTAGCTCAACAGATATATATTTGTGTGTACCCTCCTGTGGCTGCTGCTTGCAGCAAAAGGAGAGTTAGTCTGAACTCAAGATGATGACACAGAGTTTCATGAGAAAGTGGTGTATGGGAATTAACAGTATAGTTAAGCATGTGTATATGACAGTTGGATCCCTGCCTTGTTGTCCCTGTTGCCAAAAATAATAAAAGGCAAGAAAATTTCTATATAGAGGAAAACTTGGTGTTTATAGAGGAAACTCATGCCTACTGCTTTTGAAAGTCAGGCTATTTATTTAAAACTCAGTAACAATTTTAGAGTTTAACTTCAGCTAAGTCTGAGGGTGATTTTTTGTTTTGCTATAGTTTCTGTAGTACAGTTCCTGATAGTGTAGTTTCTTACAAGTTATGAACTGAAGGATTGGAATGACCATCATTGTTTTTCTTTTATTTCTCAACTTGGTTCCCTCAGCTTATTGTTTAAAATTTTTGCCTTCCTGTTTTTCGTGAGTGCATACTATGCATCTTTTTGTGTATCGTAATTTGTTTGAAGACATGTGAGGAGAATGAAAAATTAGTATTTTGCTCCTTTCTTCCATTTTATCCAACTCTTTCACTCTTTGAAGGTGTTTCCCTTACTGTTATTATAGGTATCCTAGTAGTAAATGTTTCTAAGCAACCATTATGGTCTATTGAATAAAAGCTGAACTTATTAAAAAGTCCTTGAATATTTATATGCTATTCTGTAACAGCAGTATTGGCTAAATAATGTATGTATTTAAGAACTTCTTAAATCTAGAAGAATCGGTCAAGGACTTTTGGGTAAATAAGATACTTTGAATTTTTCATGAACTTTTAAACTAAAACAAGGTGGAACATGTTGTAATGTTGAGTGTTCAAATGGATCAATGGCTGGAGATTCATTTAAAGCTCAGCTTTCTACATTTAATCCTAGCCAGTGCCTTTGAGCACGTTAGCCACATTGTCCATGTTATGAATCAAGAGGCAGCATCTAAACAGTCAATATCAGCCTCTTGTATATGAGCTAAGTAAGCTTTTTGCTCTAAAACTTCACACTCAGTGGTGCAGGGTTGTCTGTGAGATGGTACTGTCAATACAGAAGTATAACTGTGGGATAAAAGAAGCAGAGTTGCTTTGTAATTTACACTGTGAAGTGTGGGAAGATGTTGTTCCGTGTGTGGATGACTGCAGAGGAGACTTTACCACCCGCCAGCTTTGGTGCAGAATTTTGGAGGCCCATTGATGTGAGGGTTGAGGGCTAGTAGCATTCTTGCATCTCCTCTGTTTCCTGATGTTTTTATGCTGTAGTGATCTGTTCCTGGTGCTAGGGACTTGATGTTTCTGAACTGCAGTCTACTGGCTAAAGATCTATGGAGTTCTGCTCTGCCAGGTTGTTGATAGCCACTGGTGGGTATATGCTTCATGGACAGCCTGTCTTCTAGCTCTGGAGGATGAGTGGCACCTTAAATGCAGACAGGATATTATCTATAGTATCTGGTATGGATCTCAGAACTGGATGTGATGATGAGTTCCCCCTGCTGAACTTAATGGCAGAATCCTGTCATTAGAAATGCAGCTTCAGCCATGGCAGTATCATGTATAAACATCAGTTACAGTAGTGAAAAAGACCTGAAGTAGGACAGGTAAGTAGTTCTTTGCAGAGGTCAGGCCAGTGAGAAGAGGGCTGTGTCTCAGATGAAATGCAGTTCTTCGTTTTTTTCAGGCACTTAAACTGACCAGGCTACTTACCTGACTGAATCTGGCCCCAGCTTTTGTGGCTGTTTCTGAACCAGTTGTTTTTGGGTGTGTGAGCTTTCAAAGTGATGTTTTTTGGAGTTAAAATTTCCTTTATGACATTTGGCTCATTCAGAAGCCAAGACTGAGATCTCTTAAAAGGAGGCACAAATGGGAAAATGAGATCATTAATTGTTGAAGCTGGTACTGTAACAAATTGACTAGAACTGTGGATTCAGAGAAATTGATGTACTTTATCCTTCCAAACTAAATGACTTCTCCATCTGCTTCAGCTTCTCAACTATAATGAGGGTGTTGGGCTGATTCTGCTATTGGTTTCTCTGCCTTCCTGAACTATTTTGCAAAGTTTAAACATTTCTTGCATGATTAAATACACTTTCAATAAATCAATCTCATAATAATTGTTGTTCAGGAGAGTTCATTATTCAGTTTAGTCTTTTAAATTACTGTTCTTCTTTAAAGGAGTCTTCTGATGTAATGGCTTCTGCTAAATCCATTTGCCATGCTCTGGCTTGTAATTACTTTAGATTTGAAGAATAAAATGAATGGCTTTATTATTAATCAGTAGCAAATTTGTCTTACTGTTTTTAACCTTAGAGTGGCCTTTGCTCATGAAATAGTTTTAATGGTCTAGATAGAAAACCACTTTATACCTCTCTTTCAACAGAGATTTAGTGAAAGCAATCAGATAGTTTTGTGGTTTTTCTTCCATTGCCCCTGCACCAAATGTTTGTCACAGTGACTGTCATCACAAGTATGTTGCTGTTTTATGCTGTCAGCTGCTGGCCCTCTGAAAGGGTAGTTTTGCAGCCTGCTTTTAGATGGTAAATTTTTCAGTTTGGGGTAGCCTTTATTTTTGCCTTATGCTGTGGAGAGTACATTGCACTTAAACATAGCTTTAATTTAACATTATACTGGACATTGGCCTGTGTATGAACTTTGTCACTGTTCATGCATGATGAAAACTTAAACTCTTTCTTTCCTCCTTTTTATTGTTACAGGATTTCATCATTGTTATTGATGATGCTTTTGTAGTCAGATGAGTTGTAAGTCTGTGCTGTGACTTTTAGTAGTGGAATGCCATCTTGGACTGTAGTTTTACAGCTGCTGAGGCTGGAGAGGTAACTTCCCATGTGGATCTTCTCCACTGGGCATCAGTTCTTTGTCCATAGTGTCTTGCAAGGCTGTTCAAACCCATCCTTGATTTTAAACTGCCAATCAATGCAAACTAATATAAAAGCATTTTCAGGTTTGCTAAACTTCTTAGGATCCAGTGGTTGTTACATTAATGTCTCATTTTCAGAAGCTGCTTAGAAAATGAAAGTGGGTTAGTTGTAGAGTTATAGACATTCAATAAATCTCAGCTTTTAATTACTTTAGGGATTCATTCTGTAACAGCACTGAATTGGTTTTGTTTCCTCTTATCAATTGCGATGTTTAATCAAGGCTAAGAATTTTTCGAGTAATGCTGAAGAACTGGAGAAAACATCCAAGGAGCAATGAATAGTGAGCGTCCTTGAAGTCTCAGTTCCATGGCTCTCTAGGAGGTGATTAAAAGTGTAAGTGTAAAACTGGGTGGAATTTATCTAGATACAAGAACTTCATAGAAGGCTTCCGTTTGTACCTTATATCCATAATTGTATTGGTATTACATCTCCTTGCTCTAGTTTCAGTAATTGTAGTGTTTCATTTCACATCTACATTTTCATTTCAGATACTGGTGTGTGTATGTTTGCTTAAGTGCATTTTTAATTGTGAAAATGCTAAGTTTTTACTGATGGCAGTGTGGTCATTTTCATTGCAAATATGTCAAAAGTTTTACATAAAGATTAGCCCCTTCTTGGGACAAAAAATACCCCAGGGTTATAGCACAGGGAGTACAGTTGTAGTAATAAAGATTATGTTGCTGATAAGTTCCCCTTAAGGCCCCATGATGGTAATACCCCTATATTTTGTCTTTAAAGAAAACTGCTGAGAGGCAATAATTTTTTTTTGTATGTGTCCCATTTTCATTAATGCATGGTAATTGATGGAGTTGCAGTGACTTGTAACAGTAATGAGTTCTAAACATAAGAATGCACTCCTTTCTAATAAGTGAGCACTGCTGGGGTTTAAAAGCGTACTAAATCAGTTGCTTTAGTATGAATTTATTAGTTTTTTTCAGCATTAGCTTTAATAGTAGTTATTTACATAAGCGTACATCCCATTAGCCGCCATCAGGGCTGGAAAACATGCTGAACTGTTCATATTTTCATATAATTATTGAACATAATGGTTTCATTTGCATTTCTAAACAGTGATGTTTCTGTCAGGCTTGGAAATAGTGTCTTTACGCAGTCCCTATTTCACATCCACTTATTTGACATCGTTAAATTTTATGCTAATGTGCTTCCCTAGAATATCATCAGTAGGACAGATGCTTGCACTTTAATATACAAATCAGAGATGCTTTTCCCTCCCCCCTCCTCTGAACTGCGAAAGAAATGAAAAAGCATATCTGCACTTTTTAGATATACTTTTATTTCGTTCTAAAGAATCTGTAGGAAATGAAACTTAGCTTTCACCCCTGCTAGTCACTTCCAAATGTTGTAACAGATACCTTTTTTATGAAGGGTGGGAAACTAACCTCTGCATGAAGGAGAAAGTATTCTAAATTTCAAGGTAATGATGTGTTGGAATGAAGATTGTAACCTTGAGTTTGCCTCAGATGTGATGCATGGAGCCTTATACAGCAAGTTGCCTATCTAGGCAGTGGTCCATGGACTGTCTTCCCTGACAGCAGACTTTAGAGAAGGTTCACGAAGGGAGCAGTTTTAGCTGCCAGACTCTGTGCTTGTCTGTGAAGTACACTTGGAATTTTACATTGTCAGTTTTTTGGTTTTATGCTTAAAATAGATTTTTTTGTTTTGTAATATTGCAGACAGGCAGAGCTATATGAGCCCTTGCTGACTAGATGGGGGATGATGGTTATTGTATGATCAGTGTTGCTTTGATTCTTTGTATGTACATAAGAGCTTTGATACTTGTACTGAAGTTAACAGTGGAAGGAGAGCGTCAAAAACATAAGACAGAGTGCCAGTAATTGCAGTTCTGAATGTGGAAATGACTGAATAAAAATAAATCAACAAATAAAAACAGCACCACCGCTGAAACCACACTGCTTTTCTTCCATTTAGAAATGAAATCACTGTGTTGCATCTTGTTCTGTATGAACTCTATCTTTGGAGGACTTGCTTACAGTTGTAAGTAGTGTGCCAGAGGTAGAGCAAATGAGTGCAACCTGCAGTATACAGTTGGTAAATATCAGAATGTGTATAGCATGTTGCTTATGAGCTAGATGTGACCCATGTAAACGAGCATGGAAATGCAGTGAATCTTCAGCTTCGTTCTGTGCTTTTACTGATTTACCATATGTGGCATTGAGCAACCCTGCTGTCTTCTCTCGTACTTACCTATTTAAAAATTCAGGGTACTGCTTGCTGGCCTTTCTGTGACATGAAAGGTTAAATGTATGTTTGTTACTTAACTATGGCATTTCATGGACAGCCTTAGCTTTGAGCAATACAAGCATGGTGTAAGTCTGAAAATCTTAAACGAAACCAAAAATGTTAGGGTCAAGCAAAAGACTGAGAGAAGTGTGTCACTCAGATTTGTCATTTTCATTGTGTTTTATACATTAGAAAAAAATGTTAACAAATGCTTCTCTTCTCGAGCCTGTCACAGAAGAAGGTTTGAAGGAGGCACCCAAATAGAAAAGGCGGCTTGGACATGAAAAGGCATATTTTATGCATAAAGGGCCATGTGAACGAACTGGAGATACACTCTGATTGGTTCTGGGCTTATGGTGTCTTTAATTATAGATGATTAACAATTTGCTAGTTGCTTTGCAGACAAGTATAGAGACAAAAATCCCTGCTGGGAAATGCTTGCAGTCTAAGACCTCATTCTGATGGTGTGTGTAGAGCTATATTTTTAAGTCACAAGAAGTAGCTATAGTAAAACAACAACAAAAAATTTGCTTTCATTACCTCAGAGAGAACCATTGGCTTTTTGAACTATTTCTCTTACAGTTTTGAGCTTGCAGTAGTGCATGCAACCAGTTTATAGGAAATTATTTGGAGAAGGTGCTTTTTGGTAAACCTTTTGCTCAGAATTAAAACAGAACGCACCAAAGTGGGGTAGCAGTTGGTGAGATGTGCTAATTTCAGCTGTGAAGTACTGGGAAATTTAAAGAGAGCACCTCTGGCATGCAGAGCAGACTGCTGTACTGCAGATATTCTGAGCTGACCTCTTGTCAACTTCTCATTTGAATCCTGAAAAGAAGGCTCTAGGTAATTGGCAAATATCCCTGTTTTAATATGCGGCCATAAAAAGGTAAAGTATGATGATTTTTAACATCAGAAGATTAACATTTCACCTTTAAATAAAATATGATTAACTGGTACAGAATTAAAAGTAATATAACTGAAATATTCAAACTATGACTCTGTGGTGTCAGATTATGCATCGTGTGACAGTTTAAGTACTGAAATGATTTAACAGTGATCCAGCTGAAGGATGTATATCCTAAGTATCGAGAATAAAATGGAATAAAACAATCATGGCTATCAAAACTTTCTCAAACCCTCCTGGATGAAGGAACCAGGAAATAAAAAAGTAGTGTTGTTTACAGGGACTGCATCTTGCGCAGTGCCAGTGCAGGTGCAGCGAGGGAATAGTCGACATGCTGTGACAGCATCGTAAACTATGATTTTAAGCCTGCCAGATGATGATTATGTTTAAATTTAATTGCTGGGCCAAGACTATTGCTTCAGGATTCATTACCTCCAGCAAGGTTCAAATATAATTGACCTAGCAACATGCTTTGTCTTTCAGCCGTTCGCAGTCAGCTAGGCTTCTTATCCCTGTACAGTTTCATTTCTGGTAGATTGGCACATGTTTTGATACATGAAACCACATATATACCATCTGAACTACTTAGCGTTGCTGTCTGGAAATCTGAAAATGCCAATATGGAAGTTTGTCATTTGACTTCTGCTATTTTAAGTCCTTCTTAGTAAAAATTATTTTTTTTCCCCCCACCTGGTAGTTCTGTAAACTCAGCTTGGAATCTGACAATAACGTGGCACCTTGCTGTCTTCTGAAGGTCTGTAAATGAAGCTTTTGAGTGTGGTTTGGGCATTTGGTAATCCTCTTGTAGATCTCACAGATGTTGGTTTTAGCAGGTTTAAGCTATTAAAGCTGCTAAAAACACATTGAGGTATGACACCTTGAAATTGTTTATGAAGCATCAAGAGGAGGAGTGGAATATGTTCTTATGTTCCAAAATGCAAAAATAAAAGAAATGGTAAATAAAGTGTACTGTGGTTGTAATAATTGGCAGATCTAATCTTGTTTTCATTCAGGGAGCAGGATACTGAAGTAAGAGGGTGTTGCTTTCATGTAGCTTCTTCAGAGAGTAGTACTTTAGTAATTGTGTAAAAATGCGAGCAAAGCACCTAACAGCCTTCATAGTAGCTGAACTTTTCCACTGCTCAGATGCTTGTATGGATTTCTTCATATTTTATTACCTTCAGAGGAAACTTTTTGGTTGCTATAAATATGGTTAGCCACATTGATGAAAGATCCTTAGATGCTTTTAAAGATGTTGCTCATCATCTTAACAGTGTAGAGTAAAACTCAAGTGAGCACAGCTCTTAACGTCCAGCTGTCACTTTAGATAACTGGACAAGTCCTGTGAGGCCTTACTGCTCTGTTTAAATGCAAATAACCATATTTAACTTGTCAATGCTCTTTGCTTTAACCTGCCAATAAATCCACTGAATAAATTTGTCCTATGAATATAAGGAAATTAAAAATCAGAAATATGTTTCTAATTACCTGCAGAGAGAAATTATAGGAGTAAGTAATATAAACTTACCATCAGGACAGAGTTTGACTGTGGAAAGGATTGCATGGTGTTATCTCTGGTAGTGTGAGACTTATTTGGTTACACTGAAAAACCTCTTGGTTTCCCCAGAAAGCCATCTTGGTACACTGCCTTAGGTGCATCTGCTGTGATGTCTGGGGATCTGTGCACAGCCTGTGAATCCTAGTTGATTTTAATGAACTGTTTATATTGAACTTGTCTCCTGTTGGCCAGGTTCATATTGTGTATTACACTTATCTTTCTGGAAAGAGCAACAGGACAGTCCAAAGAATTTAATGACAATATAATTGTATCTTTCTAGCTGAACAGTGAGTGCATCGGAGATTGTCGTGGCTCATCTCCAGGGGACAGATGACCATCAGGAACCTTCTGGCTCTCTCTAACAATCCTCATAACATCTTTCTCTTCATAAAGCTGTAAATATCTGCCTTGGTTCACTTGTTACTTCTCTCCACTGTACCATTTTTTTAAGCATCAGTGTTTTAAAAGATCCTCTAACATTTGTTCGACATCTTTTAATTTCCGAGCTAGACACAGTCACAGCTGGCTTAAACGTGCTTGTTCTTGTGCCAGCATTTTGCTTAAATAGATCTTCCTTGTATTTAATATTTATGGAGAAGGGATTAGAGCAATAGACATTCTCTGTCTCAAAGGGAGAAGAGAGTACAAGGTGAGAGAAGTTTCTCTTTCACTTGGATGCATGTTGTATGAAGGATGGGAACTGCTTGACTTCTAGATTAGAACAGGCTAGAAATCTTGGTGAAATGGTACAAAGTTGAGAAGAATTGTATGACTGAAAGGTCAGGAAGCTTAGCAAAGTCAGAACAGTAATGTGTACTAATTGGGATCTGTTTGGTTTTTCTTGCATATGGAAATTGTCTTGATAAAGTTCATCTTTGCAAAGCTACATAGTGAAATTTCTGGTTGGTGCTTTTATATAACTGAGATACCTAAGCAGACAAATTATGTTGTGACTTTAAGTGGGCCTCAACTTCCACCATGGCAAGGTGGCTTGTCAATTCTTCTTGTTAGGATTCCTTTTCAGTCTTGCTTTATTATCACCCAGGGAGGACGTGGGGCACCATTGCAGGTGTTCTTTTGGTACTTGTTCAAGGACATCAAGCTGTTGTGAATGGTTTAAATTAGGAGAGAAAAAGCATCACATAGCTGGTTCTACATTAGCTGTGTAGCTACTGGTGTCTCATATCTGTTAATGGTGCTGCCCCCAACAAAGTCAGGATTTACTCCCCACCATCATAATCTTTTGCTTTTAAATACCAATAATAAAGTAGTCAGAAGTTTGGGATTTTGATCTGCAACAGATTTATGTTTCATGTAATAGATCTAGCAAGTCACATATTGGATTTTCATGTTATGAGTTTTCCTCACTATGCATGAGGTAAAAAACATGGCTGAAAAAATTCTGAAAGAAAATACAGGATAGCTATTAATTTGAAGTTGCTAAATGCTGTCGTTGCATGTTTGTTTGGGCTCAGTCTTTGTCTACATCTGTCCCTCTGGGGGATGATTTACAGCCCTTTTCCAATGGCATCTCTGTTTCTCTCTGTAGACACTAAAATGTTTTCTTAGCTAATATTTCATTAAAAGCATATGAAAGGAAAGTTCTGCAATTTGTATCTCATTGAAAGACTCATTATTTTCTGATGCTGCTTGAAAATAGATAAAGCATGGGTTACTCTTACATTGCAGGAGCTTTGCTTTTTAGTTCACAGTTTTGACATAAAGTTATTGTGGGCATGCTGAATTGGTGGTGTTTTGTCTCCAGTAAACCTTTTGACCTCAAGAGCAACTCAGAATGTGTTTGTGAGATGTATTAAAGAGTGGTTCATTCTCTTTTCTTTTTATAATGCTGCATTGCTTAAGGTGTTTCTCATTTTTTCTTTCAATGTCAAGAATTTTATTTTAATAGGACTTAAGAGATCTGTAGACTTATCGAAGATTAGTAAATCTGCCAGAAGTTTATATTTATAAGACTCATGAAGAATATATGAGATTATACATGAAGCTGAACTCTTCACTCTTTGGATCTGCTTGCTAGATGATGTGAAACTTCATTCCCTCGGAATGGGGTTTCCTGTTCAGGAAGGCAGTATGGTAGGCGTATTTTCTGAATTGTCCTGGAAGATAGTTAGTGTAACTGTCTTTGAAGTGTATAGTTCAATGCTAGATGTTTTTTGAAAAGGTTGTTACGTATTTGTTAAATGTTGGTTCAATAAGGCAAATGTGTAAATCACTGTATTTGTGTCGCCTGTATTTTGTATATTTTGGAATATAACATCTGGTTCATTAAAGCTGGCTGCTTGTTGGAGTGAAGAAGGTTTTTAGTCAGAGGTATGAGTGTAGGAGGGAGCAGGAAGTTGCAAAAGACTATTTTGAAATGACATAATGGCTTTTCTTGTCACCTCTTTTGTGAAGCCTACAGAGAGAGTTCTCTGTGAGACTTCCAAGAGTTTCTTTGGGAACTGCACGGGTAAGGATAAGCAGTCCTCTCCCTTGTGCACTGCAGTTAGGCTGTTGTGTCACATGAAGAGAACTACAGGTGACCTCTTGGAGTTTCTACTGCAGACATTCTGTCAACATCATGCCTCTGGACATATATCTTCAGGACTTTCAGATATCCCTGCTAAATAATAAGCATAACCTATGACCTATTAACTGTCTCTGCAATCTCAGCTATGCTGAACTCATTGCAGAGATGCATTTGAGCCTGATTTGCTCATTCCTCCCCTTTGCCCTTGGTACTGATTGCCTTGCCCGCCTTGATCCCAGCCATGTCCGTGATCCATTGCTATGGACAGGCCTGCAGTTCATGTGTTCACAGAATGCCTTCTGTGCCTGTAACGTAGAAATGTCCAGAAAGTAGTGCAGAAATCAGTCACAATGCAGATCATGAATGCAGCCCAATGGAATCGTTCTTTTCTGCTGAGGAGACTCACCTGCAGGCTGATGTGAATACACATGGTATTTCTTTTTTCCTGCTCATCTCCCACTTATTGTCAGTCATGTAGTGTTGAATACACAAAGAATTGAGTGAGTACTGGTTATTAGTGTTAGGTGTGTTTCCCCTAGACTTTATTAAGGTTTGTTATTCCTCTCTGGGATTTGGGTTCTTGGATCTCAATTTTATCTCAAGCTTCTAAAGTTTGTCTGGGTTTGTGGGTAATGGGCAGTACTTCTTACATGCTTGCAAACTCTCACAGGTGAACTGTCATCATCAAAACATTTTTTTTAAAGGGCTATGAACATAAGAGTTTCATGTTTAAAAAGCAAATTTGAGAATCAATTGTAATACCCGGCCTAGTGCCAAGATAGGTCTATGGTAACAGCAGAGTAATTTGTTCTAACATTTTCATATGTTAAGCTGCTTGGATGTGCATTTATAAAGCAGATACATAGAGGGGATGGTGTCACACTGCAAGATGTTTGTCTGGTTTTCTTTGGCCTGACAGAACTCCAGTACAAAAGGTACAGAGTGTGGACAGACTGTATGATGAACTTGCATACTGAATCATCTGTCAGAGCCCTGGTCAGCTGGGAACAGACTTGCTGAGAGACATGAGACTCCTAGTAAAACCATGTGGTGCTTTATCTTTTATTTAAAACTCAGTTGGCTTCTTGTTCTGTAAGTTTAATAGAGATGTAGTCTCCATTGCCACAATGTCAATTTTGCTATAGTTTTATCATGCAGAATGTTGAATGCTGTATGCTTCACTCTGTGGAGAGAATGCATTAGGAGTCTTGGAAAACTTGACAGTGCTAGAAGACAAATTTTGATTAGATTAATTTACAGAAGGAGTTTCTCACAGTTTTTATGGTCTTGAACCAACAATGTTTTGGTGAAATAAACTGTTACATGTGATATTTACCACAGAATTTAGAGTTGTTAGGCAATCTCGGTGCAGTGCTACAAAGTTGTTGTTAATTGATCCTAACATTGTGTTATGATGCATCTTGAGTAGAAAAGAAAACAACTTTTAATACCTTATAAATTGTATTCTTTGATTTTCAGTTATTTTGTTGATTGGAATAGAAAACTGTTCTGTTAGCCATTTTGCTTATAGTAATAATACTTTTTGAACAGCCAGCAAAAATAAAATGAAGGCAAGCAACTATTTTTTCCTTTAGAGCTGATCAAAATTTTAAATTTTGCAGGGATTATTAATACTTTGAAATTCAATTTTATTCCACTAAAATTATTCCAAACAAATTCAAAGACTTTTTGTTATACCAGATTTGGTTTTATGTTCTTTTATGACTTAGTGAGAGATGCATGTTGTAATCCTGCTATCCTGATGATCATGCTCTGACATAATGGAAGTGATCAATTTATTTTTTTTATAAAGTGTCTCAGTCTTTCATGGCAATATACATGGTATATCAATACTGAGTGTCAGTCATCCTTTTAGACTTTCAGCTACTGCCATGTCATTATGACTTTTTTTATAACAAGCAAAACATGACTGTTTCTATATGTGATGATACAAAATCTCAGCAAGCAATTAGAACACCTGATGCAAAATGAAAATAACACTCTTTGAAATAGAATATTCGTACGTTTCAGCAGGCTACTTTTTTTTTCTTTTCTGTTGGAAAAGTGGGTTTGGCTAAAGGTTGGTGTTGTGTTAGAAGCCTATGTTAGAACAATAGACCTGAAAGAGATCTTCAGGCATTCTGTTCTTTCCCAACAGAGGGCAAGACACAGCCTGCTTTTCTGTCTGGCTTCTAGTTCTTTGCCCAGATAACCTGCATTTGAAGTTTAGATTTTCATTCCAATTTGGAGGCTTTGCAATGTAAGCTTTTCTCTAGGCTAGGAATTTCAATTGTTTCTCACTGAACAAATTAAGCTTTCCAGTGTCCACTGCTGATAAGCCTTCCGTGCTGGCACAGGTTTGCTCTGTCCTCACTTGTGTTTTGTGAAAGGCATTGCAGATCCTTTCTGATGAGAAGAAATCCCACAGATTTCTGTCAGAGTTCTCAGAAATGGTGAAGTTGGGCAGATTTCAAAGGGCAATGAGCGTGTTGTGGGGAAGGTGATGGGTAGGCTGTTTGATCAGCATGAAACTACAATGCCAGTAAACCTTTAAGTTAGGTGGCATTGATGCAGCCCGACTGAAATAGCATTTAGTGTTAATGAAACTAGTTTTAACACTATCTGCAGTGCTTTCTGTATGTGAACGTGTGACATTTTACAAGTGCATTGCAAAGACTAAATTGATTCTTAGAAGAATACATTTCTCTAGTCCAGACAAGACCTAATAGATCTTTTTCCTTAGCTTAACTTTTTCTTAATTTTCTCTCTTGATTAAAATCCTGAATGGGGTGAGATTTCTACTAAATGTCTACTCAAAACAAGCTTAGAGAAATGGAATGTCAGCTTTACAAGTGTCACTTTAATAGGGTTTGACATGATAAGGTCCTGAAAGTCTCCTACCAATATATGTGCAAGTATGGAGTATGTATGCTTGCTCTATTTGGAGTAAGTGAGCAAGATTGTATGTTCACAAAATATTGATGACACTATGCTGGGGAGAGTGCTTGAAATAAGGAACACCGGCAAAGAAAAGGAGAACAGACTGGCAAACCCAAGGTACAGAGGTGGATGAAAAGCAACTGAATATTCAATATGTAATATTAGACTACTGGGACAAAGTAGTATGTTCCCTACTAAAGGGAGAAAAACAGATTTCTTGTAAACAACTTGCTTATTAATATTTAGATTTTATAAGGGAAATAGTGCAATTCTAAGAGATATTTATGCTTTTAGATGTGAAATGGAAACAATTTCCTTTGTGTGTCTGTGTATGTACAGAAGCACTTACATTATTCTAACCTTTTTTTAAAGTGCTGACTATGTTTTTAGGGCAGAAGATACTCTAGTTTTGTTAAGTTGATTTTTGTCTCGCCATAAAATTCTGCTGACTTCTCTTTTGTGTCTAAGTACTTGACTAATTATTGAATTCCATGAATGTACATCAGAAGTCTTATTAACAATTAGTGTCTGAAAAATCAAGGAAAGGCTTGTCATGCATGTGCCACATATTTAAATCACACTTTAAAAAAGCCATCTGTTCAACACTTCATTTTTAGTGTTTTCTTTATTCTACAGAGAAGTGTACCCATCAATAAGGAGGGTTCAAAATCAACTTGTGTACCTATTAGGTGTGGTGTTAATTTTATTTTTTATATATATGTATGTGTGTGTGTACATATATATATATATAAATATATACACACCAGTGTCTGGATTTTCAGAAAACTAAAAAATTTAACATAAGGTCCTGAGGGTGACGTTTTGCAGCTAGTAAACAAGTTAGAATCTGGACAAAGACTACATAGCTTCACATTTTGCTCTGGACAGTGGCTGGCCACTCATAAAACTTCTAAGTTTTATTTGTGATTGTTTTTCTGCTTTTCTGTAATTTGAAATTGGGTAACAGTTCTTTGGAATAACGTATAGCCTCTTACATATATTAATAATACACATTTTTGTGATGCCTTACAGCTTTTGAATTTTATTTTTTTTTTTTCAGAGCAGGCACATTATAGTTATATTTGCTTATCTGAAACAGTTACGTAAAATAAGATTATGGCAACCACTTATTCTCTGTTTAATGTTGGTGGGCAAATTCCCCAGACCATCTAAACTTGTTTAATATCCCCTTGCAGTGTTTGGACAATGGACTGATACTATTAGACACTGTGAATCAAAGGTAAATTGAGGAAATAAATCATGTTTAAACCACAGAACAAAATCATGTTGATGTGAATGTGCAAGTTAGTAAAGGCAGCTAGGATAAAATAATTGCAGATTTTTGGTTAAAGCAGGTGCAGACAAGTTAAAAATTATGAATGTAGCTCTTGCAGTGATGATGCCTACCGTATGTTTCACCACCATTAAAGGTACTTTGTATTTGCGCTGCACTGACATAGTGAAACTTGGACTTGGTGACTCCATGTTCTGAATGAACCTGGTTGGCAGCTTGGCTGTTCACTGAACCAGTGTGTAGGGTCCTCTGCTGTTGCTTCAGTCCTGAAAGAGAGGTAGAGATACCGCAAATGGTCAAAGTATTCCTGTCAGCAGGTGAACTCTCTAGACACAGCCTAGTGCTGTGGCCCCTTCTGCTAGTCTGTGATCTTCTCTGGTGCTGTCTTTCCTGCCAGAAGACACTTTGAGAGGATGGTACAGATAGGTTGTGTGGGTTTGCAGGAGAAGCAGTCACTTCTGTTTGTTAAATCAAGAGGCAAAAACGGTTTAATGAAATTACATTTGTGCTACTAAGGCTTCTGTGAATTTGATCAGTGGAGCTTGGGCTAGAAGAACAGAAGATTCTTCCTCAAGGCTTAGAAGTGTCCATGTTTGCTTTTGTTCCAAGGTAGAGTAGCTGATGTGGAAGCATTTCTGAATGAGCCCAAAGTCTGCTTTTCCTGAAACATGCTCTTTGTGCTTTCTGCAGCTGTGGAATATTTTTGTCTTCTGTTGGCTACTAATAAGTGATGTCTGAGTTCCTGCTCATACTAGACTGAATCTTTATTTTTAGTGTCCCGCTGTCTTGTTTGAGGAAGTGTTTTGGTAAGAGCTGGTTTGAGCCTAGTTAGATTTGAAAAATGTGTATGTACTTGAATATCCACAGGTACGTGTTCATATACTTAGCTGCCAGTCTCAGAGCAGCAGGGTATATGTATCTCTGCATCCTCTTTGATATATCTGTCTCTGCATCCAGTTATAGATGCCCAAAGTAGATACCTGTTGGTGTAAAAAGGGTATTTCTATACAGTACAGGCCAGGTCCAAACTTAGCAATTTGTTGTATCTGACTGCCATTAAACAGTGTGGAAAATGTTTAATGCAAAAGCATGGGAGTCTGTCTGGTGAAATATTAAATCCAAGAAGTGCAAGGAAGAGCAATGAGAAATTTAAGATAAGGATGCTAAGTAATTCAAAGCCACACATCTCTTAAAACAATAAAACTTCCCTCACACAGTCTGTGTGTTATCAGATTTCGTGATTTCCAGCTGAACTCTTGATGCATGTGTGCTGATCTCTATGCAGAATCTTTTCAGTAATCTGTATTGTTATCACTGCATTGATTTAAAAATCTTAACTCTCTGCACACTGAGCAACTGGATGGTAAACAAGCCTTGTTACTTTACCTCAGACTTTATGTGCAGACTTTAATACCTTATTCATATAAGGTCTGACCTTTTCTACAGTTGCGAACAAGCCTCCAAATAAACCTTGAATTATTAAACTACCCTTTATGTGAATGTAATGCAGTTCTCATGCTATTTTACATTTCTGTAGCTTCCATTCCTCTCTTACAGGAATGTATCCAAATTGCAAATCTATCCTTCATAAACAAAGTAGCTTTATCTTTTCCTTATTAGGCAAAAAATTCAGTCTAAACCTTCTGTTTAAACAGAACTGAGATCCTGTAATAAACATTAGGAGCATAGAAGAAACTTCCATTCACTTGTTAATAAGCATATAAGGATCTGCTTCAAGTCAAATTACAGGACTACTGCTATAATAAAAATTGGGGGTTGTCTTCTAAAATCATCGTATTAGTCATGTGACAGAAGCTTATGTTCTAGAGACTGTGCTTTTTCTGTTTAATTGTGTGCATGTATGAACCAAATACTGTCAGGTTGCAGTGGGGTGTGTATTTTTACTTGCATTGTATTAGCAATTCATGATAGTCAGATGAAACCAACAGTCATGGGCTGAGGATCTGTTATGCCAAGCGTAACTTTACCTTTCCTTAAAGACATCTGTTCTCTGGGCTGGTAGTCACCCTCATGAATTCCCAAGCTTGAATTGCAATGGATCACAAATGGGAGTTTGGGTTTTGCAGGGTGGAGGAGAGGAAGTGTAGAGGTTACTAAGTGGGAGCGAATATGTGATGATGGGCACACATACTGTGTCTTAAAAGGTAAACTTGCTAGAGTTTTTTTAAAAAACAACTTTGGTTGGGGAGAAAGAAAAGCCACATTTCAACTTGTCATTTTAAGTTTCTCCTTAAATGTCAGTCTGAAGCATATTTGCAGCTGTTTGTGTTGAATAGTGCACAGGTTTAACTTCTATCATTGTCAATGGCTTTTGAAAGATTTCTGTGCTCTCTGAAAGTGTGCTGCATTCATTTATGGCTATGGCATACGTACAGGAATGGAGATGGTCCTGATTTGTACTGCTTCACTGCATGTATCTCCTTGCTTAAATCAAAGTTCCCTATTTAGAGAATTCAGTCCATCTCCTGATTATAAAGGCACAAAAATTATGGTTAATGTTTCCCAGGTTGCCCTGACTTTTGTTAGAGGCCATAGGACTTGAGATGCTCAGTTCCTTATAAGAGAACATTTTAAATTTTGGGACAGGATACATGAAGTATGGAGATGTGCATGCAGCAATGACAGATGTGATATTGAGCATGAGTAGTTAGTCGTTTACCTTAATATGCCATAACATGAACCAAAATGCCCCAGATGTGTGAGGGTTGTTAGTGAAACAGTTCTAAGAATTTTACATCTGTTTACAGTGTACTTTTTTTTGTGGTGTTAATACTTTGTTGTATATTTTTGATGTTTTCCCTTTTTCAGATTACTTTCAATTATACATGGATTTATTTTATATGTTGTAAAACATACAGAATGTGTGGCATCGTTAGAATAATGTTAGTACTGAAATCTGAATTTTTCTCTGCCTCGCTACTTGTTACTTTCTTATTGTGGACCTTAATGGTGGATTAAGTTTTTTGCATTTATTTTGCTTTAGGTTTTGATGTATTTCAGTGAAGTTGACAACCCTTACATTACTGCTGTAAGAGCTACAGAAAAAGTATTCAATGTCTTAAAAGAGACCACTTTAGTGTATTTCACTGAAATGCTTAAGAATATACAAGAATTTATATTCTAAAACTATAATTCTAGGCTTGTCATTATTGCTTGTCTAGGCAATAATTCTAGGCTTGTCACCATAGAAAGGCACCTTCACACATCTTTAATTTCTGTAACTAGTTTTAATAATTTCCTTGGGACCATCCTGAAAATAGACCTTTTCTCAGTTATATCTTGGCTATGCAGGTCAAACTGATTTATTTTTTGCTATCACTTTTTTTGTGATCTGGATAAGCATACATAAATGTGAAATTGTGGATATTAAATTGTACCTACCATTTTATGTTCTTTCCTGTGCAACTTCTTCCTTTTTCACAGGATGAACCATAAAAACAACCTTGGTTTTTTTGTGGACATAGCCAGCACAATGGAATTTAGTTTAAGTATAGAAACTCTGGTAATTCTAAGAATTGTTCATGATTTATGAGAACATACAGGGCTACAGAATTAAAATAATGTAGTTGAAACATCATTGAATGGTCAGCTTCATTTGAAATATAATTAGGAGGTGCAATAAGTTTTGTTTTGTGCGTGCAAAGAGAAGATGTGTGCATGGAGCCAATGGGTATGTATCTGTACTAAACTTTGTATACCGTCTTTACTCAACCTTTCGACTGTATTTGAATCATCTTCTAATTTCTGCTTTCTTGTAACTAATTTACATAATGCTGCTGCTCACTTAAAATCAGCTCATTCTAAGGGCTGGTATAATGTGTTGTGCTAATCTAGGTCCTTTCGTTCAAGGAGATCAGAGTGGTTTGCAAATGTTCGTAATGCTGTCCTTATCCTGTGAGTTAAAATGCAATGCTGCCATCTCATCTTCATAAAAATGAAGAAGATGAAGTAGGAATTTAAGAATTTGTTCAACGCATTAAAGGAAGGCTATAGCAGAATTATGTTTAGAGCTCAGATATCTTTATTCTGGCACTTGTGTTTTCCTTTGGTTTTTTTTGTCAACTTTCTGAGCTTGCACAATAATGACTCTGGGTAAAATCTGACTTTACTGAAGATGAAAGGGCTAGGACCTCATTTGAAAACATTGGAAAATGAGTTTTACTGTCCATTATGGCAACCTGCAGTAGTCTGTAAGAAAACCAAACCCCCCAAAAACCCAACAACCCCCCCCCCCCTTTTGCCTACAAAAAGAGTGAACTTCAGATTCCTCATTCCATAGGTTTTTCAGGTCCCTAAGTTCTAAAGATACTTTGGTTGTATTAAACCTGCCTGTGTCAAATCATATGTTCTTGGAAGTAGCAAAAAGATATCTGACAATGGTTCTTGCAAGTTGCCACTGCTTATGTCTTACTATATTTTCATTTTAGTCTTGGCCTTAATCTCCTTATGGAACATTTAGGCATTTTCCGTTTGTCTGCACATGGACGTTAATTCCTTAGACAGCTCTTGGATTTCTGCAAAATCAAATGATGAAAATTGAAGCAGTGTCTGTTGCCATTTCCATGTTAGGTATCAGTTTGGATGTGTGGATGCTGATATTTTATCTTGCTATTGAACAACTTTTATATTGCAAACTTGATTTGTTATCTAGCTGACATACATGAAGTGCAGTATGGTACCTGCCACCTTTAGCAACATGGCCTTCCTGAGTAGGTGTAGGAGTTTACATCAGAGAAATGTCTTAATACCCGTATGTTGAAACTTTCTTTTCCCTGGAGGCAAGTTATTTTGAAGCACAGAGCAAGCTGAGGAATATCTTTTCTGGTTTCTGTCTAGGGATCCTTGATAACTTTCCTTAAATGAAGTTACTTCAGAGTGTTCAAGTCTGCAAGAGTCAGCCTTACTTTTGCTTTAATCATAGCATTTTTCTTCCCTCTGTTAAGAGGGTTTTTTTTGTTGATTGGTTGCAGCCTGTATTATGAAGCTCCATGCAAGCTGTGTCCAAAGACTTTTGTGGAACACTGTAGCTGTCCTTAAAATTTTGATCAATTAAGAAAAAAAAACTTGTTTTCTCTTGAAGGTTTGTGTGTGTGTGTTTTGGTTGCTTGGTTTTTTTTGTTGTTTTTGGGGGTTTTGCTCTTGTGTCCCTGTCGTCCGTCCCCCGTCCGTCCGTGTCCGTCCGTCCGTGTCCCCCCCCCCACCGCTTTTTAGAAAGAAGGTGTTCCTAACTCTGTAGGAAGATTATTTATGTAGAACAGGTACTTTAGATAGCTTGTAGCTAGTGATTATGGCTGCTCTGTTGAGTTGCCCCTCCACCTTCCATCTTCCAAATATTTGGAGTATACTTTTATAATTTTTCTTCGTATATGCAATTTTGTATTCTTGCAATGATTAAGAAGCACTGCTTTCTTCCCCTCTGCCAAGGGAAGGAAAGAAAAGACTTATCAGTGGTGGTGTGGGTGGTGGGGGTTATGACCCAGGCTGCTTGGATGGTGGTAGGTGCACAGGTTTCTGTTTGTACTGTAATTATGTAGTTGGAGAATTGACCAAGTGGATAATGCTAGGGCAATTTCCTTACGTACCTCTCAGAGAGGAACTACCATTGACAGGCAGATTTGGGTGCCATCCAGGCCTAGCAGAAGATCTCAATTGTAGGGATCTAATGGAGCACTTCTAAAATGCGAAGTCCTAGTTGACAAATGGAGAGCTGCAGTAGTTATGGGTCTGTAGACAGTGAAAGATATGGAAAATGTGAATTCTCTTTTAATATTGGAAATAAATTCTCAACAGCATTTCTTCACAGTATCAAAACAGGAATGGTTAAGTTGGACTGGCTCTCACATGAGCAGACAGCTGGTTGTGGGTAAAAAATAATCTGAAAAATAGTCCTCTCTCCTTGATGTTAGAGAAGGGCTTTCTGTTCTTCTAGTTGTTAAAGCTTGTTTGAATGGAGAATGCGAATGAATTCCTCTTTGTGTTTGCTTAGACTCATGAGGAGGGAATTTCTGGCACAGAATTGGAGTTTTTGGGGATGTACTAGAGTTCAAATGAAAATACGTCTGAATTCTTTTGTTAGCGGTTCATCTGTGCAAACGCTGGGGACAATGACATCCAACAGACTTCTTTCAAGTAATAGCATCACTTTTTTTTAATGCAAAATCTGTATCCAGCTGCTGAAGACTTTGGAGTTGCTAGAATTGCAACCAGTCTTGTTTTGGAAGGGGAAATGATACCTGAATACGCATAGGGTGAGAATGAAAGGGCAGGAGAGTAGACAGTCACTGTGCCCACAGGCTTTCTGTGTAGGTTATTCTTATCAAAACCATAAAGCACCAGAAGTAAGAGATTATCGGGGGGGGGGGGGGGGGGGGGGGGGGAAATGCTTCTGTTGCCATGGTTAAAGTACAGCTCTTTCACCAGAAGTATCATCTACACTGGTTGAACAAGAATGCTGTGTTTTATGCTAGAGGCAGGATGTTCTGTTCGAAGTAGCTGCCTTTTTGTTTTGTTTAAAGTAGTCAGTTATGCTGAAATACTAGTTTTGGGGTTAATACAAGAAAATGTAAGCTGTCTTGTGGTAGTTATTGAGAATAAGCACCATCTGAGGGGTATCTAATCCCTTTTAAAAAAGACATTCCATACTTCCAACCTTGCATTGCCTTTGCAGATGGATGTTAAGTAAACAAGTGAAGGTAGGATATTTAATATTTATTTCTCCTAAAGGTTCTTTACCAGGGAATGATTTTTATCATTCTTTGTCTAATCTTTAACTTTAAAGATGACACTCATAGTTCAGGACCTTCTAGTAAACTCCAGCCTGTCATATTTTCATTTGCATCCATCCTTACTTTGAGCCAGATCTCAGTGATTTACTGAAGCATAATTTCCCACATTGTGTGTCCTGATCTCTGAATGTGGCAGATACTTTTCAGAATGAACAGCTTCAATGTTATTGCTTTGGAAGAAAAGCAGAAAGAAAGCTCTGCTCTTGTACCACCACCCCCCACCACCCCCCCCCCCCAAGTTGGCTCTTGTGTGTACTTTGCTCAAGAAGTCTGAGGATGAAGGCATACTCTCTTCAGACAGAGCTTAGCTTTCTGTTGCAGTGATCCTAACAAGGATGTGTAAGGCTTTCTTTCGTGGGTGTCTTGTCAGCCACACTTAGTTAAGATTATTGATGTTTTTCTACAACAAAGAATACAAACGTTACCTCCATGAAACGTTACCTTTGTGAAAGAGTTCCTCTTTTAAGAACCAAGAGAGTAGAAGTAGATAATACCATGGTAGTATTACACTTGGAAAAAAACGCAGAGCAATACATGTGGGATTTTAATGGGATCAAAAGTGTTAAGACACTTTAGACTGGTAATAACTCCAAAGGGCTTAGAATTTAAATAGCCACTGAAGGTGAAATCTGGAGGTGGAATCTGGGGGCTGAAATGTGACAAAATGCCTCAAACTGGGTAATGATGTTTATGATAGATCTTGTTAGTTCTGAGTTTGAATGGTGATGCTTATCTTCCTGGCTAAGTTTAGTGTTGCAGAACTCTTGGAGGATCTTTGTATTTTAAGAGTAACTTGAAACAGGATGACTGTGCTTTAAAAAAAAGAAAGGGACATACTTAGCAGAATGCATGAAGATACTCAGCTGAAATGGAGTGCAGCTTATAAAGAAGTCATACTGGAATATGTGGAATACATTAGTCATTGGTCTTGGTTATTGATTAAGCTGAGAATGTGCAATGTGTTACTGGAGGAAAGAGAACTTTTTTGGAGCATCCAAGGAAGGTGGAGTGGGAAGGTGATTCTCTCTGTTGCTTTGTGGCAACATCTGGAAAAGGCTTTTCATTTTTATAGACCTAAAGTTCACATTTGTGTTGAACAAACAGATAAAATAAGGAAGCAGAGGAAAAATATAAGGAGGAGATGGGCTGACAAAAGCAATAGGACAATAGGCATTTTTGTCCTGTCAGATAGCAGTTACAGCTCTGTGCACTGTTGTTGGCTTGCAATTTACTGTATGCATTGAGGGAAAAGAGAATTCCTGATCTTTATAATTTAGAATCATGACGATGATTAGCCACAGAAGAAATCAATACATTTCATGTTCAAATTGAGTTTACCAACTTGATTATTACACCCCCTACTTGAGATTGTTTTGAAAGCCAATTGGAATATTCTGCTAGAGCACTGCTTGCTGCTTATTCTAACATGAGCTGTATTGAGCATAGCACACTGGAGATCTCTTATCTACTGCCTTATTTCATCTGAAGTTTAATTCAAAGTACTGGTGTTTTACTTCTGCAGCCTTATATTTTCTGGTTCAAACGTCACTTACTTGTAAGTGTATTTCTGCTTTTGTGTTAATCATGCGTATTTACAGTGTTTTACAAGTACATTTGCTGTCCAAAGATCTTGCAAATCAAGGTAATTAAAAATGTCAACTTAGTAGATGAGATTGTAGAGTAACCATTAATGAAGAGGGCAAGCTGATGTTAATTCATATGTAGATAGGTTCTCTTTGAAGTCCAAAGAGCAGTGGGAATAAAGGCTGAAAACAATGTAGGTAGCATGGTAGAGAAAGAACCAAAGTGATAGGTAGAGGTGCAGAAGCCAAGAAGTGACAGTTGAGACAGACACGATCAAGACTGAGCATTAGATCGAACTAAGATAATGGATTCCTTTAGATGACTTAATTCAGGATAGGGTTGGGAAATCTTGTTCAGAGAAGATACGAGCTTCAGCTGTTATCTTTATGGTCATGATGAGGAGAGAAACAAGGTGGGACTTTACTGCAAAATTCCATTGAAGTGTAAATTATTTGTAGCAAGTATAATCTTTCCATTTTGTGTCTGAATTTCTAAGGCAATAGGTACTTCGGCAGAGTGATACAGGCAGTGAACAGCGATAAAAGTTTACTTGCATCTGGCTTTCTAGTAAAAGAGTGGATAGGGTGGAAGAGGTCTGAGTTTAGTGATTGTGACAAAAAAACCCACAAAACACTAGTGATGAAAACAGTTGCATCCAGCTGGCAGATCCTATGGCATGAGATGCGCAGTAACAAGACCATAGGAGTATGGTGTCCCAAAGAGTTACAAAATGGAAGAACAATTGCTTGCCTTGTTAGTTCCAATTAAAAAAAGTTAGATTTAAACCAATGGAAAACACAGCAAGCTGAATATGCTTCAGAGACCTGCTGAGGGAAAAGTGATTTGATTTTGATAGTCCTGACTTGGGACATCTTTGGCAATGAAGGGGTGCCAGAATGAAGATACAGCAACTGTGTGCTGTATTGAAGTATGCAGCAAGTGCATAAGAAAAAAGTATTCTGTTCGCTTAGCCAAAGGAAGGATTTTAGTGGCCAAGGTCAGCCTGTTTTTGGAGAATTAGAGGAAATCACTGAATCTGCTCCATGATACTTGCTAGTCATAAGAAACAGAAATCAGAATTAGAAAGGCCTGTATTACACCAGTATGGACTTTCGTATCTGCAGCATTTAAATTACTTGGAAAAATCTGCATGTGCTTTACAAAGTCCTTTGCTCCATACAGTTAAAGAGAGAAGCCTGGCGTAAGTCACCTTATTTGTATTTTTTGAAGCTGAAGCTAAATTACAGGGTACCAATTTTTATTATTTTTTATTTATTTTTTTATTCAAAGTGCTTCAGGCTTGCCAGGCCCTTTCACTTAAAGCTGCAGTACAGAACAGTTGAAACTTAAAAATGATAGTTGCTTGGATCCAAGCTTTGAAGAGGATTTTGTACCTTCAAAGCTTTGTTGTTCCTGACAATATTTGTGGCACCACCACTGTAGAGCTGACTGCATCAGTAATTTTTTAAATCTGATACTTCAGCTGTGGTACAGTTCTTACTGCTTTCTTCTTCTGACTTGTTCTAAAGTGTAATTCTTGGCCAAAAGCATTTTTAAGCAGCTATCTTATAACTATGTTGTATTTGACATGGAAATGTCAAGTGCTGTGCAGGAAGTGGGAAGTTGCATCTGAGCATCACCTAGAGAATAGGCCTGGGATGCTGCTTAGCTGTCTTTTAACTAAATCCTTGTATCAAGCCTGTAGTACATCTTCCTAAAACTTTAAGAAGCTGTGGGTTTTGTAGGGTTTTGTTTTTCACTTCCATGAGCAGGAAGGGTATGGATGCTGTGAATCTGGGAGGGTTGCTTTCCTGAGTTGTGGAGTCAAGAGGTGTGCTCCAGCTTTTCAGAAGCACCTCTGCAGGGGAAGGGGATCTTACTGGTGCCTGAGGAGATGTGGTGAGGAGTATGTTAACTCGGGTTAGAAACACAAGAGCATGTGGTAGGAAAGGACATTGATGTGGCTAGTTAAATTCTTTTGGGAGGCTGATGAAATGCAGAATAGTGTAACATTCGGTTAAGCATCGTGTGGCTGAACTATACCTCTGAACCTGCCTTTAAACTAAGACTCTTCCCAGTAGGAGCTGGCAATATATAACCTTTCTTATAAGTGGGTTGAGAGCTGCTGTTCTTACACTTACAGATTAAAAGGCTGGAACCTGGCTACCAACCTCTCCTCTGTCTGGTTTTGAAGTGGCATTCTGACATAATGTAGCTCTGTGCTCTTACTGTACAATTTGTGTTGGGTTCTCTCTGACCTGTCCCTGAAGAAGTATTTGTTTCCCCTGTTTATTTTACTCAGAAGAATTTGTTAAGATATGAAGCCCTTTCTGTTGATGCAGATGGTTGTTTCATCTTGTTAAATTACACATGGCTTTGTAGGTAAGGCTTGTGTATTCATGTGTACTCGTTAAATAGCTAGAAATTATACCTAAATTCCTTGGTGTGTATTTGGATAAGCTTCTCTTTGTTCAGTAATATTACCTGTGACTTTGAGGCATTTTTGTTAATTGATCTTGAAGCAGGCTCAGTAACTTTAGTTTGAATTAATTGTAAAATTGCTCTTTATCTTCTCCCTAAAAATCACATGCACAGTGTTTTATTCTGTTGAATGTGGCTTGGGTTTGGGTGGGTTTTTTTGCTTAGTAGAAACAGCTTATTTAAAACACACTGGTACATCTATTTTTAAGGATTGTGGAAACCCATAAATTGAAAAGGGACTGGAGAGGTTTTGTTTTTTTCATACTAGTGGAAGAGAACAGTTTGGATAACTGTTTTTTACAGCCAGAGCTGCATTGCCATTACATACAGACAGCAGATGGCAGCATTAGACAACATGTGCTTTGTCCAGGTAGCCAGAAATCAAATGATGGCTTTTGGGGTTTCTTTTGTTCTCCTCCTTACTCTTTTTTATTTTATTTCTTCATTATACGAAGTATCCAGGAGCCGAAAATTTGAAAAAACTACAGGTTTCATCCCTCTCTTAAAAATTAATTTTTAAAAGGGTCTGTGTTTGTGCATAGTGCAATGTGCTAAGAAATCATCCTCTAGAGTGAAAACGAAATTTCTTTGCAGGAGGGTGCAGAGTGAGAGGAGACACTACTATTTCACTTGACTCTGGAGGTTCTGTGTTATCCCACATCACATATATCTGTCCTTCCTCTACCTACTTACAGTACAAAATGTCATCTGGAAAAAAAAAAAATTAGTCATAATGTAGCGGCAAAACTGTTGCCTGGAGAGAGTGCCTGCTGAGAGCCAGACGCAATTTGGAAACAGTAATAAGTTTCCCTTGATAGGATTATTTTCACTCTGCTTTAAGGGGGAGAGAGGATGGAGAAGTGTTTGTTCCTAATGGGAATGCCCTTGAAAGAACAAGTAGGCGCAATCAAGGGAAAAATATACATATTGTGCAGTTAAGATTGCAGTTCTTCTACAGACTAGAATAGATTCTAGTTAAATTAGAAAAGAGGTGGATTATGTGCCTAAGTTTAGTGTGGCAGTACTAGCCCTGCAGCAAATGTCAGCATCTCAGCTGTGATGAGCAGTGTGTGGTGTTTGTGGCATGAGATTATTTTAGGGTGGTTGATCAAGGTCTTCATTAACGTAGTGAGCAATGCAAGACACTTTCAGCAAATGTATACTATCCTTAATGCAAATAATGAGTTAAGCACCTTTTTTTCCAATACTGTTTCTTGTGAGTTTTTTGGGGGGAGCAAAATGAAAAATGCATCTATGGACCATTATCTATGTTGGATGTTGAAAGTTGTCTTTTGGTTTTGCTGCCTGCCCTGGCAGTATCCCATCCCTCCTGTGTTAAGGAAACGGAATAAAATACCATTGTCCATTTTTGGCAGTCTGTAACTAAGGTTGCTGCAAAGTATGAGAAAATTCTTTTAATGTCCTAAGTTGTGTAGTTATGTTATTTTTTTTAGCATGTAAGGGCTAGTTGGGGTAGTTCCTTTTGTACCTTGGAAGTACATCAGGACCAAAGTGGCAGGCTTTGAAAACTGTTTAGCAGCTGTGGAATAACAACTTCTCCCTTCAGAAAAAGTCCGCGTAGATTTGAAGAGGAGAAAACTACAGGTGTGAATGATCCTTCCCCAAGCTAGTGAAAGAAAACAAAGAAGTGGAGATAAACAGAATCATTTTTACATGTTTATTACTTGTTCACAGTGTAGATTTCCAACACTGTAGCTATGACACTGTAAGTATTGTAGTGGGCTTGGTGATAATGAATGTTGTAACATTTATCTTTGCTTTTTTTTGTCACTTATTTCATACTTTTTTTACTGTAAATAATTTCTGATGAGGCAAACTCTGGTAAATCAGGGCTGCATATTCCAAGTTGCCTATTACATTAGTGTGAGTCTGATGTATTATTCAAGCAAATCAGTAATAAAAAATTTAAGCCTTTGTCGGTTAGCTGTAACGAGCTGTAGCCAAATTTCTAACTGTAGTTCACCCAATGATGTGCTGATCTGTTTTGTCTCTTACTCCATGGAAAGGTTTTCCCATGAAGAAGAAAATAAGAGAAGTATTTTCTCTGAGGTGTTAGGAAGGTGGCAGCAGTACAAGTGGAATCTGGAGGGGTTTGTACTGGTTATTATAATCCAAAAAAAAAAGCAAGTTGTGTTTTTCAGATTTCTTTGGATTTGTGGCATGAGGGACTCGGTGATTGTATACGATTCATCCTATTCTTCATTGGCTGATGTAGGTAAATTAGTTTCAACTTTGGATACCTGCTGCAGAAGTTCCAGCCTCCACATGTTTTCTCTGGTGTGGTAGTGTGGAGTTCCCCATAACTTGCCTGCCAAATGCCGAATCAGGATGTGCTTTGAACAGTTGATTCTGATCACTCCCTGTTTGAGACTGAGGTTCAGAAGTCTGCCCTGAAAAGCATTTATTATATCTCAAATGCATTTTATTGTAATTGTAGCTTGCCCAACTCTTACTTGTTAGATGTGACCGTTTTTAGAGTTCTGTCATTGCCTGTATGTGCTTCTGCAAGATTTTTAACATTGTGCATGAAAACCAGTGTGAGAGCATATTATTGAATATCAGAGTAACATTGACCAAATCGGTACAGGTTAAATTGTATATTGCCTGTATATACTGGACTTTAAGAATATGATTATTTTTTTTGTGGCATTTTCTTTCAATTTCAATACAGGCTACAAGAACCAAAGAATAATTTTTAAATTTTTTCAACTAAGGTCAATCTTTGGTCAGTCAAGGTATTCTTTTATGGGTTTTGTTCTGTGTTTATGGCTGTATTGTTTGTGAATCTGTTATCTTGACTCTTGCTAGGAAAGGAAATATTGCTAGTTCTTGACTATTGCTAAAAAAGAAAATATTATTGCTAGTTCTGTGTTTGGTTTCAGACTTCAGAAAACATGACCATCTTTTTGCAAAGGTGGGGGATTTATGAAGAACTGTGAGGAGAATGATATACTTCAGATAGCCAAAAAATATTTGTCATTTATATGAGAACATATAAATCTGTTGGATTTGAGCATGATTTGATAAATTTGGCTTCTGGGTTGCATGTTACGTGAGAAAAACTGCAAGGACTGACATACCAGTGACATCAGAAAAGCTGGGCAAACGTTTTGTTGGTTTTTTTTTTCTTTCTTTTTTTTTTTTTTTAAAGAAAAAAAAAAAAAGGTGGCCTAAACCCCCAAAATACTAATACTTTCCCAGTGCAGCAGTATAGAGACTTACCAGTGTCAATGAATATTGTTCTGCTGGTATATTTCTTATTTCATGCTTCATTTTCTCTTCTCCCAGAGCTAGAAGTGTCATAAAGTGTTTTGCATTATAAGTACTAGGGATATTGTGTAGAGGCAGTATTTGCCATGTTCTAAGAAATAGAAGGTGCACAGTGAAATCTAAGAAATTGAACAGACAGTTCCACTTCTACCATTTTCCAAAAGAAATAGGCAAGAAGTAAATGTGTGGGCATTGGGAAGAAACTGTGTATTTTAATGTCTTCCCCGCCCCCCTTCCCCCCCACCTCTTTTCTTTTTTCCCCCATGCAACAAAACTGATAAATGCACTTGTTATAGATAGGTCTTACTTATTAGTGTTCACAGTACCTAATGATATTTAGGTTCAGCCTAGCTATCAAGAAACAGGGCAAGGAAAAAATACAGTAAAGTAGTTGCTCAGCTTCTCTCAAATGGGTTTTAATTGAGGTTTTTGTGATGAAAAGCTAATATTATCAGTTTCCTAGAGATGACTAATTCTGTGTTCCAGTTGTAAATTGAGGAGATAGGACTATAGTCAGAGAAGGGTTGGAACAAAATTCTGTAGGCATTTGGTTGTTGACTAAATGTTTTAAATGCATTAAGTTATGCTGGGGAGAGAAAGAAAAGCTACATATTTTTCTTACAAGTTGTACACTTAAGGGTAACAAATAGGAACACTATGGCTGGTCCTAGATAAATGCACTTAACAGGGCTGTTTCCTGCTCTGGTTCTTGGAACAGGAAGTAAACATCTGTATCAGAGAGGATTTGCTATTACCACTGATAATTGCAATGATTCTCTTCTATGAAAGCTACTTAACTCCAAGAGCATATTTAACTACATATTTTAACATGTTTGTGTGGCATGCATACAAATAAGGTCTATTTTCAGTACCATTCTATACCTCTTCATTGATAAGCTGTAATACATTCGGAGTGCTTCTGTATGTTATTGAAATGAAAGATTTTACTGCATCTTAGGAATGACAGTTTATGCTTCCAGCTTCTTACACTCTTTTTCCAGGGTTTCTTTGATCTAGATACAGTGAGGTGGAGAAAAAAGGATAGACCCAGAAGACCAATGGTGTTCAAAATACCAGTGTCTGAAAATGTTGCCTCAGATTGGTAAGCTTATTCAAGCAGAACAAATGAGAACCAAAAGTGCAGATTCCATCAATAAGACTGCACTTCATGTCTCGCTGAAGCAGGGAACATTAATAGATCTCTTCATGTTACTCTGATTAGCTATAGCTGGAAAAAAATGAGCCTTTCCTGCTGATAGTTGAGGCATGTGCTTTAATAGTCACAAAGGAAATGCAGTGTTTTTTAACCATTCCTATTGTTTATATTCTTATTTGAGTACATTTAAAAAGGGTCATAATGTTTATTTGTGAATAGCTTGTGCTTGGAGCAGGGGAATTTATCTTCTCACAGGGGTTTCAGGGTAGGAAGTGGCAGTATTGGCAACAGTGCTCAATTCGTTCTTATCCTCCGTACCGGAAAATATTTACCTCCTATAATACTGCTTACGTGTGGTTGGGTTGTTTTTTTGTTTTTTTTTTTTTCACGTCTCCATTTTACAACCTTTGAAACTCTGTGAGACTGGCTCAAAGCAGTCACACAAGAGCGGATCTTACTCAGTGTAGTGTAAATGGAAGCAACTCTGTTAATGAAAAAGCAAAACACACGAAAATCTTTTTATCAGTTCCTACATGACGGAGTCTGTAGTGAGCTTCAAAGGTCTTACATCTGAGGAAAGCGATGACATGAAGAAAGTATTCAGTGTGGAAGATCATGTAGAGATCAAGAGAATTGGAAACGAAGTCAGCAAAGTAATATTTCTAAGGAAAGCCTTGTATAAGAGAGAAAATAGAAGGTGAGTTGGAAACTATGTCTAATATTAACTGTTTTAGATTATGTACTTTAGGCATGAAGGTGAGAGCTCAAGAAGGAACCAAAAGGAACAGTTAAGACCATAAATATGTGATGATGACTGTAGCAGGGTATGAAGTAAAAAGCTGGATTTTGTAGGACTGAGTGAAGAGTGGATCATGAATTTCTGTGTAAGGTATAGGGCAGAGAAACATTACGTCACTGACAAGATGAGGCTACATCTAGCACTTACGTTATGAAATCCGAGGGTATGTATTTGTACTGGGAGCAGTTCTACTGTTACGTTTAACATTTTTCTTAGGGGTATGTGCACATCCTTTTTGATTTGGTGCTGATGTCAGGAGAGGATGCTTTTCTAAGTGAAACCCAGCATCATCAGTCTTGCTATAAGAACCAAACCTCACTACAAGTTTATTTCTACCTATTCTAATTGTGAAGAATATGGTCCTTCCTCTCTCAATCAATATGCTGCTGAGTTGCATGGCCTGTGGCTATGCAGACTGAAAAAATACTGAAGAAGTCTGAACTTCAGTGTTCATCTTTGAGAGTTGACTAGACTTCCTTGACTCTGTCCATCCATTTCAACACCAGAACTTCAACTGAAAATAAAAGCTTGTCTTAAACATAATTCAGAGCCTCATAATAAACCATGTCATGTGGTTAACCTTTAATACAATGTAACATTTAAAGACTACTTTGCATCTTCTTCTGGTAAATTACTACATAAATATTTACATTAGGTGGGAATATGGTATTATTTATGGATCCATATTTCTCTGGCGTTTCATATGCATGGTTCTTTTGTTCCTTAAGAAATCCAGACAAAAGAACAGGCACACACAAAGTACTAATTTTAAAGCTTTGCAGTTCAGGGGAGAAAAATCTCCACATTTGGTTAGAACTGCTTGTTGTCTCCTGTTGCACAATAGAGAGAAATCATTTAAAATAGTTGCAGTTGCATTAAGCTCCTTTGTTTCTGATACTTGTCATGGAGTGACTTGTCTCACCTGCTAGGGCAGATTGGTAGCAGAGCAACCTGTCAGATCTGAAGATGTTTTGGTGCTGTCTGTTCCTTCTCACTTCAGAGGCAGATGTGTTGTGGTACAGTAACTGCTTTAATTTTTGCCCCTATCTTGCTTCAGTTCTCTCTCATTTTAATTAATTCTTGGAAGGGGAAGGCAAGAATATATGAAATATCTTACTGGTGAAAGCTGTCAAAAAAAGAGGAACGTACAGGTTCCTTCCCCAGCCCCTGTGTTAGAAAGATATCAGGTGGTTAGGGAGACTGACCACAAAGCTACACTGCCAGTGCAGTGAAACATCAGCATTGCAAGCTGTTGTGAAGGTACTCTGAGATCTAACACATGTGAATTCTCTTACTTGCAGTGCATAGACTTCTGTGAAGTCCTGTAAATCACATACCTTCTCTGTAACTTGCCTTCCCCTTTATGAAATGTGACCTTCCTTGTAGAGTGGACATACAAGGTTCATGGCAGTAAGTCCATTGATACTTGTAAGCTATTCAGATACTGCATAAGTTTGTCTTAGTAAGTTTCCATTTGAAATGGATAAGGTGTGGGTGTTTCCTTGATCTGTTGAAATTAAGGAGAGATACTGAGCAGCTGTGCTGCAGTCTTGGCTTCTAAATTAATCCTGCGCTTCAAAAGTTAATTCTTTAGGGGCTATCACTTTGCTATGGTCTCCATGATATTTATCAATGATAACACCTCACTGGATGTTCATGATTTTGTGCCTTGGCCTTGGCAGAAGTATCACTTGAAACCTGTAGGATCTTGTATTCAGGTTCATTGAACTCTTCACTGAACAGTTTCCTGTCTTGTGTTTTGAACTTCTGTGCAGAAAGTAGCTCTCTAGTTTTATTTATTTAATTAGTTGTTTTTATTTATGGTCCTCTTTTAGAAAGCCAGTCACTTCTAGTCTAGGGCCCTTGCAAGGCATTCACATACATTCATTTTCCTTTCCTACTTGTTGACAAGAAGCAGGCATCCCCCCATAGCTTGGTGTGCAGGTTACCTTGATGACCTGTTGGTGTGAAAAATACTCCTAATGTCTCTGATTTTTATAGGCCCCTATTGTATAAAACCTTTTAGTGTTGAATATTTTTCCCAGTTTCCTTGTAGTGTCTTTGGTTTGACGGCTCAGAAATACATAAATACATTATAATCACAGGAATGTATTTTACAGGAAGGCCTTTTCAGTGCCTGACTTGACTAAGCTCTTCCAAGCATCTGTGGTGAGCTCTGCATTATCTGCAGACCCACTGGATCACAGATTTTTCTGGTTTTGTTTTGGTGGGGAGTGGCTGTATGCATGGAGCTGTTTGCCTGTTATTCTTACTATATTGCAATAGGTAAAGAATTTGCCCAAGAAGTATTTGCTTACTCGAATATTAATCCTGTGAGAGGAGGACATCTGAAAGTATCATTTTCTTGCTGCCAGTAACTGTCTTTATGCAAACTCTTTTCACCTACTTTTTCTTCTGATGAACGCTTCTGAATTTAGATTTCGGAATTCCTGACTTTTGAACTAACAGCCCTCCAGCACTGATATCCTTAAGGCTAACACTTACCAATGTTTCTCTAAGAAGAATGGAGAGCTATAATGGAGGAAAAAAGTCATAGCTCTGGAGAAGAGGTTCTCAGTTTCCTCACCAATACATTAGAATGCCTTGGTTTATACACATCCAGCTGCATATATTGGTATGCTCCATGTAAGAAGCCAAGAAGACCTCCAGGATCCTAGCTGTTCCGTGCTAGTAAATGGAGGATATAGGGAGGAGATGAGTGGTTTTCTTGCAGGAGATAGCAATTCCAGAGCCTCATCAACTTGTTTTTACCTGAAGGCATGTAAACTTCAAAAAAGACAAAAGTAAATGTGAATGGGTCATAAATGGTAGTAGGCCTGTCCTGGCAAGACTCTTTTCATACTACAAAACTCATCAGCCAGTGTAAGCGTCTTTATGTCCAAGAACAGGAGAAGAATCCCAGGGGCTGTACGTTTGTCTCCTGTAAATTAAGTCTTTGCCGTCAATACTTCTCAGTAGAATCACTCCAGGTCGTTTGTTTTCTTCCTCTTCAAAAAATACTAACCATCTGATTTGGAAATCAGTTTGGTGGCATAAGGGTAGCTTCAGAAAGTCAGGTGTAAGGGACAGGGAATTTTGTTAACATGCCTCCTAAAAAATTCATAGCAATTCTTTTCAGATGGTTGGCAAAGAGGTACCATGATGAGAAGTCTATGCACTGTCAAATGGCAAAGTTCGGTGTTTTAATGCTGACAGTGCCCACAAATGCATGGCAGAGTATATGGACAGGGTAAACAAACAGTAATACTTGCCCCCAAAAGTCTCCCAATGTCCAGAAACCTGTAATTAAAAAATGCAATCAGAATTTTTTTCTGTTTGATAGCACTAAATGGATTTTTTTTTTTTTGTTATGGATGTGTTTAGGTGAGTCCGTGTAAACTTTAAATGTTTATGGCATCCTGCAGAGAACAGTTCAACAGCTTAGGGGAACTCTGTGAAAAATCTCCTCTGTTTCTTTGCTTGGAACCTGGTGGATAGAAATATGGAAGAGTAAACACATGAATCTGTTTGTTCTGTTGCTGGACAAATGCATATTCTCTGTCTTGAAATACTTTGAAGAGAAATTTTCTGTCTTGTTGAGTCCTGTATTTATCTGCCTCATAACTCTTCTCCTGCTTGTGCAAGAACAAGGGCCAGCCTGTTCCCTTTGGTCTACTGAGAATGTGAAAACTGTATTTTTCCTTACCTGATTACCTCCCCTTCATATAATATTAAGGTACATTGTTCTGGTCTGTCCTGGTGTATCTACAGACACGAATGTATGTGTTCTGGGCGAGTGTTGTACTGTTTGTACCATACAGCTTCTTTTTCTTCTCCGATGATCGAGATCTGAAGAATTTTGAAATGCCCGTTGTTTTGAGGAGCTGTAGTTCTCTTTATCTACTTCTACATCCCAAATTGGTAGGAGGGAGAATTATTATTAGTCAGGTTGGGAAGGTAGAACTTTCCCGTCTTACAGTATGTGAATGTGTCACATTTTGGTGTGCGTGTGATGGAGTATACATCAAGAAATGAAATCCAAAGTGTTGGCAAAACAAATTATTTTTATTTTAAATTTCTCTCAGGTTTAAGTAGCCCTGTTTAGTTTGCCTAGCGGTGTCTTCCATTTTTGAGTACTGTTACTGCAAAAAGAGCCTACCACCAGGAACGGCAGCAGAACGCACCCTGTTCAAGACAATACTATTTGAGACCTTGGTGCTGTAAATGATGTAGAAATGTGCATGTATTAATGAGGGGTATAATAGGTTTCAGTGAAAGTGGGAGATAAGATGTGTTAATCTTGTATATGAAATAGTCCTACAACAATGAACCTTATAATGAGGCTGTTACTAAATCTTTTCTTCGCTGGCTTCAATTCAGTGAAACCAGCGTGTTTCAGTTTGTCATGTTTAAGGCTAGCTTTTAGAAGAAAGGACCAACTTCGAGGCCTTCGATGTCATTCTGAAATACTTATCTAATCAGAGATGTGTATGGCACGTGCTGGAAAAGATCTCCACAGCATTCTAACATGGAATACTTCCCTTTTTTGGGTTTGGGGACACCTTTAAAAGTAGTGTTAGTGCACTTGTATGCAGTTTGATTTGCCCTCAGCTGCCTTTTAGGAAAAGGAGCATTGCATTTCTCTCATCAACAGTGTGCAAACAGATTGTGTTCTAACAAGGTTAGAAAGACTGTCAAAATAGCAGTAGTTTTAAAAGAGAGAAAAAAATCATCTACAATCATCTGCAGTTTTTGCATTCTGTGTTGTTCTAGCTGTAACACTGAAGGGAGTTCCATAAGAAGGGCATGATTTCTTGGCTCACTGGTTTTCGTGTTTGGATTTTTTTTTTTCTTTGCTATTTTGGTCCAGCAGCGGTTACAGAATTTCATCTTGCCACTTGCACCATTTGCCAATAAGTCAGATTAAAATCTATGTACTTCTGCCTTGAGTATGTTCTGGTTTAAAAGGGGAGAGAAAAGGAAAGTTGAAATACCCAAGCCAGATGCTGACTGTGCAAGATACAGAGAGGCAACCATGTGAGGAAGCAGCAAACAAAATAATTCCCTGTAGTGGCCAGGTTTCCTTTCCAGTGTGGACCTGGACAAGGAGTCTGTCATTCTGGGAGTGGTGGGAGATAGCCTGGAGGAGAGGCTGCTTTTCTCTGTCAGCTTTATTCCCATTTAAGGACTGTATGGGAAAGGTGCAGTGAGAGACATCAAGTATATAAAATTAAGGGTGATGATTGATTGTTTCCTGTGAGGAAGCAACAAGATAGACACCACTGTGTATTCTCAGGTCATTCCTATTCTGATAGTAACCGAGCCCAAACCTGATTAGCTTTGTTATAAAACAAGTTGGTGTTTTGTGATCTTACATTCTCATTCCTTGCAAAGCAGACACCTTTTTGATTCGCTGTGCATATTCTTTAATTGAGATGGAGGTGCTGTAGCTCTGCTCTCAGTAAATTCAGGTTTTACATTCCCGTTGTCTTTTGCTTCCTTCATCCCCTTTCCTCCGTGCGTCTGGCTTCGATCTCACATTTATCCTGTTAAATAACTCCTTTTTCTGTGTCTCAGCATAACAAGCTGAGCATCCTTTCTCAGATACTTCAATTCCTGTGTAGGCTAAAAGCACTTTCTCTCTCCTCAGGCTTCTACCAGGAGCTTTGTGGTCAAATTAAAGAGCATGTCTGTTGTAATATCGAGTACTACTGATATGACAGATAGCTTTGTGTACACAGTAACGGTGGCTACTGTGAAAGATTTTTTAAATTCTAATTAACAAAGGCCTCGCAACTAAATCAGGAAGTGTTCCCAGTGATGGGTGCTTTATGCGGAGCTGTGACTGCTGCCTGTGCGGATGGGGGTGTGTGTGCTCTGAGGAAGAACGGTAGCACGAGGATCGCATGGCGGATTTTCGTGTTTCAAAGTGATGTGTTAGATACCTCTCTGTAATAAAATTAACCTCAAAATTTGACAAGCGCGCTGTGCGAGTTCGGTTCGGAGAGCGGTAATACCCAGCGAGGCCACTAGGTGGAGCCACAGGTCCATCTTTCCTGTCTCGGGGGCTGACCAGTGCTTTTGTCGGCTTTGCAGATGCACATATGGTAGAATATTATCGTTTTATAGTTACAATTATGAGCAATTTGATAGAAAATGAAAGCTGAATTATGCAGTGTTCCTTTTATTTGTTTAATTTTACACTCTAAATATGTGAAAGGAAAAAATAGCCCTGTTTGCGTGTGGATGGTGCGTGGTGAAATACCTTTTTTGGCTTAATATTCTCACATGGCACAGGTTGAGATTATTTTCTGTCGTACATGATGAAATGTATGGTGGTGTTTTAGGATGCTGGGACTGTTTTGCACAGAAATTGTATGTGGCTGAATCTCCAGGCTTCTTTTTTCCTTAAAAAGGCTTCCTTAAAAGGCTGATAGACAAATACTGAAGTAACAAGTTCCTTAACAGTTTCCAGTGGAAGAGGCTGGGTAGCTGTGCCATCTAACCAAATGCCAAAAGAAATCTTTACATCCTGAAAGTTGCTATAGGTGTTGGCAGAGCTCCCCTGAAAGCAGCAAGTATATTCTGAACAAACTCTTCCTTGCCAATGAGGAAGTTCTCCTTCCATTGCAGTTCTTAAGCCAAAAGTAGAAATTTTTATGGCCTGTGCCAGGACCAGTAGCTTGTTATGATGAGCTGTGAGGTCTGTACTTATTGTATTCAGGTTTGTAGTTTTTCTCTCATCGGATTCCTCATGTTCATTATTACAAAAATGCATGTTTTTACCAGTGTGTGTAGTGGCATAACTTGCCTTTTGTGTTGATTTCTTCCTTTTCACTGGAAGAAAGTTGTTAGCACAGCCAGGCTGCATTAATAAACCTTTATTTTCTGTTTTTCTTTGCTTGAAAGCATCATTTTCTTTGTATTAATGAAGGTAAGGCTGGAGATGTGTTTTCCACTTGGAATGGGAAGTGCAAGCTCTGAGATGGTACTGTTATTTATTGATCCGGGCACATCTGCTGGCGTATGATGGCATGTGATATTTTTGTCCTTACCCACCTTTGAACCAGAGAACATGGCAGATAAACGGTCCAGTTTGATTGGCATATCCAGTGGAAAGGATTTTCAATATATAGGATCAAATCCTGTACCTTAAAATGCTTTTTCATTTTGAAAGTATGATAGAGATTTTTTTCTGAGTTTGTGCTATGCTTGGAATTAGTTTTAGCTTTAAATGTTTTCCTTGCTCTTTTCAAATCATACCAGTGGCCCTTTTTGTTTGGCCAATTTTAGATACACTATATTTATATTGTGCATCTCAATATTTTTTTAGTATGTTTAAAGTGAACTTGGGAATTTCATCATCTGGGTGGAACAGAGCATCTTGTTAGTTGATATAAAACTCAGATTGTCTATAAAAAAAAAATTTAAAAAATTACAAGTACCAGGAATAAATCATACTGGCAAATTTAACCAGGGTAGGAAATATTCTATCTTTTATTGCTTTTTTTTAGGATCAATTTTAACAGCTGCCCTACAGGTGGTAGGGTGGAAGTGAAAAGATTATTTTTTGAAAACAACTCATTCAGCTCTTTAGGTAACTGGTTTTTTATTTCTGTTCCCACCTGACATCAGTAACTCCAGTGATTAGATTTGAATTTGATGTTTTATGTTTGCTTCCTGAAAGCCCCAGAAGACTGCCCTGGCTTCGTCCCTGACTTTCTTCTTAACTCTAGCTTTCCTTTAGGTAGGTAACCATAACTTAACTAATTTATATGCACCATATGCAGTCTTGGCTCACTTCAAAGTGTAATCAAGTCATGAACTAATTACAATACTGTATTCCCAAAGAATGTAAATTTAATTTCCCTTCAAACAGAATGGGAATGTATTAAGCAATTCCTTAATATGAGAGCTGTGGTATTCAACAACATAATGCTGATGCTTCAGACAGAAGTGAAGTTCTTAACTTTTGTGGACCTTGTGACCTTCTTCCTTATGCATCTTCCCTTTTTATTCTTGCATCTTGAGTTAATTTACTGACTGGATAACAACATTAAAATATTCAAGTGTAAATTAAAATATAACTTTTGGGCTTCAGGTTGGAGATCCTTATCTTATTCTATGTGACTTGCTTCTTTATAGTGTTTTCAGAAATGTGCCTCCTGAAGATTTTGGATCAGGAGGAGATTGTGTTTTGAATTGAAGGCTCATAAGGTTCAGACCTGCACCAGATGATTTCTTTAATGCACTGAAAAGTGGATGTGCAGAATCTTCCCTACAGGTTCTTAGTATCACTGTGCCAAGGGGTCCACATAAACTCAGTTATGTAAGAATAAGTGAAGTGAAGTTGTTCATAAAACATTTTATTACTTCAGTCTTTGCAGCATCTTCAGAGTTTAGATAATAAACCTTCACAGAAGTTACTAGTCTTTACCCTTTCACAGAACAATGATTCACATGGTTTCAAGCCACTTATTTTATTTCTCTTAATTTTAAAGGCACAAGAAACATGTTAGGGTTTACTTAGATCTGTGCCTGGATAGTTTCATTTCCATAATGCAGTTCCATTGTTGCTCTTCAGAGATGAGATTGTCAAAGTGCAGAACTGTATATGTGTTAAACACAAGTTGTACTTTAAAATTAAGTCTGGTCAGCTTCCAATGAAGTATGTAATTTTTTAATGCTAAAGGAAAGAGCTTAGAATATCTTAGTTTATATTTTAAAGTGTTCCTTTTAGATGTTAATTCATTAATACCAGCAGTTTATTTTTAATCATATGACTTTTCATGTGTAAGTAGTTGAAGTTGCATTATTTTAATCCTTTCTTTGGTTAGCAAGAAGAAAGCCTGCAGGTGGAAATCAGAATGACATACATATTGCTTCTTTCCCAAAGGGCACGGTACCTTTCCTCTATCGATACGCAAAATACTCCAGGTAAAAAATAAACCTCATTTCCTCGTGTGTCAAAATACTGAAAAATATATGCTTGTGTGATGCATGGAATAATGTGGGCCCACTTCAAACTGAGCACACTTGTAGTGGAATTTGCCACAAGGCTGTTGTGGGCCTTTGGGGCTCTGAAGACTGTAAATTCTCTTCCCTTGTATTATGAGCATTTAAGTGTAGCTTGAGCCTTAGTTGTGGATACAGGGTTGATATTATTGGGTGACCCAGCTCTGTTGGTTTTAGTCTTTGCTTGAGTTTGGTGAAATGCCTTCTTACTCTTGCAGAAGCATTTTAAGGTATTTTTTGGCTACTGAGTAAACAATGCAGTGGAATGCCATGGTCGTACAAGGTGCCAAAGTTATAATGCAGAGGTGTGTCTATTGAACAGATGTGAGCTTGTTTTGACATGGTTCAAGTTGCCGGGCACAGTCCAGGTGCATTCTGGAAGTGGTGTAGTGTTGGTGTTGCAGCCAAACTAAAAAAAGAAAAAAACCCACCCAACACTCAAACACAAAAAAACAACCCAGAGAAAAATAAAGCCAAGGTAAATGAGATCAGGCATGAAGTGCTTGATGCTGTGCTACTGTGACTGTGCAAAAGCTCCTTGAACAGGTCTGCCTGCAACTTACCTGGGTAGATTTTTCTTCTGAGACCAAAGACCTCTCAGTGCTTAGTCTAGCTTCATCAACATAATGTCAGTGGTACTTCCTCAGCATCTCTTTCTCAGTCTAGTTTTTTCACAGCCTTTGTCTTGAAGGGACTCTCTGAGGCAGTGAGGAGAGTTCAGTCTTTGCTGAATCTGCCAATATGATAAGTAGTTAGTGATCTATGTCCTTAAGCAGGGAATAAAAAAAAAAAAACCACAAACCAACAACCAACGTGCTTTGTTGCTACTAGTTCATGATGGCAGATGTCAAAAAGCTTTCTTCATCATGCACTGAAATCATATCCCTGGAAGTTTTCTGTATCTCTACCACAAAATATAAGTTATTGCTGCCTTAAATTTAAATCTAACTTGTGCCTATTTTTCTTCCTTTGGGTGCTTGATTAGTCTTTGCATATCTCTGTAATAGCTCTGAATCTCTAGAGAATCTTCCATTGGATGTAGGGGCTCCTGAGACCTGGAGCATCTTGTTGATGAAGATGGGATTTAGCTGTTGTGTTTTCTTCTGGGCGTGGATTGTAGTATGCAGCCTTGGATGAAAGGATGGTCCAAGTCAGAGGTACAATCAGGGACTACAGGAGTCAGTCATCCTTTGGCATCTTGTTTGACGCTTGGGAAATACTAGGGCTTGTCCGCATAGTGAATGCAGGCAAACTTGCACTCTGAGCTAATCAGGTGCAAGATGAATCCAGTCTGTTAGTGTTGCCTGAGCTGTGCTAACTTACCCTACAGCTGCAAGGCTTGTGTCCTGGAGCTGGCTTGTGGAGCATGGGACTGTTGAGCTGTACCTGTGTGCACAGGCACGTCTGAGGACTCCTTGTACCACGAATTTTCCATGTGTAAAAAGGGAACAGTAGAGCTTATTATGTGTGTCCCAAAAATGCTTGTGACAAGCTATTAAGGAAGGAGGCACTAGGTGAGTTCTCACAAACACTCTGAAAATACAGAAGGAGCTTTGTCATTAGGTTTATTGGTAAAAAAAATCTGATTTGTGCTGTTCGGTTCCCTTGGTAATAGCTTCTAGAAACCTTTTTTCCAGCCTCAGATTCCTGTCCTTGGAGATTGGTTCAGGTTTAATTTTTTTTCTTTAAAATAAAGTGAGGCGAACACAAACATTTCTTGTTCAGTAATACAGGCTAATCCTCCTCCCCCCCCCCCCCCCCCCCCCCTTCTTTCTAAAAAGAAAGTCCTTCTACCTTATTTCTTCTTTATTTCTTCTTTTCCCCTTTTAGAAGTGATTTCAGAAAGGCAGAACTTCAGCCGGTGGCCCTCATGCAGTAGCCTGGTGTTGGCTTTATTTGAAAACTTCAGCTGTAGATGAAGAGACCGGTGGGTGTTTGAGCTGATGTAGCATGAACATTGCCCACAGAAGGATGTGGAGGCTGATGTGTAGAATTCAAAAGCTTTATAGGAAGGTGCTGAATGCTCTAAACCAAAGCACTTCAGGTTTTAAGCTGGGCTTCACTTACAGTCAAAGAGGCAGTGGAAGCAGTGTGCTGGGAACAGTACGGGAGGTCAGTGGGTGTGCTAGAGATCGGCACCGTCCCTCCCATCCCTTCCCCCTGCCTTCCCCAGCTTCTGGGGATGCAAGAAACTTTAGCTGTCTGTCCTACTTCAGCTTGTGAGAGGGCTGAAAGTATTGTGAGAAGGAGTAAGCTGGGAGTAGTTGGTGTCGTCACAGGGCAGTCTTAAAAGCCTGACGCTTAAGAGTGGAGCTGTAGAAATATTTGTAAGATTGAGACTTTGCAAAGTGGATGGACCCTACCAGACAGGTTATTGCAGCTGGAAGAGGTGCCCCCCTCTCCCAGCTGCCTGTTCCCTCTGCTTGCTTTGTGCCAGCTCTTGTGCTTGACTGACCCTTTGCCTTGCTGTGTTGGTTTCCTGAGCCCTTGGGTTGAGTGAGGGGTCTGGGGGAGCTGCAGGGCTGGTGTTGATGGAGGGAGTGAGACGGCGGGGTGGGGGGTGAGCAGCACTGTGTCTTTGGCAGCAGCTGAGCATACTGTTGGTTGTGCCTTCTCACCAAGCTTCACCCCTAAGAAAAAAGCTCTTTGTTCTCTGTCTAACATCCCTCTCCCTGGCAATCCGTTCCTGGCCTCTATAAGCGTGCCACTGCTGCATGCTAGCAGTCCCTCCTCTCAAAGCCAACTCTGTCTTCGCTGAAGTTATTATCTCTTAAAAGCCATAAATGAACTCTTAATTCTGTGACTTACATTCAGTGACAAAATTAACTAATGTATTCTATAAAATATATAGTACTTGCAGTATGACATATAAATGTGCCTGTTGTAATCTTAAAATCTTAACCTTCGCATTTCTGATTTTGATTTTTTGTGTTCCCACCCCCCACCCCCCACCCCTTAATACTTTACTAACAAACTGCATAAAATATGTTACTCAGATACATTAAATGCATATTTCCTGGACATAAAACTACCATTCAGTGAAATGCTAAGTACCACTTCTCTCAGGTAACTAACATCTTGTAAATCCAGTATTTGTGCTGCTGAACACAGGAAGAAATATTTGATGTGAGCATTTAGGCACATTACTTTTTATGTGGAATACAAATCTGTAGGACTTGTTGTCCTATGGGGTTTTTTCACCTTTATCACATTAATTTTTTTAAGCAGATTATGAAAGTATTTATTATTATCTATGTATTTGTCTAGAGACTGTATTGCCATAGTATGTGTGCCCTTGTTATATCTGAATGATTTAAATATTTTTTTGGCAGTGTTGTATACTGCCCGGCTAATTTTTAGGAGGGGAAAAAAGGGGTCCTGTTGCTGCTTTTAGGAAAAAATACAGTAAACGGAAGAATAAAATCTAATATTAAGCCTTTTTTTTTTTTTCTTAAGAACATATTGTGCAGTAAATGTACTAGCACATTATGGAGGATTACCGTACTTACAGTAATTCTGCATGTATCTTAAACAAATGAATGTCTTTGGGTGTTTTTTCCCCCCCTATTCAAAGCTTCATGTTTACTTACTTAGGAAGCAAAGCAGGGCTTTGGACTCTTAGACACTGTGGTGGCTGTAACAATACACTGCTTAATGTAGAGTGATTGTGTGAATGAACTAGGTTTTAATCTTCTAATACAGGAAGTTTCAACAGTTTCAGTGCTGATTGAATCTTACAAGAATTTCAGGGATATCTTGGCTTCCATTCAAGCTCATGTTAACTCCTGCCCTACTCAGTCGTGATCATATAACTGACCCTCGGACAATCAGGATTTGCGTGCATGCTTTCCTAATGTTAATTTTTGCATGTCATGTTTTAAGCTGTATTTTAAATAAGTTTGGGAGCTGCAAGCAAGAGGTGGTGGCACGTGCACAGCAAGGGCTCTACAGTCTAAAACACAAACTGGGCATCTCTTTTGTGGTACACTTGCACCATGTATGTGCTAAGCTTGGGAGTAAGGGCTATTTTGCCTAGCTTTCCGGCAGGACTGGTATTAACCCTGTAGCAAGAGTGAGGGTGGGTGCATGGCCATCGCTCATGTGACCCAAGGCTGTTTAGGATACTCATTCCTTGTGCCAGCAGTGTGCTAGCTGGAGGGAGAAAAAGGGTAAAATCTGTTTGTGGGGAAGGGGCTGCTGGAAGCAGAGTGAATTAAGAGGGCTGTAAAAAATTGATAAAGATAGGACTGTCTGTTTTTATATTCTGCCACATAATATGGGTTTAAATGAATTTCCCTATAATTTGTCTTCAAATACCGACATTTAACTCTTAGGCTGTATAAATGAACTGGCTTTTTCTAGAGTAAAATTCATGCCCTGCGTCCAGGCTAATATGTTCACCTACTATAAACATTACTGCCTATGGTTACCACCGGAATAAAAAATTCTTTTTATATACATCATAGCTGGCAGAGACTCCTGAGACCACCACAAATCACTTCAGCCTTTTGGTGCTCTCTGATGAAATGAACTGAAATGTAAAACAGCTTAGGCTTCAGGCAGGCTGGCTCTGGAAAGCAATTAGCTTGCTTATACCATTGTTTGTATCCTCCTGTATTTCCAGGTGCTGAGGAAAGGTGTTCTAGGAGCTCTCCTGATTGATTTAAACACTGGGGTTTAATAACCTCTCATTCCTTCCTAAAATGTTTTGCTTATTCTCTGCATAGCCTTTTATTTAAAGGAAAGAAAACCAACCAACTGACCGAACAATCAAAAACCTGGCAAGCCCCCCCCCCCACCCCCCCCTCAAAAGAAGAAGAAGAAGAAGGAGATGGAGGAGTAGGAAAAACAAAACAAAACAAAACTCAGGGTCATAACAGGGAATAACAAAGCAGTGAGTTATTTATGCAGCCATGATTGGCAAAAATGATTGCAACATGAATTTGCCCAGAAGCAATGATTAGATCATAAAAATGTTAAGGAAATCTGTAACTCAACACCATTTTATAGATTGAAGAAGTTTTTTGTTCCCTACCTTAATTGCGGTGACTTGTTATTAAAGTATTTATTCAGAGTAATCTCTTTGGACAGCGAGCCCTTATCCCATCTGCATGCATAATTAAAAGTGAGGGGGGAGAGAGGGGAGCATAAATGGTTTACCATGCTACGTGAGCAAAGGGGGGAATTACACAATGACAGGTGAAGAGCAGATTTATCTCCTGTTGGAATTTCAATGCTGCAAGCAAGGCAGGACACTGTTGCTTGCTAATACCTTGCCAACACCACAATTGCTGCTTTTCCAAATTACTGTCCAAAAATCATTGCTGGTCTCTAAAAGGCCTGTAGCACTGCATCTGTGGCTGTGGGTTTTGGAGCTGTTGGTGATCAAGCAAAGAGATTGGATTTGGATATGTGGGCTTGTGAATCCATGTCTGTGCTTAAAAATGGACTATTTACTTACTTGGCTGGCTATTTATTTATTTATAAATAAACATTGGTAGTGTCTGGCTTTGCTGAATACAAATCAGAGGGTTGTAATTGTTCCAACTGAAACAATGTCATCACCTGCCTCCTGCTGCTGTCCCTTTTCCAATGATAAAGAATTTGGTGCAATTCTTCTTTTCCCACTCTCTGAGTACAAAGAAGGTTGTACTTAAACATTCATCTCTAGGCAGATTTATCATCATTAGGCAGTACTCAAACGCACAGTATCTGTTTTTAAATTCAACTGTTATGGATCTAAATCAGATTTACACAGACTAAGCTGGTATATATTTGACTCTTAACTATTTGCTAAAGAGTATTTTTTCCCTTAACTTCTTATGTCTCACCTCTGCAGCAGCAGTACAGAGAATGCCAGGAACTTCTGAGCCTTTATCAGAAGTACCTAGCTGAGCAGCAGGAAAAACTATCGCTCTCCCTTTCTGAACTCAGTGCTGCCAAGGAAAAGGACCAAAAGGTAAACTTTTTTTTTCCATTTCCTGTTTTTTAAATGACTTCTGCAATACATCGTTTCTCTTTTACTAGAACTGCAACTTTTAAGTGTGTTATCTTGCATTATGGTGTTTAATACTTTTTTGTGATTAGCTTCCTGTGAGTCGTTCACTTAATACCTGGATTGCAGGAAAAGAAAAAAGTAAACCCCTGGATTCTGGGTCAATAAAATGGGTGAAGTTGTAATGGAGTAGGAATTATAGGACCCATCATTTGCTAAGAGAAAAGTTAAGATGCTTTTCTGTTTTCTGTACACTTTCTTAAACAGTGAAATAATTGCATTCACTATAGATACAGCCTTTCAGATTTTCACTGTGGCTTTTGATGACTGGAAAGGACATTACAGGTGATGTATTTGGTCAATAAGAGCTTTCTCAAGTCTGTAATGCAGCCCATCTGATTTGAGCTGTTTATAGAAGACCTATAATTATATTTGCAGTTTAAAAGAGAAAATGTGGGCTAGAGATACCTGTTGTATTAGATGATCTCCAGAGGTTCCTTCCAACTCTGACCGTTCTGTGTTAAATTAAGCAGTAAACTGTTTCTCAGATATATTTACCCAAAGCCTTGAAAACATGGTTGCTTGAGATTTTTTTTCAAATGTCTAGGTACTTGATTTGCATCCCTGCTGATAACAGATGATACCCTGGAAATCAAGACTACTTATGCAAGTGCTCTGTCTGATGTTCTTACCTGCTTTTTTCTTTTTGTAGCTTCCATCTGCATTCTCCAGAGTCTATCCTACCTAAGACAATGCCTTTTTTTTATAGGTTGGCCCCTTGATCCTTTATTTTGCTGCAACAGTCTTAAAGACTTATAGTAGGGCTAGAAGTAAAGTCATCAGCATAGAGTATCCAGAAGGTGGCCTGATTCTGGCCTTTCAGTGGTTCTGTGCTAACAAAATTGCACAGACAGATCCTACTTCTCAGGAACCGGTGAAGGAAGGCATAATTTTTAATTTTGTTCAGAAGGCAGGTAGCAATGTTTCTCTGACTTCATCGGCATCAGCAATCTTCTTTTATCCTGCTGATGGTTTGTTGTTTTTATTTGGTAAAATATGTTGTTGAACATTGAGCTGTTTATCATGCTTTTAGCCTTTATAAACATTTCATTCTTTTGCATTTTTATCTGCTATCCATTTTGTGATGGTGTTGAGTTCAAAACAAGAACCTTTTTCTCTGAGAACGGATGGTGTCTGTGTTCTTACTTGTGATAGGCAACTTGCTGAGGATCTCCATGGAAAAACAGTCCAGAGGAGCCCATGTAGTCCAACAGCGCTGTGGCAGCTGTGCTGATGCTTAACAGGTTTTGCCATGCTTAACCTTTCATCTTTACCCTTTCAACTCTAAATACACCAACCTTGTACTTGATTAGCACATAGTACAAAGGCATCTGGTGTAATCACATCTGCAGTGCAAAGCTATAGAAGCAGGTAATAGGAAACCTTCAGCCAGTTGTCAAATCAGCATGTGATGGTACAGCAGTCCACATTCATCTCCTTGTTTTTCTGTCTTCCTAATCACTCTATCAATGTTTCCACAGGGATTTCTCTGAACTTGTGTTCTGATTTCATGTGCAAAGTTCTATCAAGCTTGTCTTTGATCCCATTATTTCCTTATATTTACAGGTACTTTTGTCCACGAATGTAAATGCAGATATTGCACTGAGGTTTACCTTGACATTTCATTTATGGTCACCTAGTCTACAGCTCTAGCTTAGCAGGTCTGGAATTACCGTAGCCCTCTTGCCCCTTGCAAAGCTTTGTAGGCATAGGTAAAAACCCGTCAGAGCATGTTTCAACTGTTTTTTCTTACAGCTTGCAAAATATTTCTGATGTTTCTACCCTTCCTCTTCAGTTTTCTCTTTCTATGTGGTCCTGGCAGGCATAGAGCTGTTTGCATCTTGAATGCATTTGGCTTTATAAATTGTTACCTTTTTTTCTGAAACAGGCCCTTCATGCTGTATTTCTCCTCACAGTTCAGAAACTGGAAAGATGTGCATGATTGCCTCACTCAGTCAGTTCCTTCCTTAACTCAAGCCTTCATGTGATAGCTATCAAAACCGAGTAGGAGTCACTGGGTTGCTTCTTGTTGGACTGTTCTGTTATTTTTCACCCACTTTTTTTGTTGCTGTCTTTCTGTCTCTTGCCTTAATACCTGACCTGTGAGCTCTTAGGGTTGTGATAGGTGTTTTTTGATTCTGAGTGGTCTTAACAGGTTCAGGTAAGTATAATAGGGCTTGCGTTCTGGTGTCTGCCTCTGTGGGGAAGTTTGACAGGGGAGCACAGCAGGGAGGGGTTAGTGGGAGGGGGACAGGCCCAGGAGACTTTTTTCCTGCTCTGGGTGCTGCCCATGCCAGATTGCTCTGCCCTGCTAAAGATTTTATCCCTCTTTTGTTTTAAGCTGAATTTTGAAAAAAGTCTGTAGTTTAAATATTAGGCTAAAGGAAGCCTTCTTGAGTTTTGTTTGAATCCTGATCCATTGGGAATCTTTTCCCTGTTGTTTGTTTTTGGCTGAGCTAAGGAAATCCTGGATATGTATGGCTTTAAATGAACCAGTACTGGCTTGCTACCTAGTTTTCACTTATTTGAACTGCCTAGGAGAGGTAATCGGCGTTTCCTGTTGCAGGCAGCTGCTGATGTTGCCGGGCCATCTCTGCTTCAGTGTAAGATGTCCTGATTTTCCTGTGTCTTGCAGAAATGTGAGACTGCACACTTGTACTCTGTACTGAAGCACTTCTTTGTTCTGCCTGTTATGAGCTGTTTTTTCTCATTTCTGTTCATTTTCCCCTCTTTTTCCTGCTTGTTTGTTTTGATTAATTTCCGATGCTACACCTATGTTTTTAGTATCACTGGCTTTTCCCCTGTCTGGCTCCCCTCATTCTTACTGTACAATAATGCTGACTATGAGCTGTCAGTTTCCCCTAGGCATAGATAGGTATTTGAAAACATCTCCTTTCAGTGCTTAAATGCTGGGCTTTGTGTTAAAATGAGACAATTAATAGCTTAGGAGTACTGCAGCATTACCAAAAGTCTATGGCATTGTTGCAAAAAGAGGTGGAGTTGTATGGGAGGCAAACTGCAGCAGCCCTGTGCATGTGGCCAAAATGCAGCCCTGGTTTGTAGCTGTGTTGAACTAATGCAGATACTTCGGTGTTAACTTTTATTTTTGTCTGGTTTAGCATCACCTAATGGTGGCAATAAGTCTGAAACCACGTTTTCATCTTACCTAATATTGCTTCTTTATAACGAAAGTCAGCCCTCAAAATTTAAAGAAGCATTCTGGTAGTAGTGAAATAAAATTGCTGGGAAGATGGTGGTGAGATGATTTAAGACAACTCTCGTGGATTCAATAATCGGTAACTGGAACATGGAGTTCCTTTTTTTGTGAGATAAAGTTAATTCCATTTGAAAAGATACTTAAGGTGACATGAATTGAATTATTCAAACTGGCCTTCTCAGCATTAACTCTAGGTTAATATCTCATGATGCCTCTGGTTTCATTATAGGAGTTTTAAGTACATAACTTTTTATAATAAATTCAATACCTAGAAGCCAGACTGAAATTGGTTTACCTTCTACCAACCCATAAAAAGAAGCATTAATTGTAAAGTGAATATTAAAGTGGTCACTAAAGTTGACTCAGACAGATTCAAAGAGATAGCTCTTGTGTAAAGGAAGTGAAGAGCTCTGCTGAACAGTGGGCTTCTGCCCTGCTGTTAATAGAAAATACCATCCCTATTAAAATGCAGTTAAACCGCTTGTATCAAAAATGATTTTTGGATGTTCTTCCTGCAACCCCCAAATGTTCAGTCTTTGCCTTTTTCAGAAGCTTTACACAGGGATGTGAAGAAAATTGCCCTTGTTCTAGGTAATCAGGTCTAACCTAGATACATAGTTGCTACTTCACTGCCATGTCAAAGGGTGTCAGGGACCCAGGATACTTTGGCAAGACTCTGGCTTATGGGTCTGTAGATGTCCTGCAGTGTAGGGTTAGGACTCGAGTCACGCAAGTTGGACAGGCAGCTGCGTTTCTGCAGGACTGGGATTCTTGAGCTATTTCACCTAAAGGATAATACCTGTAGTCTCAGCATTGCCTATTGGTGTTAATCTTTGAATGTACAAGGACAGCTGGCAGCTTTTTTTTCTTATTTGTGGAAGATTACCAACACGGCTGCTAATTCCCTTGATTTACATGGGTTCTTGTGGTGTAGTGTTTTAAGCTTTGGTTCTTCTCCCTGTGTAGAAAGGGCCATGGATATGGGGTGGGATTGTAGACATAAAGGAATATCAAGAATTTATTTTCAGTGGGATATCTGCTCTCCCCTCTTCTTGTATATTACGTTGTGTGCCTCCTGTTTGCTGTTTGTATTTCACTGGTGCCAGAGGTCCCCATCAGGAACAAGGTATGGTTGTGTAATAAGCACTGTGCAAGCATACTAGAAGACATGGTCTGCTTTGGGAAGATTGTAAGGTCTTAAGAAGATTTAACTTTTAGGGGAGGGTATTTTATTTTGTTTTTACTTTTTTTCCCTAGTGTTACTGTTTCTCTTGAATCACTTTGCTCATCTTAAAAACTGTTGACACCGTTGTGGTGTCATTTCACAATCAAGTCCAAAGGAAGGCTTCTCCTGCAAGGACTAGAAAGCCTTGCTTTCTTGTCATGTCACTGACTAAAACTCTTGTCCGTATCATTGCCTTTTTTTGCCTTAATAAATATGATTACATACTGAGGCTTCAAACATAGGTTATTTGATGACTTATTTTTTTCCTCTGAAAAGGGTATTGAAACAAGTCAACCTTCAGAAGTCTTTCCTTTCTGATTGTCCCCAAACTAACCCATTCCTTTTTTTTTAAACACAGGTCACCTTTAAACACATTCTTAGCTTGCTTAAAGAAAAAAAAAATAATCCCACATATGCAAAGGGTTTTGAATGCTATAAGATAAACCTGCATGATAGAAGTGACTTTGTCTGTTTACCCAGCTGTAAGGGAACAATGGATGAGCCCATCTGAAAGATACTTGAGAACTGGGATAATAAATAAAGAACTAATTTGACTGTGGACCCAAGGGTATTGGAATAATTTTGTGAGGCCAGACAGCGACAGTTTTAGCATAAGTAAATATAGGGTATAGCCTTGTCTTACCTGTACTACTTTCAGCAAATCCTCTGATCTCTCTCTGTGCCTCTCTTATCTGTAAAAAGGAGATAATGTTTTTGTCCTCATTCTTCCTGTTTTCTACTGAGAATGTCAGGTTTTGGGTGCTTCTTCATATGTATTCAAATGATATTTCAAACTTAGGGTGGTCTGGAGTAGACCACCTTGTAATAGGATGAAGAAAAAATCATATTTTTTTCCTTTCACCTTTAGGTTACCAAGTCATAATTAATTTACCTGTCTTCTCTAAGAAAATGCTAACACTGAACAGCAATGCAGATGGACATAAATATTTAAAAGAAAAGGAAACATCAGTACTGGAATATCTGCGTATTGCTAGCATTCACAATAGTACTTCACCTGCACTCAATCCCCTGGAAATGTGTGCCATAGTAGAACCCTTTGGCTCATGTAAAAGCTCCATCTCCTTGCACGCTGCGAATGATGCTGTATTCTTGGTGATAAGCACTTCACTCTCAGCTCACTGCTTAAGTGAGTTCTGAGCAGTTCACTGCTTAACTGAGATCTGTGCCAGTTCACTGTCTCTTTGCTCTGTTGTCTTTAATGAGCCTTGTCTCTAGTCTCTTTAGGGTCTTTTGATTTTATTTTTCTTTTCTTCGAAGGGGCCTCTTTCATTTTCACCGCTTGGATTTAAAAACTATCCCTTCTGTGGAAATCTTTTCCTTAGGTGGACACTCATCTCTGGCTGTGGTGTGTGTTTTTCTGTTGGGGGATGAATCTGCGAAGAAGACAGTGCCTCCCTTTCCAGCAAAATGTTCTCTTGGCTTTGTAGACTTTTGATGATATTGTTGTTATTGTGAAATTATAGCTCTGGATTTTAATGAAAATTTAAGAAATTCATAGCAGGAGTGCTTGTCCTTGAGAAGCACTTTACAAACTCTTAGATCAGATATTGAAATTTATTCATGTATAACCCTTGTAAAGGCTCTTGGGAGAGAGCATTGTGACCATCTCACCAGCACCCTCTCAGTCTGTCTGTGAAGTGAGAGTAAGGCTTCTTCAGTGAATGCAAGGCTTCATAAGATTGTAGTTGCAATCAAAGATCTTATATTATGCTGCATGCCTTGAAGAAGAAAACTTCTATTCTGCCCTTTGCTTTGCAGAATTACCTGAGAGCCATTAGGAGTGCAGACATCCCAGCTGCTACCCATATGCTGTCACGTTTGGTTGCATAGTCCATTTGACCTATGTACATGCCGTTTGGTTCTGCTGTCTTTGCTTTGGCCTTTTTCAAAAGTTGAGACTCTTGAAAATCAGCTTTTCATGTACTTCCAGCTTCCTCAATTCGCCAGTTCCTGGTACCAGACTTACCAGATTCCTCTCAGGCAGGTCCTGTATGTTGTGATGGAGTTCCTGACTTGTTGAAAACGGGTGGTGGAGCCTTTCAAAGCCTAACTGAATAGCTACCTAATGTAACGTTGAAGGTGGCCTTGTTTTGGTAAGGTTTGGACCAGGTAACTAGCAAGTTCCCTTCCAACCTGATTTTTCCTGTACTCTACCTTGTATTGTCTCTTCACCAGCCTTTCAAGAGAGAGATCATCCTGTGAGAACCTGTTTTGGTAAAAAGTGAAAATGCTTCTGGGCCAGTAGCAATAGTCTGACACTGGACCTTTATTTCTTAACACCAAAACAATCAGAGTTGCTGTTTCTTGCTATTGAAATGAGTAGGACTTCATAACCTAAATATCTTTATTCATCAGTTTAAATTCCAGGTAGTGTGATACTAGTCATTATTATATTGAAAGATAAATTGCTTACCATCTCTTGCTTGCAAAGCACACATTTTTGTGTGCTGATCGGGTTGTTTAATTAGAAGTGTCTTTATTTAATGAAAACCAGGTGATTATCAGTTAAGGGCACTATAGGTTGGTCTTTGTATGGCAGAGATTTTTCATGAGAGCCAGGGCTGTAATTTTGTTTCAGCTAAGAAGGTGGGAATTTGTTATCTGTCTGTACCAGGATGATTGCCTGCAGAAATATCTCTTCAAGTTAGTTCTGAATACCCTAAGATTTAGCCGGAGTTCTTCATTTTGAGCTGCAAAAAGTTCAAACTTAAAGTTTTTTCTGATGCACAGTTTGCCACTTGAAGTTTCTAAGGACTGTCCTCCTGGGATTTTATCCACCATAGGACAAATACAGAAAATTCTTGAGAGTGCTGGACTAATTTCCCTTTATAGGCGGAATATATCTGATGAGGTGTCATCAGCACAGACTGTGCATCTATGGCATTTATTGCAAGACTGCATACATGTTGCATGTGGTTATGGTTTAGAACAGCCTGATTACCTGTCTCTGATCCAGTGAATGTGTTAAATATAATCACATAGCAATTTTTGGTTGCCATCTATTCATGGCGGATACTAGAAAATGTGTGAAATGTCTCACTTTCAGATGTATAGTAATACACATTTCTCTTCTTTCTGGAAATCTGCTCTTATGATTTCAGAGCTTGGGATGTGGATGGAAACAGACCATGCTGACGTTCAGGACCGTCAGTGCCCATGATGATTCATAGTACCATCAACACAAACAGGGATACATGAGTTTCTCTTGTCTATGCAAGAAAACTGTCAATTTGAAATCACAGTAGTCAAAGCTAACCACACAGATACGTGGTTCCTCAGGCTGGCTGAGCTACTTTGTATGATTTAGAGTAGGGGAAAGCAAATGATGCCTTCTGACCTGTCTCAGAAGTTTGGATTACCTTGAGGTTGGTCTCTGCCTTGAAATAAAGAAATTTCTGGTCGATCTGTAACAGATGCATTTGATTCTATGTTACATCTTTCCCCATCTGTTCTCTTCTCCATAAGTAGCAGCAGTCCTGTTGGCTGGAGCAGGCCAAACAAATTTTCCGGTCTTCTGTTTTCTGATGTGTAACTTCAGAAACTCATCTTACTATCTGGGCTTGGGTCATGAACATCAGTGCCTTACTTGAAGACTGTCGGTTTACGGTGCATCTGATGAATGCTTCTGCTCTAAAACTTCAGACAGAGAACTTCTCACAAAGAAATAAGGACCTTGGTGCCTCCTATGGCTAGGTCAAGGACCCACTCTTGCAGGCTAATGTCACTTCTAAACCTCAGCAGAAAAGCTTTTACTCACAGTCATACCAAGAACATAATTTGAGTCAGTAACTATTTATATTTGTGGTTACAGAAAATGAGACTGAAACTCTTAATAGAGAACTTGTCTCATTAAATGAGCTTGTGAGACTGCAAAGGTAGAACAGCCTGTGAGCAGCTGAGGTCACTCTTCTGGATTTCGAGTGACAGCTGTGGAGACCACTTCTTTTCCTGAGATCCATGTATTCATCACATAAAGCACAACACTCCACTGTTAATGCAGCTTCTTGGCACAACTCTTCTTTTTGGATACTTATCCTTCAGCACTCATTCATTTAGGCACTCTGGGACTACTAGTGAAGGAGTATTGGTAGTCAGCCTTTTCAAAAATCTTAGGTCCTTTGTGTAGATTCTGAAGCTTCAGGTAAAATCAGCCAGTGGTCTGGAAGAAGTCCTTTTTTACTTGAGGAAATAAATGTTCACATGCAGAAAGGTCTTTAAATATTTAGACCTTTGTTTTTCATTTTATCCATGGGAATGTCATTAAAGGGACATGAGAAGTTTTGATTAATATTTTTCATTACTTGTGCTGACCATGAGAATTCTGCATAGAAGTGTGCCACTGGGAGTGCTGCTGTGGTCTACCAGGTAGGTGAGGGCTGGCAAGCAGATGAATTGGGATCTAATTATTTTCTGTTACGGTCTTGCCATCAGGTTATTTAATTGCTTTCTGGCTTAGTTTCTTGCTCTTTAAATAGAAGATGATGCCCACTGTTTGTTAGAGCATGTAAGCTCACTGAATTTAAAATGCTGTGTAAATGCAAAGATGTATTGTTGGTCTAGTTAAAGAATGTAAGATTCTGTAAGGAGAGCTCAGTTGGTCTGGGACTTCTCATACATAAGTTAATTCTTGTAAAAACGTAGTCTTTTTGCCTGTGCTGTGTTAGAAAGAACAAATACTCAACATGGTGGGGAAAAAAACCCTGGTGCTCCATGACACAGGGGAGATATGTGTATTATGTGATTCATTTCATGGGCATGTTTATTCATCAGAGGTAAAAAGGATCATGTCACCTGAAATGGAGAATCTGCAGTTCTGTAAGTAAAGCACAAGAGGAGAACACTGGAGTCCTCTATTAGCTAGACACACACCTATGCATTCTTATTATCTGTTTTTTTAAGCATTAGTTTTGTTGTAACTGTTTATCCAAAGTACAGTTATTGTAACAACGTGCTTTTAAAAAAGAAATAAATGCAGAAGACTATAGATTTGCTTAAAAAAATATTTCATAAGTAGGTTATTACTTTTAGTGCTTTGTCAGTCAAGCTGTGTAACTTGGTGAACACTAGCGTATTGGAAAGTTAATGCCTAATTCCTTGTTGCTAATGATGTGTGTGATAGGATCCTCCGTCACTCTTGGGTCCCTCTGCAGAAAGCAAGAGTGAAAATGTGAGGCCCCTTCAGAAAGTTACTCAAATCCAACTGACTATTCAGTTTAGAAGAATCTGGGCATCTTCCTTCCGAAATCCTCATTGTTTGATCAGATATCAAGGTACTTCTTTTACTTGTTCATGAATGATTAGATGGCATCATCACTGAGATGATCAACACTGAACACAAAGTGTACAATCCTAAGTAATAATTAAGACCGTATTTTTCTTGGTTTGTTGATTTTCAGACATACCATTAATGCTGTTTACATGCTGAACTAATCCCTTGTGTTAAAATTAGTAAATATTGTATGCATTCCTTTTAATTTGTCTTCAACCTTTTGGACCCATGAGTCTAAACTTCTATGTGGGAGCATATTCCAGGTGGCAGGCTGCCAAACAGACCTGGCAAAACCAGGGATGTTCATTATGCCCTTTTAACTTTTTTCCTAATAGGAGAAAGTTAATAGATTGAAATAAGGGATGAATACTTCTGTTATAATAAAGTAGTAAGAAATAATTTAAGGATATTATGGAAAATTTTTAAATGCCAGAAACACTTAAAATAGGGAGCTGCCTTTTTTTTTTAAAAACAAACAAAAGCATAGGAAGTATCTCTCCTTATGCAGTGAAGTTGCTGTAGAAATCACCATTTTTTCCCCATCTGTGTTAGTGAGGAATCTTTCTGTATTTTGGTTCGATGGACAGGATCACTTGTGATGCTTGAGTGAGAGCTAAAGTGGGATTTCCCAGCCATCATGGTAGATGAGCTATTTCAGACTGGTAGGGGGAGGAAAAAAAAAGTGCATCCTACTGTCTTCTGGGAGCAAATGAAGCTCAGTTATTTGGCTGCCTGAAGTAGGAAACGTCTCACTGTCTGTGCTAGCAAATGTGAGCTGATGTTAGACCAGAAAGTTGCTGGTACACGTGACAGCCTCTCTGGGGCCAGAGGCCACTGTCCTCTTGGTGCCTGTGTGAAGCCTGGCACAGGGCTGGGGGGTACTGCCACCAACACAACCATCACTGCTGTGGGACGAGGAAATTTTCTTTCTGTGATGGTCATATTCAAGTAATGAAGATTCAGACACCCCTAACAGAAAGCTGTTCCTCCCAGAAACTGGTCTTCACAGTTACGGTTTTTACATGTATTTATCTCTTTTCACAAAGGGGCAATTAAACGCCCATAAGTCTGCCAAATTTATTACATTCTGTCTACCTAAATATTTCCTGTCATTTCCGTTGAATGTGGCATTTTCCAGTTCTTTTTATCTTGCAACTGCTTAACTGTCACACATTTTCTCTGAGCTGGCTAAATGTCGAGAGTGGAATAAATTATTACTCACATACTGTTATTTGTACAACTGTAGTATTTGGGTTGGGGACCAATATCCTCTTGACCTAGGTAGACATTGAATCTGAATGATGGTCAGTGTTGCAAAGAAGTCACAATGTTGAAGTGTAGAAGCATTTTTTTTTAAATTAGTTGGAGATGAAAGCTGCTTTAAAGGTAAATATAGGATGATTGTATAAAATATTACTTAACTGATATATATTTCTTGCATAAATTTGATTTTCTATTTACATTGCTGTATGAAAATGCCATTGTTAATAGAGTTCTGACATCTTATTTTCCTTATTGCTGTCTCAGTAGCATTTTATTTCTGATGCTTTAATAACTCAATGTAGACTGAAAGGATAAAACTGAGGGAATTGACTGAACTAATTAGACCCTGATTTGTCTGGCTGTCCAATGCCTGATAAACATGTCTCTGACAAAAGCAGAATAAAACATTTTTGCCATTAGCCACTTTACAAATAGCTATTTTGGCAGAGCTTTAAGACTATACAACTCGGAGAATATTGTGCTAAGGCACCAATTCATGATTTTTCATTTGCCATTGTGACTCCTCCTTCCTGTCTGTGTTGAAGCAGAGTCATATTTAGTAGCTTCACAAAAGCTCAAAAGCAGTTAGTGCAGTTATCACCCTAACAAACTGAGTATTTCTGAGAAAGTGGAAATGTTCCCATTTCAATTTCTGGCTAATGGCACACTTGAGTATGGGATCTGAAATGTCAGTCTTTGTATTTTCAAACCTGTAGAAACTTGAATAAAGCTTATATATAAGAGCAATCAGCTCTGATAGCAGTAGGCTAAATATCAGTTTCTGAAAATAAATTTTATATGAATGTATTCTCCAGACAATTTGACTTTTAAGTGCTTAAAAATGTGACATCTTTATATAAGTGAATACAGATTGAGGCAGGAGCTATAAAAACTTGAAGTTTCCATGCCTCACCTATTTTCACTATCACCTGTTAAACAGCACAACTGGATACAATGCAGGCTTTACTACTTTCCATTGCAATAATTTACTGCCCTTCTGACCTATAAACAGATAACCGTTAGCATGACTTGTACTAGATGTTTGGATACATTCTCGAAGGTAATTCACAGTTTTAAATATTACATGTGTGAAAGGTTTTATAACCCAGCATTTGGAAAATGGCAGCATTACATTTCCTTGAGCAGTGTTCTGGGAGTAATGATTTGTCACTGCAGCCCGGTTACAGGGCTTCCTGAGCAAGTGTCCTCTCCTCTCACCTCCTTCTGGAATGCTGTATCCTTACATAAGGACCAATGAAAAATTCATGAAGCACCTTCCTTTTTGTCAGTGCTTTCCTAGAGGGTGACTTCACTACAATCTACATGCAGAAAGTTTTCAGTGACCTCAATTATTGATTTACACTTAAAATTTCTTTGCAGTAAGGGAGGGATGCTCCATTAGAGGATCTGGGAGTGAATGTAAGTGGGTTCTTGTCCTGTATCTACTACTGACTGGCTCTGTGACCTTTGGATAATTACATCAGCTTTCTGTGCCTAAGTTCAGTGTTTGTACAGTGAGGTTCAGAGTGCTTCCCACCAACACTTATAAAGCTTTTCAAGTGCTGTGTGTGAAACCACAAGTACAAAGCGTTGTCATGATTCATAATGGCATTACTCCTTTGCACCAAAGCCCTCTACGAAATAAGCAGTTATGCTGGAGTGAGAGTGGTGAGTCCAGTCTGTTAATTTGCCATAAGAAGCGCTCATGCAAAATGGCAAACAGTTTAAATGGTAATGGGGTCATTAGTCTTCTCACATTGCAGCTTTTGAACACTACTTTTCCTTTTGGTCAGAAATACGCCCAAGAGCCTCAGGTAAGAACACAGGTTTTCACATCTCAGTAAACTGATTGTGCAGTAACGTGCCTGAATTATGCCTCTTCATGGAAATCGAAGTATTAGCTCCAGGTAGTGGTGCTGGCTAGGTAGTGAGCTAGTGAAACTTGGTAAGGTCCACTCCATTTCCAACCAGTTGTTTAAAGAGGGTAGGAGCAGGGGAAGTAATCCTGAAGCATGCTGGGTGAGAGGAGTGTCCCCCTTAAAGAAGAGTGCAAGGAATAATCTGAAATGTCTTGCTAAAGACTCAGTATTGTTAATGAGACCTGAGGTGCTTAATCCTTATTTCTTTTATTAACTTAATTTTTAGAGCTTGTTTTAGGACTTTAGTGAAAAGAGGGCTAATAGTAGTCAACAAATAATTTACTTGATAAGCCAATACAGATAGAGAATGATTCAAGATAAGCAGAAGACCTCTGACATGTACATAATGTTTACCTACAGCAGTCATTGTAACCTGCTTGTTACAGAAGTCGTTATCTAGAGATTAACAGTAAATGGGGGAAATGACAATATAAGACTAGAATGAGAAAAAGACAAAGGGTAGAAACAGGGAGATGTGTGCAAGCAGATGAATGGGGAGATGATGTAGCCATGCCCTGTTGTTACTTATTGACAATGATAATGCTATCTCAGTAGATACTCCCAGGAGAAGAATTCATCCAGGTTATTGTTTCTTGAGAGGGTAATCTTCTCTGATAAGCATTGTGAAGATTATACGTGGGTGTATGTAATGATGGGAAGAGGGCTTTGTGGAGATCCAGAGTTGATATTTCTCTCAAACTTGGAAGAAACTCTGACATTTACTTTGTAAGCGAGGGTAGGTATATGCCTTTCCTGCACAGTGGTGGGTGTCATGAGTTTGCCAAGTTCAGCTGCCCAACAAAGATGAGAGCATTTAATAAAAAAGGCTTTTATACTTTTGTGGTAGGCTGTGGAGGGGATGTGGGTAGGGAGTGAAATGATTGGGAGAACAGCAGAAAGTTTGCAGCAAAGGTCATTGAGAGATCCTTCATAATGACAATAATTTTTTAGGAATGTTTAAAAATATACTTAATCAGTATTGGGATTATAAAGATGTAACATTTGACAGGCAGAAGATTTCCACATTGCTGTGATTAGGAGCTTGTTATGCAGCAGAAGATCTCTGTTGAAGTAATGGAGATTGGGTTAGAATTTGACCGTGGATCAGTTAAGATTTTGGAGGTGTTGTGATTTGATGATGTAGTTATGCTGGATTACTGAGTTGAAATGAGTTTTTCTTACATCAGAAACAAGTACTGCACGCTTGTAGTTTTACTGAAATATTAATAAAAAAAAGTCCTTTCATTCCTCGAATGCTCTTAAAATGCTCTTTCTAACAAGATAATAACTGTAACCTAACAATTTTATATGCATAACCTTTTGTAGGCCATACAGCGCATGCAAGCAGAAATGGCAGCTTGTAAAAAATTATTGTAGTTGTTTGTATTGTGATAGTGCTAGAAGCCCAAGCTCCATTCTTGCAGGTATAGCATGAATATTAAAGGAAGATAAAGACTTCTGGCCCACACTGCAATTTTGCAGAAGCACAGCTTGGTGCTTGCACCAGCCGATAGGCTCTGTGCTAGGCAGTCAGGCAGTGACATCCAGCACTTTGGCAAAGGAGCCAGTGGTGGTCTGCTGCTAAGCATGATGCTGTTCTGGGCGACAGGATTCTCAGCCTGGAAATACATACAAACTACCAAGAGCACTGCCAGGGTTTGTTTTTACTATTGCTGTAGTAAACTAGAAACAACATTCAGAGATTTTCTATTTATTTGTATCACTGTGGAGGTGCTGGGGAATGGAGGGATCACAATCACCAATCTTTGAGTCATTTAGGCACATGCTGCACGTGTAAATAAAACGCAGTTCCTGTCCCGTAAAGCTTATGGTTTGGGATACAGGCAACAGAGAAAGGAAAGAAAATATGTAGTGATGACAGAAGAGATGGAAAGACAGGGTGACCACAGAAGCATGTTGCCACATGAGCTTGCTGAGTGCACAGAGGTGCTCTGTGCCTGCCTTGCTGTTATCTTCTAGCCATAGTAACCAGCAGTTGTCGTTAGCCCTAGCAGGGCTTGCTGTCCTGATTACAATCTCGCTTTTTTCCTTCAGCTTGGATTCCCATGTAATTTTAGCAGTATTCTTATGGAAAAGTGTTAGGGCGAGATAGGAAGCAAATGTTTTATGGCAGCTGAAGTCTGTGCTGGAAAATGGCTTAAAGCATTCTCTTTTAACCTGAGCACTTAGTATGGTATTTGTGGCAATCAAAAATGCAGGAAATGAGGATGTTTTGTTGCAGAGTTAATGAAGAAGATTTCAGAGTGTGCAAACCCTTGGTTGCAGTTATGCTAGCTATCAGTAGGTGCTTATCTCCCTGTCTTTCAATACGCCCTTCCCTGCTCATGCACTCCTGCGAGAGTGTTTTCTGTATGTGGCAGATGAGGCACCACCGGGGAGGGGGCCTGGGGGACATCACATACTGGGTCACTGCTGAAGAAACAGAATCTTTATTTGTTGTTTGATATCAGAAATGAATTACTTAAGGGCATGCTTGTGTCCTGCTTTGGTCAGGTACCTGAGCCTGCTCCAAATGGGCTGATATGTTGTACCGCATAGTGGTATTAGCTCGGCTCCCAGAAGCGGTAGAGCTGCATCAGTAATTAGTTCTTCTCAGCAGGCTTAATTAGCAGGCTCAGGCAGATACTGCACTGACATGGATACTTAGCTCCCGGTTCTCGAGCCAGCTTAAGTATGCGTGCAAGAGCCAAGTACTGTGCAGTATGGACTTAAAAGTTTTGCCATCTCTGCTTTATTTAATTTACAAAACAGAGCTTGAATCTCTTTTTAAACTTCTTTCCTCAAACTGTTGCTACAGCCAGTGCCTTTAGAGGTCCTTTGTACCTGTGGGAAAGTACTGCTTCAAACAAAACCCAAACACGTCTGATTAGAAAATACTCTTTTTGATTAAAATCCATTAGTTAATTTTTCAAATGAGTTTTCATTGTCTTTATTACTTTCTTAAAAAATCAAATCCCATTTCAGTCATCTTTTTAGGCAGGAGATGATTTATAGAAAATGATCTTAGTGTTTATTTGAACATCCAAATGCAATAAATCTGCTCAGTATTTCAATAGCATGCTTATTAATAGAACACATTATTCTGTTCAATATTGTGTTGTCTTTAAAATTTAGTAGAGCATTAGTAGTAATGAAACTAGTTTAGATCAATATATCCCTGTTATGAAACCATCTATGCGAGGAAGAAAATTCAAAAATTTGCCTGTAGCACAATAGCTGGATGTTAATTGAGTAAAAAAGGTATAAAAAGAAGACTTTCAGGGAAGTTGTAGTTTCTAATTTAGGATGTGTGCAGATCACAATGTATTAACATTAATTTTAATAGAAATGTTTTCAGGACTAAAAAAAATTTGCCAGAAAATACTTTCAGTGCTGAGAATGAAATTTTGGTCTCACTGGCAATAATGAAAAAGCTCTAATTCATTGGAGTAGACTTTATAACTACACAAAATGCAACGACTAAAATGAGTATTGTGAATACGGTCCAGAAAATATCACAGATACTTTTCTATTCAGTTGCAGAAATTGTGTGAAAAAACAAGTATGCAAAGGAAAACTAAAATTAGGTTTAACATTCTCAGCTTGGCAATCGCACGCTTCCATTAAATGTATGGGCCAGAATTTTTATACTTAGATGTCTAAAATTAAACCCTTGAATAAAAGACCTGATTGTAGAAAGTGCTTAAGCACAATGTTTGTGGAGAAATGCATGTCCTAGTTCTGATAGTTTGATTTTAGTTTTCTTGGTGAGTTACTGTCAGTTCATTTAACTCGGTATTGCCACAGAACGTTAATTCTCTTGACTTGGGTGCACAGTGGGCTGCTGAAGCGAGTGCAGGAGTGTGCCCTGTGCCCTTGCAGTGGAGCTGGTGAGGTAGGTGGATCTCTGCACATGTTTAAACACAGAACACAGTTTAAAGATAGAGCACTAGTAGCATCTAAAAAGCTCTTAAAATGTTAAATGACCTGGTGTTGCTGTGAAAGGCAGTGGGGAGAGCTGCCGGGTTTCCGCTTTTGAGAGCTAGGCTATGCTTCTGCACAACTTGGTTCTCCAGTTTCAAAAAGGCAATTCTGGTTTAGCCTGTCCATAGGGTGGTTGCTAAGAACGCTATCATACTGAAGAGTCATGGCTTTTTAATGTGTTTTTTTACAGTGTATTGACCACAATTTCCTGCAGATTTCAGCTTGCTTAAATCCTGTAAAAATACCCACTACCCACCTACTCCCCGAAAACAAAAAAAAAAACCCCACACCAAAAACCCCACCCGCAAACAAAACCACCAAAACCCCTCTCCCAAAACCTCAGAGATACTGTGAAGTAGAGGAAGTGATGTTACTCCTCTGTTCTCTATCGTTCTCCACCCACGGAGCTGAAGCTCTTCAGAAAACACTGTCTCAACAGTGCTTTCATGAGGTGGATGAGTAGTGAACTGTTGCAAATGGGTATCTTGAGTCATAGATAGGTCAAGTGATTTACTGTTGAGATATCAGTGGAAGAGACAGATGAGTGACAGCATTCCTGCTCATGAACTTGGTAGCCCTTTCCCCTTCTTAAGATGTTGAAATGTAATGAAACTTAAACATTTTTAAACAACTTCCAGATTAAATTTTAATAGGAATGAAAAATGAACAATATTCTTACAAGTAAGAAATGGTCTTCATTATTTTTTAAAGTCCGTATCATAAGGAACAGCACCATTAATAAGAGCCCTGAGTTTTTTTATATTATGTACACTGTTCAGATAGAAATTTAACAGGGAATTTTAATGAAATGATGGTAGAAATCACATTTTTATTACATCCCTTTGCAGAATATTTCCTGTGAGACCAAGATAGAGAGAGGCCAAAATTAATGGCTTTTCATAGGAGCTGAGTGATAAGTTATGGAAAGCTTATAGAGATAATAATTTTAGGCTGCTGTTTGGATAGCTAAACAGCCTTATGGAGAATTGCTGCTTAATAGACATATCATGGGAATTAAAGACATTTGGATGTTAATTTGTATACATATTTTTGGTATAGGACCATAAAGAGAAATTCATTTTATAGTTACTTTGTTTGCTGCTCTGCAGAGAGAGGGAAAGAATTTGCTTACTGGATAGTTCCTGTCATTCGCCCACTTAAGAGAACATGGAGAGTTGTCAGGGGGCTGCCTCTCTTTTCCTTTTTCTCCCCTCTTGTGGTTTTTAATCTGAACGTAAGAGAGCATGATAAGATCTTACCATGGTTTTGTTCTCATTAAAAATTAAAGAAATTGTTATTTTGGGAAATGAGAGTTATGTTTGGGAAAAATAAGCACCAAAAATATTTATGAAAATCTAAGCAATCTAGCATATTATGTTGACTTAGAGTTGAGCTTGTATTGCCCACTTGGCAAATATATTTTACCATATTGCCATACAACTATAATAATAAATGAACATATACTAAAGCCCCCTATCTACTATGGCAAATGGCATTTTAAAAGCACTTCACGTGCTTGGTTTCCTGTATTTTAAATGCAGATGTTCATCCAACTTTTAATACCAATGGGAGGCCCTGTTCAAAACCTGCATTAGAGTGAAGCACAGGGTGGCAATAAACTTAATTTGGGCTTTTATCTTTCTTGGTTCCACCTCAAAGCTTTTAAATATTGCAGTTCTGAAGTGCGAATTTCTTTTGTGTTAGTCATTTCTGTGAACACCTGTGAGCGTCTGGGTTTAATTGGCCTACAGCTGGTGCTGATTGTGTGTGCAGGGGCTGGGGGAGGCACTGCCTGATCGGCTGCCTTCGTGGCAGGCATCATTATCTCCTCTCCTTCCTTTTCAGCTCCTTATTTTTTGTTACATGTAGGTTAAAAAGGTTTAGGGATTAGGGACTGAAAATAGAGGGGGCTCCAGTGAGATTTGATGCCTCTTGGATGAAGTAGTTTCGGCAAATATATCTGCATGCATCAACACCTTATGGAACAAGTCAAGTGCAGATTTGGTAATCTTGTTAGTCAATTTGCAATACTTCTGTAGCTTTCATAGAGGTGACTGTGCCAACAGCCAGGGAGGCTGAAGTGCACTGCAGTGACAGCAGCGCAGAAGAAGGGAGTGCAGGTTTTAAAAGTCTCCTCTCCATGTCACCTGTTAGCAGTTTAATGGGGGGTGTCACTCTATGTATGGTTGATATGAAATGAGTACAGGTTTATGCATATACATTTTTGATGGGGTGACTTTAAATTAGTCATTGATGGTCTCATTTGCATCAAGACTTGCTTGATCCCAATAACTGTTTAAATTAGCAGTCTTTTTGTTTTCATGAATGTCTTGTGTATGTCCTTATGCTTTGAGGTAACTGTAGCTCTGAATTATTATTTTTTTAATATTAAAGTTAATTTCAGATTTAAGTACTGGCATTATAGACCCTCTTAATTCCTACAAGAAACTACTGCAGACCACTTGTTTAGAAAGTATGTATTTAAGAGGAAATAAATAGTTCTTTACCTGTTGTTGCTTTGCAATTCTTAGTACAGTTTTCTACAGGTAAGCCTCCCTAGGCTCTGCAGATGAAGTAATCTTCAACTGAGGAGGAATGAGGAAAGGGAGAAATGCAGCCAGATCACTTGAAGTAAGCCAGGATGTCCTAAAGGTCATACTTCCCAGTGCCAAGGAGAAGGAAATAGACTCTATACGGAATATTTTATTATAACGGGTGAAATAGAAACTTTCTAAGTCTAAACTGAGAGCTGTGAGGAGCCACAAGCCCATAAATACACCTTTTCAATTGTAATAGACCTCAGAGTCTTTGTGTGTCCCTTAAAAATGGATTGTAATTTGGAGACTTGTGTAATTTGTGAAATCAGTGAGTTGCTGCATCCTCTGTTGCCAGGTGTATTTCCATTAGGCATTCATTGTATGTGGTCTGTAGAGGCCCTTCATGCTGCTGTGTTGTGAATCCTCTGTGCTATGGAGCTTAATGGTGTTCTTTCAGGTGAGACTTACTCTAAAACAAAAAGACTGCTTAAGAGGCCATGAAAAGTAAGGAAATGCCTTTTCACTTTCATATCCAAGCAGCACAGGTGTGACTTTAGCTAAATTTCTCCTTTTACATGGGCCACAGCCTTGACTGACATCATTTCAGCAAGAAGCATGCAAGTCTTTAGTTTTGAACAAGTGAAATTTCAAAAAAATAAATGCATGCTTAGTGCAAAGTGAATACTGGAGAAGTAAGGTAATTTAATAACCTCTCCCAGCTTTAATCATCGTGTTTTTCCTTGCTGCTGTTTATCCAGCATCTGACTTCTGTTTGTCAGGCTTGTCGCTTCCCTTTAAAATGCTTTTCTATGCAGCTTTAGCAAAGTATCATGCTACAGAAAGCAGCATAACTAAATGGAAAAATTATGTACACTGGAAGAAAGAATTAGCAACTACTTTGGGACTGAGTCTGTATTGGGTACTCTACTCAGATAAGTATATGGACAAGATTGGTGACATAACTTAGGATGTGGAGGGCTTAGAACAGGGACTTTTACTCAGTCTGTCTTCTTTATGATGTCTTTTATCCTTCAAATTCTTTGTTAAGCACACACAGTGTGACTGATTGCATTCCCAAGAAAGTGTAGCAGCAGCCCAGTAACTTCAGTGCAACTTGTTTAAGTTTCCTGTTTGTCTTACCCCATTTTATTTAATTGGAATACATTAATATAGCGGACACCGTGCCTTCTTTCTCTGACCAGATACAGTGCTGAGAATGAGTGGAAAGGTCTTATCTTAATGAAAACTAATGTTCTTCTGTCTGAACAATAATGCACTAAAATGATCAACCTTCTTTTTTTTTTTTTTTTTAAGCTGTTAATTGTCTGCATGTGTAATTGTCCTGGTTTCAGCTGGGACAGAGTTAATTTTCTTCCTGGTAGCTGGTATAGTTTTGTGTTTGGGATTTAGTATGAGAATAATGTAGTTAACACACTGGTGTATTTAGTTGGTGCTCAGTAGTGTTTATGGTAGTTCAAAGACTTTTCAGCTTCTGGTGCCTTTCCAGCAGAGGGCTGGAGAAATAGAGGCTGGGAGGGGACACAACCAGGACAGCTCACCCAAACTGACCCAAGGGATATTTCATACCATACGGTGTTATGTTCAGCATATAAACTGGGGGAAAAGCTGCCTGGGGGCTGCTACTTGGGAACTGGCTGGGCATCAGTCAGCGAATAGTGAGCAATTGCCTTGTGCATCACTTGTTTTGTATATTTTATTATTACTATTATTATTATTATTATTATTATCTTTTCTTTCTGTCCCATTAAACTGTATTCATCTCAGCCCATGAGTTTGCTCACTTTTCTGCTTCTCTTCCCCGTCCCACTGTGCAGGGGAAAGGGTGAGCAGCTGTGTGGTGCATAGTTGCTGGCTGGGGTTAAACCACAGCAGTCCTTTTTGGCACCTAACATGGGGCACACTGTGTTGAGATAATAACAAATCTGACTAGAATGCGTTAGAATAAATGTGTTATAAGCATACATTATGTTAGTTGAATAGTCACTGGTCATAATGTTGATTTGCTTGTTGTTGGTGTGCTTGTTTTTAAAGTTATGTATCGCCTTACTTTCAGTAGAAGTTCACTGTTGCGGTGTTTATCACCCGTGGGAACTGGGCTGAGGTTACCATGTTGCTGTGCGTTGTAACATCGGTATATGATACGATAGAATTTCTGTTTGCGAAACTGATCTGGTATTTGTACGCGGCATTGCCACCGTCTCTGTACTTCGGGCGCCATCTATCGGGAGCTGTTAATAATTACATCTTTTACCTTTTCTCCTCGGTCCCAGTCCGTGGGGGAGACACTGGCCTTCATCTTCTTCCCCTTCTCCTCCAGGCTAATTACAATAGCTCTTGAGAATTTTTAGTATCCTTGGGACGCTGAAACTAGCGTGTTCCTATTGCTATGTCTTCTGAATGTGTTCCAGGTCTTAAGGTTAAACAACTCTTTAAGAATGCCACCCATAGATCTGCCTCAAAGCTGGGTAGTTAAGAGTGTCAAGGTGTGTGGGATAGTAGGCAAGTAACTAGGACAGTGGGCACCTCCAGTGTTTTGGAACTTCACCTCTGAACAAGTGCAGAATCCAGAAAAACTAGTAAAATATTTGGAAAAAGTATGCTGTCACCCTGGCAATTCCAGAGAGACATAAATCACTGCAACATGCTGGGGCCTGCCCCATGCCTACCAAACCCTGTTTAACACTGTTCAGTGCCATGAAGGGGAAAAGAGGGGCTCTTGCTCTGATGACAAAGAATTTGGGGAAGGGGTGCAAGCCCTCCCTCAGACTCTGGAGGGAACTCCTGTAAGGTGTGAAAGAAAGGTGTCTCTTCGAGGAAGGTGTTATGTCACCCAGGCATCTGTGGACCACCATGGAGGGAGCTATTTAGTACCTGAGGAATTAGCTGTGCTGGGGGCGATTTATGATGACTTGGACAACAAGCAGTTACCCAAAGACCTAGATGAAGTCAAGGCTACATGACCATATGGCAGAAGTTTGTATGGAGTTCATCGTCATTGTATGCCAACTCATTGGCAGTAATGACCTGGAAAGATGGAGAGGAACAAATTATGGATGAACTGGCTGGCCAGTCCCAACAGCACAAAGGAAGTCTCTTCTTCCTCCCTACAGGCCTTGTCTTGATTGTGGAGAAACTGGTCCAGCAACTCAAAACTGATAGATGCTGCTGCCCACCTGTATGGACCAGTGTCTCTGCTATTAGGATTAAGTGTTCCTCTGCTCAGTAGAGAGGGTATGGTGGTTTTACCTGCATGACTGTAGAGAGGACATGAGGAAGTAGGATGGAAAATCTTCCTTGACCCTAGAGGCACAGATGTGTGAATTGTAAAGAAAAACAATCACAAAAGGGGGTTCTTCCAGGAAAATGGCTGCTGCAGTCTCCAGTGGGCAGCTTCCCAGACAGAGTGGAAGGGCTGATCTTGGTGATCTTACTAATGAAGGGACTTCTGTATTTGTAAGAAGTGAGTAGCGAGTACTGTGCCTGGGGCTAGAGTGACCCTGGCTCCAGCTGTGTGGAGGAAAGGGACAACTGGGTTTATTGGACTGTGTGTATCTGGCGGCCTGACACATCAGACCCACAAATGTGTAAGGCTCTAGTAGATACTGGTGCACCGTGTATGCTAATGACATCAAGCTATAAACGGGCAGAATCCATTTGTGTTTCTGGAGTGACAGGGGGATCCCAACAGCTAACTGTATTGGAGGCTGAAGTGAGCCTGGCAGGGAAGGGGTGGCAAAAGTATGACACTGTGACTGCCCCAGAGGCTCTGCATTTTTGGCATGGACTGTCTCAGGAAGAGGGCATTTCAAGGACCCAAAAGGGTACCGCTGGACTTTTGGTATAGCTGCATTGTTGGAGACGCAGGAAATTAAGCAACTGTCTACCTTGCCTGTCTCTCAGCGGACCCTTCTGTTGTGGGGTTGCTGGAAATTGTGCTGAAGAACAGGTGCTGATCACTATCACAACAGTGTGCTGATGGCAGTATCGCACCAACTGAGACTCCCTGCATCCCATCCATAAGCTGATACATCAACTGGAGACCAAAGAAGTGATCAGCAAGACTTGCCCTTTAACGTCACATATGGCCAGTGTGAAAGTCTAAGGCAGAGTGGAGATTAACAGTAGACTATTGTGGCTTGAGTGAAGTCATGCTGCTGCTGAGAACAGCTGTGCTGGACATGCTAGAACTTCAAAATGAACTGGAGTCAAAGACACCCTAGTGGTATACCACTATTGATATTGCTAATGTGTTTTTCTCAACCCCTTTGGCTGCAGAGTGCAGGTCACAGTTTGCCTTCACTTGGAGGGGTGTCCACTACACCTGGAACTGACTGCCCCAGGGGTGGAAACACAGCCCTGCCATCTGCCACGGACTGATCTAGGCTGCACTGGAATGGGGTGAAGGTCTGAAACACCTGCTGTACATTGATGTCATCATTGCATAGGGCAATACAGCAGAAGTTTTTGAGAAAGGGGAGAAAACTATCTAAGTCCTTCTGAAAGCCAGTTTTGACGTAAAACAAAGTAAGGTCAAGAGACATGCCCAGGAGATCCAGTTTTTAGGAATAAAAGGGCAAGATGGATGTTTTCAGATCTCAATAGATGTGATCATCAAAATATCAACTATGTCTCCACCAAGTAGCAAAAACGAAACATAAGCTTTCCTAGGCATTTTGGATTTTTGGAGAATGCATATTCCAAATTTAAGAATCTGATTGTAAGCTGCCTCTATCAAGTGACCTGGCAGCAGAACAATTTCAAATGGAGCCCTCAACAACAACAAGCCTTGAAACATATTGAACAGGAGGTAATTAATACAGTAGCCTTTGGGCTAGTCTGGGCAGGACAAGATGTAAAAAATGTGTTCTACACCACAGCCAGGAGGAGTGGCCCTACCTGGAGCCTCTGGCAGAAAGCACCAGGGAAGACTCAAGGTCAGCCCCTAGGGTTTTGGAGTTTGCACTACAGAGGGTCTGAAGCCTGCTCCAGCTGAAAAAGAGATACTGGCAGCGTGCGAAGGAGTCTGAGCTGTTTGGGAAGTGGTTGGTACTGAAGCGCAGCTCCTCCTGGCACCCTGACTACCAGTGCCAGGGTGGATGTTCACAGAGAGGGTCCTTTCTACACATCATGTACCTGTTGCTACGTAGAGTAAGTGGTTTGCGCTGATCACACATTGGGCTCAAAACCCCAGTCATCCAGGAATATTGGAAATGATCATGGACTGGCCAGAAGGCAAAGATGTTGTAGTATTGCTAGAAAAGGAGGTGATGCTGCTAAAGAGGCCTCACTGTATAGCAAACAACAAGGAAAGGAGAAGCAATATGCCCTGTTCACTGGTGGGCCCTGTCTTATTGTGGGAAAGCACCGGAGGTGCAAGGCGGCGGTATGGAGTCATATACAACAAATCGCAGAAACTGCTGAAGGAGAAGGTGAATCGAGCCATGTGCAGAAGTGAAAGCCATCCAGCTGGCTTTAGACATTGCTAACTGAGAAGAGTTGCAAGTGCTCTGTCTCTATACTGACTCACGGATGGCGGCAAGTGCCCTGTGAGGGTGGCTGCAGCAATGGAAGCAGAGCGACTGGTGGTGCAGGGCCAAACCCATCTGGGCGGCTAGATATTGCTGCCTGGGTAGAGAACCTGGTTGTAGAAATAAGTCATGTAGATGCTCATGTGCCCAGGAGTCAGGCTGCTGAAGAACATCAAAAAGTAGATCAGGCTGCTAAGATTAAAGTGTCTCAGGTGCATCTGGACTGGCAATGTGTGGGTGAATTATGAATAGCTTGGTGGGCCCATGATGCCTCAGGCCATCGAGGTAGAGGTGCAACATATAGATGGGCTCATGATCGAGGGGTGGACTTGACTGTGGATGCTGTTGCATATGTTATCCATTAATGTGAAACATATGCTGCAATTAAGCAAGCCAAGCGGTTAAATCCTCTTTGGTATGGAGGACAATGGCTAAAATATAGCTGTGGGGAGGCGGGGCACATTGATTCTGTCACACTCTCACAGGCCAGCCAAGGCAAGTGCCATGTGCTTACAATGGTAGAAGCAACCACTGGATGGCTGGAAACCTGTCCCATTCTCTATGCCACCACCCGGAACACCGTGCTGGGGCCTTGGAAAGCAAGTTTTATGGTGACATGGTGTCGCAGCACTCTCCAAACTAGCTGGCTGCAACAAGGTCTTTTACCATCACGTACCAACATACTATACTCTTGATGCTGGTTCCTCTGCTGCCTTCTCCTAGTCTCTCCTCATCCAGGGCATGCTCTTTCTCTTCTCTCTGCTTCCTCCTCCTCTCTCTTCCTCGGCTGCTCTCTCTTCACTGGCTGCCCAGCCTCTTAACGGAACCAGCCACAGCTGCACCTTGTCTACATCAGCCAACCTGCCACCCCTGAAGCCAGCCCACAGCTGTATGTTATCAATGATAATTAACCCAGCTTCGTTCCTCTACAACATGGCACCTCAGAAAGAATTGAATCAGAAAACAGGACTAATTTCTTCAACAATGTTGTAGACACCTGGGCCAAAGAGCATGGCTTTGAGTGGGTATATCACATCCCCTATCATGCACCAGCCTCTGGGAAGATCGAACGGTACAGCGAACTGTTGAAGACTACAGTGAGAGCAATTGGTGGTGGGACCTTCAAACACTGGGATACGCATTTAACAAAAGCCACCTGGTTAGTCAACACCAGGGGATCTACCAATCCTGCCTAATCGAATGTATAGTAGAAGTGGGTAAAGCTCCTGTACTGCGTATAAGAAGTGCACTAGGGAAAAAAGTCTGGGGTATTCCTGCCTTAGGCAAAGGCAAACCCATTTGTGGGATTACTTTTGCTCAAGAACCTGGGTGCACTTGGTGGGCAATATGGAAGGATGGGGAAGCCTAATGTGTACCACAAGGGGATTTGCTTCTGGGTGAGAATAGCCAATGATTTGAATTGTATAACTTTAATTGCTATATAATACTGCATGTCATCACTACTATGGTTGCTGTATACCATATCAATGGTATTACAGTAGAATTACCCAGAGTAATGAGGAATGAATTTTGATGATAGAACTGGACAAGCGCAGCAGTGGTTAACTAGAACTGGCTTCAGCAAGCAGCAGTCCACCCCACCCCCCCACTCCTGCCCTGAGGGACTGCTGTGAGAGGTGGAGCCCAAAGTCCTGGACTAAATGAACTCAACGGACATTTTAGAGGGGTGGCCCGTAGACTAAGGGAAAGAGATCTCTGTGTGTATATCAAAAGACAGGAAAAGTGGTGGTGATCAACTGGGACAGTAATGCTAGCTAGCAACATTTCCCAGTGCCCGAGTGAGGGCCCTGCTTTTTGTCAGAGGGTTTTTTGGAGAGTGCTGAAAGATAACGTTATTAGTAACAATTAAGACTAATCTTGCTTTTGTGGCTTGAAGAAGGCTCATTTAGCAACACCTCTCAAAGGCAAGGCACTGAACGTTTACATTGTTTTATTTATTTTGTAGGAAAGTAAGTGATTTGAGGGAGGGGAGGAACTGGAGTGTACACTAGACCCTGTGTCGCAGCAGTTAAAGGCATTCCAGTAAGGGTACCAGTGCAGGCTTGAGTGCAGGGCAGTGGGATGTGGATTTCCATACTGTAAAGGGTGAGAAACTGCTACCTCTAATATTCTTCTTACAATAACTGAAAGATTTAGTTCCTGAATTAATTAATCAAAGGCCCTACACTGCAATGTCATTATGAATAGTCAGAATATTTTCAGCTTGGTGCTTGGCTCATCAGTCTGGCAGGCACTGAACTCTGTCAATCCCTATTGAAGTTGTGCCAATCTTCTTAGATGAAGCTGATTGATGTGAGCTCTTTCCTCACCATTCATTTGGACAGCCAGACTGTGTGTGACTAAATTTTTGGCCATCACAGACATTCAGATGAATTCATTTTGATTAGTTCTAGTTGAGACTTTGGGGAAACATGAAAACTGAATTGCTGTTCTTTTCCTCCCTTCCCCATGTTGTTCTGAAGCTCTTCCCTTGTTGATCCACAACTGCTATGCTCATGCATTCGTGTATGTGAATACACATGCAGACATTTCTGTTGGTAGGTGTTGACCCATGGGTCCAGGCAGAGTTCAAGAGTTTTTTTATACTAATCGTCTTTTACCAAACTATTTCTTTTTGCTATACAACACAATACTGGAAAATTGTGCTGTTTTCTCTGTTGCAGCATTTTAATGCTTGCTCTGTCTTCATTGACTTGCTTTGCTTTTTTCTGCTATCTGGTACAAATTTAGTGTAAATTAAATGACCAGTTCATTTTTTTCGCTCCATAGGCTGCAGCAAGTAATAAACAGCTTATGTAATCTCCTAATCATGAACTCAGCCAAAAAATGTCATAAAACTCTGCAGTATACAGCACCTCGCAATGATTTCTGTAGCCTGCAGAAACCATATATTATGAATATTGTTTGCTATGTTTTTTTTCATTTGAATCATCATAGTCCTCCATTTGCAGGAAAGAGAAAGACTTTCTTTTCTTATTAGATGTTCCATTTTCAATCCATATTTATTGCCTCTGTGTGTGGTTGTTAACTCTGCTTGGAGATTGTTGCTGTCTTTCATTGAATTGGAGTGATGATATAAAAATCAGAAACATTACAGACAGAGATTTTTCTCTACCCTTTCCTTCTCTGTTGTGTGTTGTGCCCCACCCCCCCCAGATTTCCAAATTTCCAGTTTTACTTTTGGTGATTCATCTAATCCTTGTATTTTCAGTCTATGTGTGTAATAGACACATAGACTTCCCCTCCTTGCTCCCACTGCAGGATTTCTCTCATTCCAGATCTTTCTTTAAACATTTTTGTCCAGTCTAAATAGCATGAAAGTTGGCTTCCATTGCTTCCCATGGAAGACTTATTTTGTGGTTTGCTATCAGAAAGCATTTTTATAGCCCTTATTTCCTGTTTCATCATACCACACCCATTTTTAGTGTTCTGTATAACTATGGCCTATTATTTGGTGTTAACCTTTTAGTTCATACGATGATATTTTGCTTCTTAGGTGTTTGTCTTTTGAAGTGGCTCACTGATGTTGTAAATTACTGTCTGTCATTAACACATCTCAGGTTTTTTGTAATGGTAGTACTGTGAAAGAGCATTATAGAACAGCATGCTCTGTTTTAGGCTCAGTGATATGAAGTACAGTGTTGAGCATTTTCTTCTCAAACCCTTTTGGAGGTAATTTTTCAGTTTTCATGGTGCTGTCATTGATGCCAGACGTATCTCAGCCAGTCTTCAATGCAGTGCATTGAAGAAAATTGATTTGAACAGAATGATAGATGTAGTCTAAAATTTACTTTGGGGAACTTCTTAGGGTGATATTACAGTATCAGAAGAGTTAGAGACAGGTTTGTGTGCCTTCATGTATAAGGGAATACTGGCTTGGGCTTCTTCTGAAGGACTTCTTGGTTAGCCCTTGGAAGGGTGATTTGCTGCTCCCTTGCAGGTGATCCTCTGCCTTGGGAAACTGGCCCTCTAAATTCTGTTCTATGCATGTTGCTGTTTTCAGTTATAGTTAGCTTATTTTACGTGTTTAAAGTTATATTCATATAAAGTGGGATTTGACATGGGCTTGAAGTAATACTGCTGATGCTGAGTGTTCTTGACTCTTTGAAACTGGTGAAAGCTGAGAGCATTCAGCTCCTCAGCAGCTTTCAAAAGTATTAAGTTGCTTTAATGTCAGACATGTCTTTTATATGGCCAGCAGAAACTGCCTCTTGGTGAACCTTCTTCTTTCTTTATAATTTCAGCTAAGCAATTACTTAGTGCCATTTGATGAAATTGTAGTGAACTACAGATAGTTTTAAGTGGCAACTGTATTTTCAGGCACAACCATTTCATGAAGGAAAACAAGCTTTTGAAATTAGGTGGTAGGAGTCTGAGATGCAGCACAAGATAGCTGGGATTCATCCAAGAAAAGTAATGCAACATGCATTGAGGAGGAAGTGAAAAGGGAATAGTTTCTGAAAAGGAATTGCAAATTCTTGCCAAATGCAAGGAGGGAGAGATTCTGGGGCTCTCTTCTTGTGGTGCTGTAGATACTAGCAGAAAAATCCACGTAACAGTTGCTGGGTCATCATTTCCTATGGTGCTCTTGCTAAGGACTTTAATAGAAAAGTGTGTGTAAAATGATACAATTTTAGATACTTCGGTAATCTAGAGAGAAAGATTGAAAAGGAAGAAAATGTGGGTGTTCTACCTACCTACATTTTTGGCACCCTGTCTGCTTATTTAATTAGTGTAACACATATGACACAGTTGAAAACTTCTGAGTTAAAATCTTTCTATGTGTTATATATGGAATGATGTCTTTTATATTTTCTCCTCTGGATTGATCAGTCATTTTTATTTAGGCTTGATTGCTGTAATACAGCTGTTGGTTATTTTTCTTTTTAATGCTTAGCCCTTGCCCAAGGTGCTCTAAGGGGAGCAGGAATAGATCAAAATAATAATTTTTCTTCTCCTAACATTAAGATAGGAGTCTTTAAATGACTTAAGCCAATTTATTGCAGGGTAGGTTCATTGTGGATACACTCAAAATCTATCAGATTGATTGACGATGCTGTTCTATTGACATGTCTGTTCCAGAAGAGAATGTGGGATAATAGGTTGAAGATTTGATGAATACCATTTTATTTAGAGAAAATTATATTTCAGTGCATTTAGTATATTTGTAATATGGGAAAGACTTTGAAAGTTACCTTCAAAAAGTGACTGTAGGAAGGCTTCCATTGCTGAGATTAAGCCTTGTGGGTTTTGGCACCACTCCAGTTCCAGGGAGATTCCACTGCTGGAAAAACACGAGCAAAATGTATCTCCATGGGTTTTGTAGTCTGAATGTTTAAAAAAAACAACACCAAAACCCAAATCCCAAAACTTTGATTTGAACTTGGCTTGCATACAAGTTGCATGTGCTGGTTTGAAACATTAATGGATAATTCTTTTCTCTCTAAAATTGTTCGTAATTTTTTAGGTGCCTCTTTTATAAGCAGGCAGCCTGGCTCAGTCATTGCACTTGTGAAGTGGAAGGTGATACTTGTTTTCAAATTCTTCTCATTTATGTAATTAATTAATAGCTTTTATGAATTAAGACATTTAAAAATTACTGGAGTTCTCTGAAATCACATGATGTAATTCCTAATAATGCACGTGAGCTCCTAAAATTCACAGGAAAATAAGCTAATAGATTCCCCTCACCACTAGCTTATTGAATCACTTCTGTCTCTACTTGGGAGGCAAAAAATTTTGTATTAGGTAGCATGTTGAAAGTTCTTTTTTATCTTTTACATGTTAGTTTTACTTTTGGAAGCATAATATCCACAAGGTTTTAAATCTGAATTTGGAGCAGAAACATAATCTGATTGCAAATAACTAAGATAAAGAAGGAAAAGCCTACTTTCCAATTCTGTCTTATTTATGGTTAATGTATGGCAAAAATGAAAGGGATCTTCCAAATCAGGTCTGTTTGAGTTGTTTTTTTCGAGAGTTTTTTTGAGACAGCTTGCTGATTTCAGGGTGAAGCCTTTCTGTCCTTGAATCTTCTGTGGCCTGGCCTTGCATCCCAGCTAGCTAGGTTAAATTTGCTCTAGGCTTTCCCTTCTGTATTGTGGGGGACTGTACGTGATGCTTAAGGGCATCAGAGAGGAGTAAGAACCAACAGTTGTTTCAGAGCTTTTTCCTTGGCTGTCTGTTGGCCACTTCTACTGTAGCTGTAATTTTAAGGGGTCCCTAAGCTATGGCTTGCTGCAGCATTCAGACCTTGGTAACTGAGCAGCCTGGGGTGGGAAACAGAAACCTACAGAAGCTGTGAGGTTATGTTAGCAAGCAGAGAGCAAAAATCTTGCCCTATTTCTTTTGCATGTTCAATAAGCACTCAGTAATAGCCATGGTTTTATCTAAAAAAGAAAAAAAAATAGTAAAAAATAAAAAATTGACCAGATGAGGCTAAATTACTTGCATAAGATCCCATGTGTAGTCCATCATCTGGGCAGAAAACTTAGCTAGTTCTTCAGAGTCCAAGCCCCACTGTGTTTGCAGTTTTATAACTTTTTTTCTCATCAATTATATAAAACAGATTATATTTTCAAGGTGACATGGTTCATCCCAGCAGCACTCTTCTGTTGTGGCTGGCAGGCCATGTGGGAACTCTGGGCAGTCCCCTGGATGATGGCACCTCTACACCAAGAGCAGTTCCTCCTTGTCGTCATTGGGGCTGCTAAGAGGCTGCTAGAGACCAGCTACTCAGCTGGACTGATGCTTGCTCAGACCCTGTACAGCAGTTTTATATTCCTGAACAAATTGTTGAGCCAGATTATCCTTGGCTTGTCCAAAGGTTCAGGTGACAAACACCTATGGATCTGCACCTGTTTTAAAGGGATTGGTGTTAGATATGGACCTAAGTAATGTTAGATGTAGTAACTGCAGAGAAACTAACATAAACAGGAAGAATTATGTTGAGTAATACTGGGTGACACTGAAAGACTAATGAAAAAAAGGCCTTTCATTCAGCAAAGTCAAGCAGGATTAATTGTGAAATATAAACCAAATGCCTAGAACAAATGCCACTTGAGAAATGGAATAGCTCCCAACAATGGTGGGAATTGATAGGCATGCATGTGCATAGCTGTAGGTAGCCAGTCAGTAAATATGTAGCACAGTTTATCAGAACACATGCTGGATAAGAGCCAAGGCAAGTAAATGCTAAATTCTAGCTGTTACGCCGGTCCCATGGTTGAAACTTAGACAAAACTTGCCTGTTTTGTGCTATTTTGCTTATTTTGCTATTTGCTTAGCACAGTTGGGGTAGAAGTAACCGGAGGGATGATTGTAGTAGCAAGCTACGGTGAGGCAAGAGCAGTTAAGGGTAAACTTTGAAGGAAAAGCTCAATTCCAGTTATCTGTTCTGAGTTCCCTCTTCATGTGGCCTCAGAAAGTCCTCTATACCTCCTTAGTCTCCTGCCTTGATCCAGCAGTGCCAGGAGAGAAGCATTTTCATTCCATGTACATGGGAGAATGGTGGTTTTGTGATGGAGTAGAGGTCTGCAAGAAAGAACAGCTTCAAAGCACTGTTTAACACTTGTGCCCCACTTCCAGCAATTATCATAACCTCATTTATTTTCTACCCACCTCTGATATGGGGACTGTAGATTTCTGTGCTAAAAGAAATTATGACCATTACCTTGACTATTCTACTTGGGTACTGTCGTGAGTACAGTACATGCAGGTGCCAATTTTTTTCAGTCTGACAATTGAATTCAGAGGTATCAACCTTTGAATGCAGTTGAACTGATGCAGTTGAACATATACAAATTTCAGTATAAAATACGTGACTCCTAGAGTTCTAGTTGCTTTTGATGAACCAAAAAAAATTCATATTCTCTTATTAAAAGCCCAGAGAAGAAACCGAAACGCAACTCTGTATGCATGATTCTTTTTTAAAATGAAGGCTAAGAAAATCCCAATTGATACATAAGACATAGTTTTTTAATTTATAGCTCAAGCATATGCAAAAAAGGCATTAATTTTCAGTATTATAAAATTCTCGATATGCAGTGCCTGGAGCTATGGTTTTGAACCTAAATTGCGTGTGTTTACTAAGCCATATAGTTCTGCAACATGGAAAATGGAAGTGCATTTCAAATGTGTGCAGGGATTGCTATTACTAAAACCAGTTGTAATTTATAAGTGAGAAAAACAAAGCTTCAGATGGCAGATGAAGAGACACCTTTATTGACTCCATATGCTTGACTGCATGAGGTGTGTTCCTGAAAATGGGAAGCAAGTGCCATATTTTAAGGAATTTCAGAAGTCAAGCATCAAGGGGTAATAGAGTTGACCTCTAATTTCAGAAATCACAGGCTAACATTTCAGAGCATTTCACTTCCAAACTTTATTTAAAGCTCTGCTTAGCAATCAGTTTTATAATAGTGAGGATTTTTGGCTGGGAGGCACATCAGTTATACTGTTACCTAGCAGACTTTTTCCCTTTAACGGCAGACACCAATGGCCTCTTGGAATGAAATGCTGCTGCTTCGGACTGTACAGGTGTGGTGGGACTGGCTGTCTGTCCTTGGTTTCACAAGTATGGTTTTACGTCCTGTGTTCTTTTTACCTTGAACAAAGTACAATGTAGTTCATCACTTACGTTTCTAACAGGAGATTGTTTCATTCTTAAAGGTTTACTGTCTCCTCGGTGTTGAAATATTTTAGCTGGCGTTTTTCTACCAGATCCTTCCTAGAGTATTCATTATCCATTACTGCAGTATGTTATCTAGAGGCTGTGTCTTGGAATTCTCAGTGGGTGATTCTCAGCACGAGTGCTGCTCACCTTTTTATAAAGGTGTTAAGGAAATACAGGTTTGGGATGTATATTTGTGTAGAATTGATTCCACCTTGTGTTCCCTCCACCTAAAATGAGGGTCAATAACACAACATTGCTCTTTCCAAAAATCATAAAACTTCTGCTTTCAGTACAAATTTGTAAATTCTTAGAAAAGTGGACGTTAAAAGTATCGGTGTTTTCCCGTTAGATGAGGAGCTTCAACACAGGTGAGATAAAACTATGACTTCCACACTGCTTGCTCTCTGCTCTTACTTGGCCGTGTTCTTGGATGTCTGTCACTTCTGGTATGAATAGAAAAAGTTTTGCGAGTGTGGTAACTGCCACCAATAAGACACATGAACACAGTTAAACATCACTTTGCACATTCAGAGTGGTTACTACCATAACAAACTGCCTGTCATCCTTTATAAAAAATGGAGGAATTTAAATGTATTTTCTGTAAAGCAATTTTCTTTAGGTTATTCATAAATATCCATACCTACTTTTTGAATATAGAATTTGAGCCTTATTAATACATAATACATAAATCTGCACAAGAGCAAAACATTATTTTACCAGCTGGACTCTGAAAGTGACAGGTTTAAAGAAGACTCTCAGAAACATTGTAGATGAATAAGGCTTCTATTTCAAAACAGTACACCATAGGTATAAAAGCAAGTGTGGGACAAGATTTTTAGGTAGACATAGTATCTTTTATTAAAATGGACTGCGATGCCTGGGAAAATTAATAAGGTTTTGTGCAGCCAAATTTTTTTTGAGGTGTGACATAGAAACATCGGTTTTAAAAGCTAAATACAACTTGAGCGCAATTACAGTTCAGTTAGTATCTAGTTAGGATATTCAGGTGTTTGTCCATGAAGTATAAAGTTCTAGGTTAGCCTTGAGTTATTCAGCAGCTTATTTACTTGAAGTCATGAATAAATGTCATACATAGTACTTAGGTTTTTTTCCAAGTTAGTTGTGTTGTACGGATACCCAGACTGTTAGGTGTTGTTAGCAGTAGTCTGCTGTCACACCTCTTAGTACTTAAAAGCGAGAATGCTGCTTTCAGCTGTTTCAGGTTTGGAGGAAAGGGGGTCTGTTCCACAATACGAGGTGATTGTTGGCAAAGCCAAGAATTTTTTCTACTGAATTAACTCCTTTGTCAAATGGCACATTTATTTACAGGAAGGCTATATGGACAAGTCAAATGAACTTGAAATATCCTGATAGTTCAGCACTGTAAGTTGGAGAAGGGAAAGGAAGAGGACAGAAGGCACAATTTTCATGCTAAGGTTCCTCCTCTGCTTAACTGCTGAGGAGATGAGCTGCCACATCTGCTGTGCTGTGACAAGATCTGGACAGGGTATGTCCAGAAGACTGTATGGGAACTGGAATGCAGGTAGATGATGGAATTGTTTCAACTGTAGGCTATACTGTGACACTTGGAAGCATACGTTCAGCATCATCACAGGCAAGAGTGAGGCAGAACACAAGTTTGTGAAGCACCACAGGTTTTTTGACTCTTTCAAAAAATGCATTTCCTATTAGACTGGTGCAGAAACATTGATTATGCTGATATGGGTATAGCAGCAGTGCCAAGAACATGGCAATTTAACCAATCTACGATTTAGTACTGCTTACTCAAAGCCAAATAAAAGAAGAGACTAGAAGTGGAACCAGAAGAATTTCTGAGCAATATCAATGTAGCTGATTGGATTTTTCTTTACCTACAAAGATTCTGTTGTTTTCGATCTGGATTGCAGTTTTGATTTTTTTAATTTCTTTTTCCAGGACTGCATATTGGCATTCAGACTGATAGCTAGAATCAATTTAAGACAGATTCATTTATGAATGATTTTTTTTAATATAAAAATTGTTCATAATTCTCTTAACTCTTTTGAACTGTTAAACCAGACTAGGCTTTCTCTAACAGCCTCCCTTAGGACTGTAACCAGAGCTATGGGTTTTCTGTTGGTCCAAAATCTGGGCCGCTTCAGGTTTGAATTTTTTAATGTCTATGTCTTAAGTGATCTCATTCTGACTAAGATTCAGAGAGATCCTGCATGTTTCTTGACCTCAGTGTCTTCTTCTGTAGAACAAGGATAATGGTCCTTAATTACTGCCAGGAATATTCAGGCATAATGTATATAAATACCTCTAAAGGTTACAAGTTCCCTCAAAATGCCTTGTATTTCTGCTGACTTCATGTTAAGTAGAAAACTGTGTTTATGTGTGGTTGTGGCGGTGGGGTGGTTCTATCATCAGATATCAAGTTTTGTTTTATTTTTGTAATGATTTATGTAGTTGTTAATCAGCAGCTGACTCCTCAGAGGAAACTTCAGGAAGATCATGTATTTAGAAACAATCCGGCTTTTAGTATTTTCTCTCCATTGTATTTTTCTTCCTTTGTTCTTTTGTTCTCTATTACGAAGGACATTTGCATGAAAACAAGATTTTTGTTTCTTAAGAGTTCATCTGTTCCTGCTGTTTATTCCCCACCTGGCCATAATCCTCTGTTTGTGACATCTCAATTGGTGGCTGTGCAAATGATTATGATGTCAAAGACAGGATTATGACTTCAGGTGAGAAACAAACAGCAGGTACTGGTGAACTCAGGAGAAATACACATCTAGATTTTTCTGTAATGATTTTTATGCTAAAAGCACAAGAGAAATGCAGACAATAGATTATATATGCATATATAAAATATCTGATGTATAAGCAAATTGTATCATACTAGTGAGTAACATGACAAATCTATTCTTTAAATTGTCTTCAGCTATTCTTATTCTTCAGTTTCACTTACAGAAAATTACAATAGTAGGATAATATCCGGTGAGAGTTTGATTAGGACATAGTTATTTGGTTTTTACCATGTTACAACTTCTGTGAGAAACTCATTCTGTATCCCTCTGTTGTAACATTATGTCCTTATTTTGATTATAATAAGGTTTGATTGTGGACTGCTAATAAGTTAACTAGGGTCCCCGATGGAGTGTGGTTTTGGACCAGGCCAAGCTGCTTTGTGGCACAGGAGGAGGTTCTTGAAAGTGTCTGTTCTCCGGCTTGTTTTTTTTTCCCCCCCTCCTATGTAATGTTGCACTTCCTTTCTCTTCCTGAGGAATCCCACCCCTCACCGTTCCTGAAAACTGTTTCCTTAAACTGTTTGTGCACAGTGTCTCCTTTTGAAGTGTCTTGTTTGCAGTTGGAGTGCTATGACAATAAATAGCTTGTATGGCTCTGCAGTGATTTGCTGCTGTCCATTGAATAGCGGGAGAAAGAGATTTGCTAAAAAGGTTTACAGGTATGAGAATTATAATGCAAGGGGTGGTGTGTGTGTGTGTGTGTGTGTGTGTGTTATTACATCAACACCAGGTGACGTAACTAACACCTGAGATGATCTCTTTGGTATGTTAGTGGTAGGTTCTGAAGAAATCGCTCAAATGAAACCTCATCCTGGGAGTCAGCTTGTTGGCTTCTGCTGTTGAAGTTGTTCTGAAGGCTTCTGCTACCTTATAATAAGGTCATTATGCTGACAATTTTGGGGTAGGAAATAGTTTTCCCCTTCTGCGTTATTTCAAGAATGCCTTCTTATAGGTGCATTATGGATTTCTTCTGAGGTTTTTGGCATTTTTTCGGTGTAGTTTGTGAAACAAAACAGAAGAAATTGTGTTATCCGATATGCATAAACATTGTCCTCTGTCAGAACGACTAGGTGAAAATAGGAGGGAAGGGAGGAGTTAATAATCACAGAATTAAAGACACTGAAAGTCATCCAATCTACAAGTTTGATATTTGAAGCACTCCCAGCTTTACAGAAACCACAGGGAGTGTTTTTCTTAAACAGAATTGAAGTAGTTATCTTCAGAAACCCAGTAATTAAAATTAGAAAGTTGGTAACATTTTTATTGCAGGCAATTCTAGTGGTGAGATTAACATTAGATAATCTTATCATGAAATAACCAGGCACCCTGTGATGATCTGACACATGAGAGGCTGCACAGAGCTTCTGGTCCCCCAAGGGCTGTGATTGTTTTATGGTTTTATATTATGATAACTGTGCTTTGGTTTTGCCCTTTTCTAAGAGTTTCATACAGTATACCTTCCCCTCATCCCCCTGTAAATTTGTAATTTAACACCACTCTAGGAAATGGCAAATCAGCATGAAACTATTAATCTTACCTCGTATCATGAAACAGACACTGATCCAAGAGATCTGATTACTTTGCTTCAGGTCATTATCCAGACTGAAAGCTGGTCTTGGGTATTTGTATCATCAATAGTTCTGTCATCAGAAAGCAAAAGATTTAAAAACCAAAGTGAAGTTCTACAATCAATCCTGTGTAACATTTCATGCCAAAAATATGGTGGGGCACCAAACTCCTTTTACTGGTCGTTTAGCGATCAGCCACAGTATTAAAGCCCTAATTTCTGCCCTGTCTGCAGCTTCTTTTCCTGGGCATTTAAAGCATAGTGAAGGACCTGAATGTCGGGCATGAGGGCTTTAAATAATCTGTAGTGATTTTAATGAGTTCAGTCACAATTGCCACAGGTTTGTTGTGCTTCGTAAGTATTTCTGAGATGGAACTTGCATTCAGACTCTCTGCTGCCAAGTTGCTTTTCAGTCTTTTGAGAAGGAGGAAAACTGGCTCCTGTTCAGTCCTGCAGAACTGAGTCTGTTTTAGCTTGAACTGCTCTGGAAATCGCCAGCTGCATCCCCTCCCCTCCAATGAATATATTGTGAACAAGAAATTCAGTTTTAATTTGTATTACAGTTCAGGTAATTAAAGAAAACCCATTTTAAATACCTGACTGAACCAATGTGATTTGGCTTTCCTCTTTGCTTTCCTCTTGGCCCTTCTTACACCCCTGACTCCCACCTCACTTGTTCTAATCACTTGCAACTTCATATCTTCTATCCCATCAGGTTTGCGGCACTTGAAAAGATGCACTTATTTAATATTTAACTGTGAGGGAGGCTCAATCTCTCTTTTTTGTTGTTTTGCTTCTCCAGTAAAGTAGAGCTTTCTGCTCTACAGCAATATTTGGAGATATATATATATAAAGTTTATTTTTTTAGTATTTACAAATCCCAAGGGACTTGGGAAATATGGAAACACATGGTGAGAATTTCTTCTGTGCTCAACTGGATGGTTCAACTCTGTTCCTGGAGGGAGTGAATTTTACTGTTGACCTAATTCTGCTCCTATTAAAGTTGGCACTGGGTGGTTTTAGAGATTTTCAGCCTCAAAGCATTACTATTCTTTGTTGAATTCAGAGTTTAAGAAGGAGAGCTGAAGTGCAGCTCTTTTAGATGGAATAAGGACGGCTTAAGCCTGGTACTCAGAATACATTTATTAGCTAAGTCTGTCCAAAGAAGTGGCCTGGGAACCTAGATAGAGGAACATTCCACTCTGCATTAGAATTCTGTCAAAACTTCAAAACTTCATACCTTTTGGCATCACAGCCTCCCTCAGCTTTCTGAATCATGGGCTGTTTCTGCTTTCTGCATTTATGCAGACTTACCATCCAGACTGAGTTTGCAAATTGGGGAATGATAAACCAGAGCAAAGGGGAAATATAAAAATACAAACTTGTACAGTTTTCCCTGGGAAAAAAACACCCAAACATTCAAAAATTTGTTCCCTACTTGAGAATAATTAATGTGAAATTTTGGAGGTCATATATCTGCTATATTAATTGCTATCAAGTGTGGAGCAGGGTTTTTTTGGTGGTGTGGGTTTTTTTTTTTGTTGTTTGTTTGTTTGTTTGTAATGTACAGCTGTTTGGTTTCTGGTTGGGAAGAGCACAAAAGGGGTATGTAATGCTTGCTCATAGCTACAGAGCCAGTGCTCTTTGATTGTCACAGCACAATAAAATAATGGTTCGCTATTGAATGGAAGGTCTACATCACCATTCTAATTTGGAGAGACTGTACTGTAGGTGTTCATAGTTGGAAACTGTCCCTCTTTGTCCCCTGACCTTCTCTTTGTAAGCAGGACATTATCATTTTGCTAAATACTAATGTAAGACTAAAACACATATTTAATTCTTTTGTATATTTTTGTGTGCTTATGATAAGGCCCAGCTTTGTGCAAGGATTTCCTTTCAGGCTGTTGTAAATGCATAAACATGTGAGCTTTTCTAAACTAAAATTGGTTTGATAAACCCATGGATGTGTGTTAACTTTGTCTGTCTGTCTGTACTGCAGTGTCTCAGAGTGAAGGCAATTGCCTCACAAGGTCACTGCTGCCCTGGAGTTGTGGAGGGCCTTTCAATTTATGCTTGGTCATGCCCTTTTAACTTAATGTTCTTCACACAAGCTGGTAGTGATGGATGTCCATCCAGACAACCTAATGGCCTATGGTAACTATAGAAGAGCCTTTATATCAATATTCTGCAGCTGAGACCTGTCAAGATGGACTGTCAAACTGCTCTACAACACATCTAGGACCGTTTTATGCAAACAATAGCTGTGATAACATTGCTATACTTTATGGTGTCAAGAAGAACTGTAAAAGATCATTTCCATGGGTCAAGAGGAAGGTGATCTTTGTACCTTGATATATCAGAGGTCATCTCCCTCTGTCAGCTGTTGCTATCTTCAACAGCACTAAACCCACTGCAGAATGACCTCAGCTCTTAAGGAATCTCAGCCGTAGACGGAAGGTCTGCTGGGACGTCCTCAGTGGCATTTCAAGTGTGGCAAGACTATTCTGCAGTCAGCGTCTTCATGGTGAGCTTCTAAAGGTAACAGCTGGCTTAGCCCCAGGGAATGAGAGATTGTTATTTGCTCCATACCTGCTCCTGTTCCTTGATTTGACTCTTCCTGAAATCTTTCAGTAGCTAATTTATGTACCTGTTTGAGATACTGTGAGCCTGCCAAATAGAAAACATTTAATTTCTTGCTGAAATCACAGCCTCTGTGCAAAGAAGACCTTGAATTTTTACATGCAGGAGGCTGAGCCTTGCAGACTCAAGTGAGATAGTTTACCTGTGCTGCTCAGAGGTCTCAGGGGGGCACCTGTCCAACACAGAGACTGTCAGGTCAGGTAACACACTATGAGATATCATGCTGTGAACGTGCTTAGTGGAACTTCTTCAGGATTTGTTGTATTTTGCACGGAACTCCCAGCTACATGTGTTCTTAGTCAAAAATATCCATGTTACTTCCATCTGTAGAGTGCCATTTGCACTTCCATGAACTTCCCATGTAACTGTAAACGAAGATGTTGATTTCTGTTAAGAAATGGGGTGTTTGTTAATGCAGGAGAATCTGACAGAAGCATCATTAAACAGGTACATGAACTAACTATGGAAAGACTGAAGCAGGAACTGGCAGCATAGTATATATGTAACATTTGCCTGTGATGGAGTTCTGCCATGATTCAGAGAAGACTCACGTGTTTCAAGCACCTTGGTAGCAAATCCAACGCTACCTATCTACCAGTTCATCCATCTATATGTTGCATTGTACCCTTCAGCACATTGGCAGTGTACAAGCTTTTCCAGTATTACTGTAGAATAGAAATAGTCTGTGCTCCCATTTTTATGTACTCTAGCAGGTTACTTTGTAGTTTCCTCACCCCTCTATTTAAAGAAGTTGTTCCTGATAATTGCGTTGCTTTGGCATGGCAAGTCTTGGCATCACTGCAAGTTTCTGCATGTGAGCTGCTCCGGGCTGGCCGTTTTATCTCTTAGCTTCATTCCTAGCGACAGGGACAGAAGTTACCCCAAGTATACTACCTTCTGTTTACTGTGGGTTAGTGTGGAAAAACCATGCAACCTGTGATGTCAGAGCTGATGAGACAGTGAGCAGTCAGTGTCTAAGCCTTTAGACAACTACTTTCTAATAAATGCCATGTATGCTTTTTTGAAATGTGGAGAGGTCAAGTGCCGTGGTTCTGACTTGATTCTTCTAGAGGATTTTCTTCATTTTCTGCTACCAAGACTATTTAATGCATAGTCATGGGGCTGCCTGTTTTTCTGTCTTGCACTAGCATTTGGCTGGTTAATGTAAAGCTATGTACTGTCAGATGCTGCTGTGTTAAGTCTTATTCCAGTCTCTGTTCTGAAGAACAGCATTATTACAAAATAAGAGAGTCCTTCTAAAAAGCTTTTATTTCTTATGTGAAACTTCTTCTTTGACAAGATGAAGTGAGTCAGCCTGTCTTTAATGGGATTGCACTGAAATGTCTGCAACTCTTGTTGTCATTCCTTGGCGTGATCGTTACTGGAGGGGCAGATTAGAGGTCAATCAGCCAGAGCCACGGGGCGCCCACAGCTAGCCTCAGGATACTCCCTACAAATGTAAGATCAAAAGGGCAGGCACATGAAAATTACTGTTTACTTTTTATGAATTATTTCCCAGAGATGGGATCATTAGCAGAATCTAAATGCTGGCTGGCTGTTAATGCAAGGACACTCCTGACAGAATGCGCTCACTTGGGCACACCTTTCCACTCTTAAAGTCAAAAGATTTTTCTGGTTTTGCTTTTGTGGGATTTCTGCATTGTTTAAATAACTTTCTGGTTGTTTTTCCTCAAAACACTGTTCCTACTTCTGAAAATGCTTTTAATTCTTAGATATCATACTTTTTTTTCCTTTGTGCACCGAAAGTATTTCAAAGCCTACATCCATACCCCAGGGACTCTGCAGGAGACAGCCCATGAAGGATATAAAACTTGCTGGTACTCTTTCTGAGTGAACAGTGGCTGTTACTTAAAATTTGTTGGTGGCCAATGGGCACCACAGTTATCCTTGCGGTTTACAGGGAAGAGGTGATATTGGCATCATGGTGAGGTACATGTTGGCAAATGCTGATCCAGTGTCTACTCCTTTGGTAATCTTCACATATCAAACTCTACACGTTCTTATCCAATTAAGTATCTGGCTTCCGTTTGATCATAGTAATCAGGGCTATTTAGATGGGTCATGGTATATTTGCCCTTTTGCCTTGTGTCTGGAGCTATGAAAACATGACTTTGGAGCAAATGTTGATTGAATTCTAAAGAGAGTAGCAGTAGCCAGGAACATGTGTAGCCCCTGATATGCTAAACTTGTGATTCCAAGTAGAAAACTGTTTGCTTTTTAAAATAACTTTGAGAATGTTACCTTGAAGGACCAAATGCATGGTGGATATTACTCTTTAATGAAAACCAGTATGAACTTCCCTCTTATCATCCAACATTTTACTACCCTTAATGTGAAATAATCAAATGCTGCCCAGTGTAGGAATGAAACTAAATCTGGCTGGTAACCAAAATAAAATCCCTTATGGCTATTTTTGTGTATTCTTAAAATGTGTGCTGTGAGATTAGGCAGTTGTCTTTTTTTCCTGCCTCTCTGCTATTTTTCTTAAAAAGTTTTTTTTTTTACAAAAGCTGTCTTGCAGCCCCCCCCGTGCCCGCCCCCCCCCCCCCCCCCCGATGAGTTTGGGGGGCAGAAGATCCAATGTTATGTTCTTGTACCTAAATCCTTATTCTTCCTAATCTGGCTAGAATTTTTTGGATAGGTGTTTTTACTTACTTGGCACGATGTTTTCTCAACATCATTGGTTTTTTGGCATCCATCTTGACAGCAGTAGCTAGAGAATGTCTTGCTAGTGTTTAAAAGGATAAACTTAACGTCTTCTTTTCCATCTTTTCCTCTTGCTGTTGGATAGAGCTCAAGAAACTTTTTAATCCTTGCAAAGCAGTGAGAGTGCAAAGGGAATGCATGAATGCATGAGTGGGGTCACTGGGTCCTCCAAAATAGGGGTCTGCAGGCAACCATCTGCAGGAGTGGATCTGGGCTTTAGTACAGCAGCATTCAGAAAGTTAAGGCACAGATACTACAAAAATAAATCCATTGGTGCTAAGGCACAGTTTAGGCTTGTACTGAGCTGCACCTAATCTCAGATTTTTTCTACCATACATTTTGGACTTCTGAGGCTAGATCAGTGCTAGATCAGGGGTCTGTATGCCTCCCTTCAGTCATGAAGCCATGCTCACGGCTTCATGAGATATTGGAGGGCACCTGATTTGAAGTCAAGATGTAGTGTGCTTCCCATGTGTTGCAAACTTTACACTGAGGAGGAATCAGGTATCTAAATAACGCTGTTCATCTCAGGTGCCTTTGCTATTGGTAGCTTCTTGTTCTTCTTGTAGTCATCATGGAAAACAATGGGTTTAAAATGTGTTTTATTGCATCTATGCTTTGTAGGCTGTAACATTCCCTCTCCATTTTTTTATAATGTCCTGCAAAGGTCCTTAAGCCTCTCCTCTGAATTGGTACATCTTGAAGCCAATACTGAAATCTGGATGGGTTTCTAGAGCAGCAGTTTCCCCAGTGCTGTTAGGACAGAAGAATGGAAGGTTCCTTCTCCACCCAATTGCTAAGGAGTGTGAGGTACACCTGTCAACTGATAGCTGTTAAATTAACATTTCCATTTCCTTGTGTGTAGCCTTATCTTTACAGACATGTGTGTATGTATCAGCAGAGGGGCTATTTTTGGCTGTACTGTAGGAGAGCCTGAAGGTAACGAGTTGTGCATAGTAAATCTTGCTTACTCCATAATTTCCACTACATTACAAATCAAGGGCCTAAATTAGGGTTAGTGACAGACTTGCTCTTTTGCTATGTCCTAATTTTGTTTTAAAAGCACATAGCTAAGGACTTTAATATGTTTTAGATTCAGTGCTTGTTAAGTTATACTAAATCCCTAAGGGAGCCAAAATAACTTATTAAAACCTTGCAAATGTTTTTGGCTGCTGCTTTCTATTATTTTCTATTCCAGTGGTAGCATACAGCCTCTGCTGCTGATGGGCGGAGGAACGCAAACCTCCAGGGCCCATTAGACTTAACTTGTTTACTGCATTGATATCTATATGTTAAATGACAAGAGAGTTCAGGTTATTGAATAATTTAAAATTCAGCTCTAATTGGTGTCATATGACCTGGAAAAGGCCATGGATGACGCCAGGAGCATGCTGTGAAATTCTTATAAATAATTCATAAATTAGATCATTCATTTGCCTGGATGTCTTGTTAAATGCAGAAGTTTGTAAGTAATAACTGATGATATAACACCTGTAAGTATTTAGTTCATATGCTGGAAGGTAATCTACCTTGATGATCTTCTAGCAAAACCTGCCAGAGTGCGAGAGTTAATTGCACTAGGGAGAATGCACTACATTTATTTGGGATGGGCTTTGGCAAGGTGTATCGTGCAGATGTTGCATTACACATTCTCTATCAGCTAGACAACTATTCTATGTATGCCCATGTTAAAAATGCAGCTCATCACTCTTCTGCCCTTATTTCACATGAACTCCAAATGCACTGGGAAATGGTAGTGACCTGCTCTGCTCACAAATAGTATAGTTTTTGAAATATTTATCTAGGTCTTGAACTACTGATTCTTCAGTAAAATAAAGGGCAGAAGTAAAAAATTGAAGTCAGAAGATTGTGATTTTTCGTTTTTCTAATGTTGGCAGCATATTGAATGTTAATAGTTAGACCTGGTGCTGTCAAGATTAGTACAGTGGCATTTTTCTATAGGGCAAACAGAAACAATACAGTTTCGTTTCAGAAAGCAAACATGTTTGCTTAATTTGAGTGGTCAGGTATTGCATTGCCATGTGTAGGTACTGTTTGGGCTTAATGGGCATTCTGCTTGCAGTGACTTCCAATACTCAACCTACAGGCACCTCGCTTTAGTTTTCTTGGAGGACTGCATTATTAACAACTGCCTTATTACCCAGGTTAAAACCAGTTTGCTGATCTGAAATGGGAGCGTTTGTTGGAGATTACCTACAATATTTGTGTAGCTGGAGAAGAAGGGTGGCATGTTTAAGAATGCAAAATATACACTTAAAGCTGAGTGCCAGCAAATGCTCACATGCCACTTTGAATGCAGGTTTTTTTGTGCACCTGGCATCCAAGCTCAAACCTCTTAACAAAGAGGAGCAAAAAAAATCGAAGGCAACACAAACATAGGAGGTGTTCCTCTGCTGTCATCTAGCAGCTATAGAATCACTTTTTTGTGATGTGGTGTTCGTTTTTGTTGTTGGGTTTTTTTTTTTTTTTCTGTTGCTACACCTGCTCAGTATATTGAGTTCAGTAGATTTTTTACAGGAAAAATACAGTCTTGTGACTGTCATTCACATAGTTTCTTTGATTTGAGACCACTTGTTTTATTCAGTGGAGTATGGCAATCACAGCTATACATAATTTCTACAGAAAATGGTGCTTTATTTCTTGCTTGAAAAATGGTCGGCTTACCTTCTGAGTTATCTGCTGTATTTATCTTAGGTACTGACAGAGGCAGTTGCTGAACTATTATGTGGGCACTTTATAATGACTGATACTAGGTTACTTATAGTAGCGATTTTACTAAAGGTTTATATGATTTAAAGAAAAAAAATTGATAGACTTCAGTAGATCCTACTAATTTACTTCAGATTCTTTACCTTTTTACATTCTCCTTGGTAAATTCTTACAGACTCCTGGAAAGAATAGCTCCTTAATCACTAATAATGCACTTCAAATAGTCCTATTATTTGAAATAATTGTTCTTATAATGGCATTTCTGTTGCCCTGGTATCCTACCTGAACATATTTACAATATATTCTTCTCATTCTACTGACAAGGCCAAGTGCTTATGCTGTCAATAGACCCACAGACCCAAAGCCAAGCTTTATTCAGATGAGACCCATACATCGACAATACTTAGTGGTGACTGAGTTACAGGTTTAGGATATATATACCTTAGTGAGTGTGTCAGCTAGGTCACTAATATGTGTCCTTGGTGCACTGTAAGGTGTCTCTGTGTATGGTACCCTCTCGTTTGTCCATGTAGAAATGGACATCTTTATGTCTTATCTTTAAATCTCTGTATTCTCCTCTGGTTGCTACTTCTATTCATTCTTCTTGGCTTCCCCCAGGTTTCCCGCTCAGATCAGCACAAAGAACTAGTGCTGAACCTGCATGTTCCTCCCTCTGTTTCTACCCCATCAAAAGAAATGCCAGAGTTGAAAGTCCAGGTTAGAGAAATTTTCTCAAGGTACATTTAAGAAGAATTTTAGCTCATTGTCTCTTTTTCTGTATTCAAATGTATTTCAGCTACAAACTACAAACCCAGGTGCTATGGGTTAAACTCTTAATGCTTTTAACATCTGTAGGAATTTTACTGTTCACTGTAACAGCGCTGTGTCTTGCTAGGACCCTAGCTTTTGTCCTCAGAGTGAAAGACTTCTCGAGGTACTTCTTTCAAACTGTTTCTTAAACATGTTTTGTACATGCAGAACCACCAGTGAAATCTGTCAGGACCTTGCCTGTGTTGAGTTTCTAAGATCTGATCAGTTACTAGTTCATCCCTTGCAGTACAAACCTCTGTGTGCTGGAGTCAGTCTGTAAATGTGTCTCCTCTGCTAGCGCTGTGAGTTAACGCTGCAGAGCACACAAGTTGCGTTTAGGAAGAATTTGCAGAGATGGTAATGCTGCATGCATAAAACTGGTGCACTGTTTGTTTGTAGGAAGTTTTAAGGACTGGATGTTTGTTTAAGCTCCTCTCTGAATCCCTGCACAAAAATTACTGGGATTGCAGTAAAGATTTTGTGGGGCTTCCCACATGTCTTCCTCTTTAAACCCTTCTAAAGATTATTTGAATTATTCTTTTGTTATCTTCTTGTTTTCGTGTGAGTGTTTCACATCTGAACTCCATATGTTGCAAGGAGCAATCTGAGTTTGTTTAAGCCTCAGTTAAAGGAAGTTGTATCTTTAAATACCGTGCAGCAAGCTTGGAAGAGCTCCACAGAGGGGAAAGCACAGCTGTTCCACCATGGTCCATCATGGTTTCCATGTGTCCCGTAGGCAATATCTTTCTTAAAACTCATCTTGTAAAATTACCCAATTCCTTATGCTAATGTGTCTTTAGACTCATGGTATTGGGTGATCTTTGGAATTTTGTTTTGTTTGTTTTTCCCCTTCACCTGGTCTGCATCTTACAGTTCTGTCATGACGTGGTCTGTTCTCATCTGATTCCTCCTAAGTGTAAATGTCAGTATATTCTCCCTGCAGCCTCTACCATCCTGCTATAGTTTTCAGTTAAAGCATTAACAGAAAAACACAACTAGTTAAAAGTGTTGTTGACTACCTTCTGACTCCCAATAGTTAATTTTTCTTTAGGGTTAAACCCTGCAAAGTACTGAGTAGCTGTGAAAGGCATGCTGGAACTCAGTCTTCTGCCTAACTGACCTCCTTCTAAAGGAATAAAAAAACCCTACTCGCATTTGATGACATTAATGAGAATTTTCCCCCTTGCAAACATATTGTAACTGTAAAATAACAGTAAAGTTTCTCTGCCTTGTTATGAAGTCTTTAAATGTCAATGCCGTTTCTGAGACCATCAGGGCAGATTTGATGGCAGCCAAGGTCAACAAATGCTAACTGGTACCTCTCTTTTAGGGCCTTCAGAGACTCTTAATAGAGTCTCAGCCATGAAGTTAATTTGTGATGTGGACCATTATTCTTAAACCTGCTCCTGATGATTATTTTGTACCATCTTCATTCATTTGCATGGATTTCTTAACATTCTGTTGTGTCTTCAGTCAATAACTCCTGAAATAAATAAATTCTTACTGACTTCATCTTTTGAGTCTTCTTTTTCTGTTCCTTTTTACCTCTGTTCATGGGCTGCAGAAGAGTAGGTGTATGCTTGTAGAACACCCTAAGCTGCCAGCTCTGACAGGATCCTCTAAGAATACCTTCAGATCTGCTGTCCTAGGGATTGGGGGACTAGCCACTTGGAAAGCCTCTCTCTGTTGGTGCCCTAAACACAGAAACAGGTGAGGTGGAAAATGAGAGACAACATGTAATCACAGGATTCTCTTACTTTCCCTTTTCTGTAATATTTCTTCCTGTTGCTGGTCATCCCTTTATGTACTGTCTAATTTAGATTAAAAGGGATCTGTAGCCTTTATTTGTTTAGAAAATATTGCTGACAAGGATGGCATGCTACAAATAATAAGTAACAAAACTCTGTCTTTTTGGCAGCATGTTGCATTTCTGCTCAGTTGCCCTGCCAGCCCCTCTGACTTTAAAATATTTTAATGTCCTGCACTTTTCACCTAGTCCAAGCACCAGACTTTCCTCAGACATTTAGCACTGACATTAATGCAAATGTCTGTAACTCACTGGGCCCTTTGGGGCAAAATATGACATCCTTGGCTTTCAATCACATGGCAGAGAGCATGTATTTGTATACACAAAACTGGAAATAATAAAATATCAGTATTCAGGTGCTAATCCACGTTAATTTACATTCTGTGGAGTCTACAAGAATCTTGTAATTGGTTGTCTTGAAGGGCAGCAGAGTATATTTGGTATTTTGTTTATTTATAAAAAAGAATTTAAATTATACATATAAACACTGCATAGATTTGGATTATATCTCTCTTCTAATCATAGCTGGACGCTTACTTGCATTCCTAAATTCTAGTGTTTTGGGGCTTGCTGACTGCCTTCCACTCTGCGTGGACAATACCTATCTAATGTAAGCGTTGCCAAAGCACAAATAATACTTTTCTTTCCATCAGTGGTTACCAAATTTCCCTGCTAAACCACTTTCAGTGCAGTGATATCGTTATCTTTAACAAACCTGGCTTCTGTAATTAAAAAAAATTAAATCTTTGTGAAAGTCCCAAAGGCTGGAGGAATTTAAATTCAGTACGTTATTGAAATTAATGCAGAGGTCTGGCAAAAGAAATGTGAGTGCCTGATTCACTGCTGTTCTGATGTGCATAAAATCTCAAATGCTTGACTGCCTAGGTGAACCATGGTGCAAAGATACTCCAGGATGTAAGTAGGATTTTGGTGTCTGTTGCATAATATCCATGAGTATAACAAAACCACTACAATTTGCTTGCGCTGGGCTGACAAATGTGAATTACAGTTGCTTTCTTTCTTCGGAGTTTTATCAGAGTATAATCACTTGCCCAGCTTAATTGAAAAATCACTTACGTTTATAGCTGAATTTAACCATGTTTTGTATTTAAATGACAGCTTTTGATGTACAACCATTTTTTACAGAATGTAGTTGGTTTTTATCTGTGTTTCTGTAAAGATATTTCAAAAACTCTCATCAAATTTCCAGCAGTAAGTAATATCCCATTCAGTGCAAGGTGAAATGTTTTACATCAAATCTCCTGCTGTGTAATGGCCAATCAAAGAGTATTTATAGTGGCTGAATGGATTTTTTGGCTTGGTATTCAAAATTAAACATTTTCAAACCTTAACATTTAATGTTTTTTGCCACTCTTCAAGTTGATTTTATATAACCCTAGATGCTCACAACTACTTGATACTCTGAAGCGACTCATTTTATGCTGAGGATCCTGCAGGCAGTAGTTTTACATTTATTACACTTGTGTAGATGGAATGAAATGTAGATTTGATAGCAGATTTGTGTCTGTCTTCTGATAAACATTTTCTTGGGTTTTGCTGTATGTCCATCAGCATGATGCAGCAAGTCTGTTTCTGAGAGAACACATTTACAAAGTGAAATTAATGAGCAAAGATAAATTTTGGTAATTCACAGGAAATTGTTTCTGTTGTCGCAGGTTTCCAGTAAGAAGAGCTCATGCCAGCGACCACCACGGGAGCTAGATGGTTCCTACTTGGGTGTTGGGCGACCTCAAACTTTTTATAAGAACAGCAGAGCACCAAATGCTGGAAGCCCAGCTTATGTTGCACTGTCTGAGCCTTGCAGGAATAATCATGATTATGTGACTGAAATACATTACAACCATCAGGAACATCTGAAGGAATACCCAATAGAAAATGGCCTGCACAGAAAGTGTAACAATATGATTTCCCCAACAAAGCAGAGGAGCCCTCGCCATGTAAAACCAGCTCAGGAGATGGACCAGAAAGCAAATGAATTTCAGAGTATGTACCCTCAGCAAGTGAGTCACGGTTGTGCCTGCAGGCATGTAGGGAGCTCAGGGAACGTGCTAGAGAACCACCATGTCAGCCAGGTACTTAGAAGACACACTGGGCCAGTTCACAAAACCTTTGAAAAACCTTGGAGCTATCAAGTTTCTGGGCTGAATGACAGCATGGACTCAGGGCATAAAGAAACAGAGCAGGCTAAAAGGTTGTATGAAGAAAGAAGGCAGAAGCTGGTTCTTCAGAAAATGGAGCTGGAAATAGAAAAGGAACGACTCCAACATTTATTGGCTAAGCAAGAAGCAAAACTGCTCCTAAAACAGCAGCAACTACACCAATCCCATATGGATTATAACAGGTGATTTTGAGATTTCTAATTTTAAAAAAACATTCTAAAGTTTTTAATGAACACATGGCCAGTAGTTAACTAAATTGGGAGAATGGAACTGATAAAATTAGATAGGCAAGACCAGTGGCACAAATTCTAACAGTGATTCAGAGGAGAGGAGACTTTTTAGTATGTTATATACTGTTTGGAAACAGCACGACAGCTGTGGAAAGCAGCAGAGGAAACCAGTATGTGGTAGAAAGAAAGGCACAAGTAGAGCTAAAAGACTAGGTAGGAAAAGAGGAGCAGCAGAAGAAAACGAGAGATTGGTCTTAGTGCAAATGCTTGAAGGTATGCAGGCATCTGGCAAGAGAGCAGTGTGAGTGTGGGAGACGTAGATGTGGCATTCCTCCTTCTTTCCTGGAAAGGTCGGCTTTGAACTATCACACCTTCTTAGGTAAGGACTGGAAGAAGTGTGTTGTACAGAAAAGATGAAGGTAATTATATATATATATAGATATATAGATATATACTTATATATATACAAGGATTCCCTGCCCCCCCAACCCCACCCACACCCCCCATGTGGAAAAGAAAGGGAGCTCTGCTTAGCAAGGACATCTTCTTTCCAGTGATGTTTGTGGAAGGGAGAATGCCAAGACTGAGGCATGCTACATGGTCAAAACTAGAAGAAGGGAAAGGCAATAACCACAGAAATATGGGATGTTGCTTGAAAGACCCACGAGCTTGTTGCAGGAAGTGAGGTAACACCTTCCTGATGATGTAAATGGGGACTCTGGAAAAATGTGAGAAACTGGCTGATTGATCTTGTGTTACTAGAGTGGAGAGGAACAGTGAATGGGAGCAGGTCAAAGCAAACTAAAGTAGCGAGTAAGTAACTCAGTTGAGTTGGCACTTCGGCATTTGGAAGGGACAGCGATAGGGAACGATCCAGCAGTCTTTTAGAAGGAGCAGTTAGGAGGGGTTCACAAAAATGCTTGTTTTGATGCTGTTTTATATGGCAACTGCTGACACCATCCCATAGGAGTCCGCATCACGTGACTCATTTCCTACATCCATGTATTATAACCACCATGGAGGAATGTATCACTTTATCTTAGTCACAGCCCCCGGTTACTTTTCAAATTCTTTAAAAGAGACTACTGTGGTCTTTTGTTTGTTGTTTTGGATTGTATCTTGCATTGAAACTGATGGGTTTGTATGGCTTTAAAAATACCTGTCTTAAAGGCAATCACAGTTGTGTGTGTTGAAAATGACTGCGGTCGCAAACAAAGGATTATGACTTCAGGTGAGAATTAAGTAGGAGCAGATGGATTCTTAATCATCAAATACCTTAATTCTATGCATTCATCCCTCTAATGAAAAACAAGTAGCATATGAAGGACGTACAGCCTGTGTTTTGTCATATTTTTTATTCTAATGAATATTTTTCAGCATTTGAGACATCATAAGCCCAGAAAAGCATAGACCTTAAATATATCTGTAATGATGTTCTTCTTAATACTATTATACCTAATGTAGCCATATTTTTTTCTGAAAAAAACTTTCATGGATTACAGAGCTTTAGTTACCTAAAAGAATTCTGTGAAAGAAAATCACATATGGTCAACCTGAGGACTCTCGTATTTTTTCAGAGGTGTGGGTGAAAGCACATTTGCCATAACCTCTCTAAGAAAAGCAACTAGAATAAAATGTGCTTGCTCTTAAAAAAAAAATAATCAGTCTTTTAGAATTAAGTGCTTGATATTTACAGGTAAATCTCTTAGGCATCACAGTTCTGTTTCAGTTCTAGGGAAGTAATTCATTTTTGCACTTGATAACAGTGTAATTTTATATACTACAAACAATAAAAATTTGTTTAGCTAAGCTCAAATACCCTTTGCTTCATTGTCAGGAGGCTCTAACCTAGTTGATCTCTTAACATCATGACAGTTTAAAAAAACAATACAGCAAAAATCCATTTCCAGATAGTGTTTATTTTTGTCTGTCCTTCTGCATGGGTGGATTGCTGTCTAAGGTCCATTCTGAGCTGCTGGAAGTATTGTCATTGAATGACAAGTAAAAGGTCTGTCCGTTTGTAATTACTGGCTGTTAACTCTTCTGCTCTTTCAGTGGAAGTACGAACTAATCCCTTTTTTTTTGGCCACGCTGCATCATAACTGCATTTTAATTTCCCACATTTCCCTATTTAGCCTCAAGAGAGAATACTACTTTCAGTCTGCAGTTTCTCTATATATGAAATAGTTGCTTGGCTGTCAAAAATGGTGTGTGTGCAAGGAAGGGAGCAAGTTCAGTGACTCCTGATGCCAGCCACAGCAGAGTGGGCAAATATGGGTAAATCCTGGAAACAGGAATTTTATTCAGATACAAAGGCACAAGCATCTCTGTTGTTGACTTTTCTATCTACACTGGAAAGAAAAAAAAAAAGAGGTGAAGTAATCTGTTAAAAATGGAGCATCATCTCTGGGCCCGTATTTTTGGGAGACACGACAATCTCTGATTAATTCTACGTTGTATGTAGTTTAGATGCAATGCCTTTGAGCTCCAGTGCTGCTGGAGTTGTGATCTGAGCCCAGCAGAAATGGTTGTTATTGAATGCTGTGACCGTTTTCTTAAGGGAGCTGGTCCTTGGAAATAAGTAAATGAAATTTTTCTAATCTCTTTCCAACGGTAACCCTTAGAAGCAAAGGCACTGGACATAAGTCAGCCTTCCAATGAAAAAGTTTACCTGAGAGTGTGAAAACAATTGTGAAAGCTTCTGTGTTTAATGTGTATTTAATTTGTAGACACATAACACATCAGGTGAGTTCCTGGTGTGATGATTTGACCAGCTCCAAACCCAGCTAATTCTGCCCTTTCAGGTTTAGAGGCCACGTTCCTGGTTCAGAAGATGTGCCCATTGATGAAGCACTTGAAAAACTTGCTTTGATGATGAACGGCAACAGCATGGAGCTAAGGTAATTTCTCTCTTCACTTCTAAGTACTTCACAGTGTCAGTATGTCTTCATGACAGTGTGTTATTGGCTGCCAAGTATATTTGTTCATGTGTGTGTTTCAGATTAAGAGCTTTTTTTCTGCAGGAAAGGTAGAAGTCATTGGCTGTGTTGTTTTATGAGTGAACTGAATAGTTATGCTGACCTGTTATTACTCAAGGTTTAGGGGTCGACTTCCTGTAGAGGTATCGGGTTTTGTGTCTCATCTCATAGGGGCGCTATGCTAGCCCAGTGCAAAATGGAGTTTTCATAAAATTTTAGCTTTTGTTCTTTGTTCTAAGTACTGCTTATTATTTTTTAATTAACATCAGCACACCTCTTTAGTTTAGTCTTGATTTGGATGTGCGGTAAAAAATACACTATCTTTTAACTCCAGCATAGAAATGGTCTTTTACAATTGGTGACAGTTACTTGTTTCTCAAACAATACTGATTGTTTAAAAAAATTAAACAATTCCACCTCTGCTTCAATGCAATTAGAGCAAACTACCAGTGAAATAACTGGAAGTAGAGTTATGCCAGTATTTAGATCTTTATCTTAATTTTGTGTGCTATTTAAAACTTGAATCAATACATTATTGTGTTTTCTTTGTGTCCTACCCTATCACTTCTCCTGTTAACACTGGAAGAAGTTTCAGGCTTATTAGAAAGGCACAAATAAAAACTGGATTTGACAGGGGTTTTCTCCTTTCTCAAAAAGTAACAGCTTCTTGTGGTATGCTTTAACTATAGATGTTCTTTTGACCAAAGAATTCCCTGTTTGGTGGACAAGATAAGCAGCAGTCTCTTGAATGGCACCTCTAGTGACAAGAGAAGGAAGACCTTAAAATAACTCTCCACTATGAGATTACTGAAAGAACCGTTTATTTATTTATAAACTAAGGGTTCAATACTTTATTTTTTCTTCTTTTTTTTTTTAACATTGTGATACTGAGTTTATTTTATTTTTTTGAGATCTCCCTTCACTGAAAAGGGATGAGACTTCTTTCTCCAGAACAACAGGCAGTGTTAGTTTCCCTGGAATACTTCACTGCTTAACCAGGTGTTTGGCTGGTGTGAGTTACTGGGATAGCCTTGTTGTTCTGGTGCTTTTTTGTTTAGTTTTCACACAGACTGAAGTGATCAAAGTGTGATTACTGTAACAAAAGAGATTCAAGAGTCATGATATGTTTAAGCTGCAGTAGCATTAAGCCCCTTGGAGGAAAAATGTACCCTAGAACTTCTGTAGGGCTTCTTGGCAACAGTTTACCAAAACCCTGCATAAATCTACATAGCCTAGTAGGGAAAATGAGGAAAACCTGTGCCGTTAACAAGATGAGAGTTCCAGATTTCAAAAGGTTCCCCCCTCACCCCCCTCTTCCCCTGGTTTAATTTACTGTAATTTTTCAAAGTGTTCATGCAGTCTCAAGTTGCCATGCCAGCTGGTTCCAAAGTTTGGCAGCAAAACACTTGGAAGTTTGTCTTCCTATATGCCATCTTCAGTTTTGCAAAGGTTACCAGATGAATGGTCCCTAAATAATTTACTCTAATGTAAGGCTGAAAGAGGCTACAGAAGACAAGTCCATTTGTCTCTTTTATGCATTTGAATATGTAAGTGATGTTTTCTTCAGTATCGAGAGCGTGCAAGTATGTGGCTAGAGCTTCAAAAGGCGGAAGAGCTGGTAGGAATACAGGAATATATACTTTTTAACAAGTCTTTCTCTCTCTCTTCTTTTAATTTGTTTTTTAATTGACCTGCCAAATGATTCTTGTTACAGCAAATGCTGTCAGAACCCTAATGCAAAACCAGCCCTCTCTTCCAGTTTGTGTGTAAAAGCTTCTTCAGCAAACCTCACACCACGCAACTTGGTATCAGTCTTCAAATAAGCAAAACTTAGCTTAAAAATATCCTGGTGTTTTAAAGGAAATGGTGAAAGTCCTTTCAAATACTAAACTTGCTGAAGTGAGATATTGGAGTTTAGAAGTAAAATAAATAATATAATCAGGAACTGAAAAACATAGGTTTTTTTATAATTAACAGCTCATTTTGAGTTAATTATCTGCAATTACGAAAATCTAATTGCAATTTATTCTCTACTATCTGTGGGAAGAATTGTAGGCAAGGGAATGTGCATCACTGCCAGGCATAAATGCTATAGGATGGGTCCAAATAATAGAGGAGCCCTTAATGAAAAACAAAAAGCAAAAGCACATGCAGCTGTGCCAGGCTATTGAAAGGTAATTGTAGTCAGAAATGAGGTATGTACTTTAAAAGGCATCTTGTCATCTCCTGTAGGGATTAATTTTTACCTCCTTGAAAAGGGAAAAAAAGATTCCACAAACAAATACAGTACAGAGTTTGATTTCTGACACAGATTTTGATCGTAGTCTGTCTGTGAAAAGGAGAGCTTTTGTCTCAGGAACGACTACAAACACAACCAAATTTTCTAATGGATGCTTGTTTTGTTTTCTCTTCCAAATGTGCCATTATGTTTTTTTCATTATCAAAGTCAAAAAGTGTTGTGTATCTCAGCCTCTTTTGGTGGTCCATGTTGTATTTGTCACTTCCCTGTTGGGTATTGTATTGAGGAGATGCTGGAAAGAAATATGTCTGTTCCTTTAGCTGCATGCATCTGGGCCGGCTAGTGGAACCTGACGAGTCTTCAGATGCAAGATCTCCAGTTCTCTGAGGTGCAGCAGTCAGAGCAGGTTTTATTGAGGATGGTTTTCAGTGGCTTGGAGTGCTAAGTGAGCCCACAGCCAATTTTCAGCTATGGAGACAGTAACTTACACAATTAATGGCAAGTTGTCTGGTTGTCTGTATTATTTCTGTTCAAGTCTACCCCAGTGTACAAGATGCTTTAAAATATTCAAAATAAAAACATAACCTGATGCATTTGTTTAGCATAAAACAGCCTTTTACAAAGCACTTTCCATCTCCCAGACGCAGATGCTTGGTACATGCTCAAGTACCCACTCCATGCGTATTCAGTAGGATCAATACAGCCGGCACCTGCTTTTGTGTGTACTCCTGACGTCTGTATCTGAGAGAGGAATTTTAAAACAATCCACTCCTTTCTCCTTTATTTCATCTTAAGTGTGGATCTGCGTGTCATGGAAATAAGACTTATTTAATAGCACCAACTAGAGAAGATAACGGTTTGCTACTTTGCAGGCGGCCCTCCCCAGAGCTCTGCTGTGTGCCTAAATCTTAACATATAAGGTACTCTGCTTTTCTGGTTCTCAGGTTTCCTGTGCTGCTGTGCCAGTACAGCTTTCTGCTCCCTTCTCTGTAACATGCATCTCTTCCTCAGCTTTCACACAGTACTGCCACTGCACCTCTACGTGGACCTGTGCAAAATGTTATAAATAGTTGTTGGATATGCTACTGCATGGGTTTGCAGTTATCTGCAGGCATTCATTCAATGTACGCTACCAGGTTAAAGGATTTCTTTCCTGGACTGTTAAAGATTTGCAGGTGGAATTTGCCACCTTTAATTTTGCTGAAGGCTTTTTATGTTTGTGTGCTTCCTTCTAAGTCACCCATGTGTATTTTTTCCAGTTTGTATTTTTAGTTAGTTGAAAATACCAAATACAGAATTCAGAAGTACTTTCCCAGTATTTCAATGCTTATTGCTATGGTGATAGTTCTAGGAGGGAATGCTGTCAGGGGTCTTTTAAAAGATTTTTATGTTTATGGTGTAACTATTTTTATTATCTTGTGAGAGAAGGTGACAATTATCTCTTGCTCCTTGTTTAATGCTTTGTTATGAACTCGATTTTTGTTTGCGGCTTGTTAGACATGCAGGCATCTTTCTATGGTGATGTGCAAGCATAGTTCTGTGTTTTTGTCCAAACAGTCAATGCAATTAAACAGACATGCAGAGGAACACAGACTCGCAGCTCCCCCTGCTGTCCCAGGCATATCCAGGTTTGTTCACACAATCGCCCCTGCCCCGCTCAACTAACTTAAAAATAAAATACAAATCACATGCTCTGCAACCTCTGACCTGACCTGCACTAGCCCCGTTACCCCCGTTTTTTAAGAGAACTGGTATTTAAAAATAGGTGGGAACGGTAGCATCCATTTTGTTTCCCATTTGGAGTTTTCTTGTCAGTTCTTCATGCTGGCCAGCATCACCCCCTGTTACTCTTGTCCGGAGCTTCTGGGGGAGAAGCTGTTACCAATGCCACAACTGGCTGCTTGTCCCAAGACCTCCCAGGCTTCAGTTTATCTTTGAGTTGTGTTTGGTCTCTTGAGATGTGTCTATATAGTACTTGGCAAAACTTTTAGGAATGTATTGCATACACTTTGTTGTGATATTTTTTTTTTTTTCATCTTTTTGCTGTTTTGGCAGGCTGGCACATTAAATCGGGCTGAAATCAACTGTGCTTGCAAATGGCCCATAAAATCTGTGTATCTGGAAGCTGCTTACTCACGTGTTAGTGCTCCTTTTAACACCAAATTACTTTCTTGTTCTAGATAATTTTACATTGAAGTTTGTATCATTTTTAGATAGAATATATGTGGAGTGAACACTGGTTTGTCTGGTAAAAAAAAAGTGCTTGCAGATCTGCGAATAGTGCAAATGCTGAGTTAGGTGTAGATACGAGTTTTTCTCTCATGGCATTGTCTGGCTACATACAGGCACAGCATCCCTGCAACAGGTGGCTGCTGGAGTCTGTTGAGACGTAACAGGAGAGTATAGTCAGAGTTAGATAAACATTTCTGCTCCATTGGTGCCACGTGCAGACTCCAAGGTGGTAGGTTTTCTTGCGCAGGGTGAGGGCTTTTGTTCTTATGTGGTTACTAAAAGCATATTGCTGAATGGGTGTGTGTGGCAATTTTTTCCGTGTATCTGTGCATTCATTTTTATTTTTTTCAAATTTTTTTTGAGGTAGTCAGTGATCCTTATCAGACCGGGGAGCAAGGAGTTCATTTCTGCTGACCTGGTTGCTTCATTAATCTCATTTTCAGGTTTACTTTCAACTGCGACAGGGTTTTGAAGCTGCCTGTCTAACAGTTACTGGAATTATGATGATTCTGTTCCCATGATCACGTGTGCTGCACGCAGCAGTATTACATCATTTCACTACAGTCCAAAGTAACCTTGACCAGGAAGCCTACTGGTAGACTTGAGGTATAAGTAAGATGTAAGTAGGAGATAACAGTAAGTAGTTTCTGCAGGCAGGAGGAGGCAACCTGTAGGTGAGGTCTTCAAAAAGGACAGGAACTCTGATGTTAGAAAAACTGCTAAGTGTAGGATGGCAATCAGTGAAAACAGGCTTGCTGAAATTCAAGCGTTTTAGTATTTCCACAAAACTTGCATTTCCTGCCAGTCTTCTGCATGGGTATAGTTCTGTAATATCACATACTAGAACTGAAAATGCTTGGAGATCTTTTTTTTGTTTGGGTTGAAATATTTAAAATTCATGTATCTTCTGAAGGAGTTTGTTCCTTGCCAACACTTGCAGACAGTGAGAGACATTTTTGCAAGTCATTTGCAGATGCCTCCTTTATGGGAAAATGTAGACACTGTTAGTTTACTGACTGAATTTTGAAAACCTGAATTCTATTTTTATAAATTGGAGTGGATTACTTTTTCAGACATATCATTTTGTTACTTTTTATTTTTGTATGTAATCTTGGATGAAGAGAAAATGATGTTTAATCTAGATATTCATATGTCCCAGAAATTTCTGAGTTGGAAAAGTTATGAAAAACCTTATAAAACAAAATGTTCTGGAAGGTAGTTTTAAATTAGGAGATTTTAAACCCACCCGCACAACTTTCATGCCATTTAAAAGCTTATATCAGAACTGATGGGGCAGGACTAAGAACAAAAGCTATTGGTATTACAAAGTTAAGCAAGAAATCCTCTGTACCCTGCTGTTCTGGCCATGATCACAGCTGCACTAAGCTAAAACCCACTCCCCCACCCCTTTTGTGACCTTGGCTGCACTTCAGCAAATAGAGAATAGAAGCAAAAGGCAAACTCCAGTAAATATTAGATCTTGCCACTTGCAGATGTACAGGCGACATATAAAGATAACGGCACGCGTGCTCTCGCTTGCTCTCCAGCTCTCACTTTCACTGAAGTGGACTCTGTGTATTTGCCACTGACATAAAACTTTCCAGACTGTACTCATGCATTGAGCTGAACTCTGTGGCTTTGCATGGGTGCTGAGGCTTTGCAGAACTGCCCATTACATCTATAACAGTGCTAATTTTTGAGAGCCACGCAGAGAAAATTTTACATTCAGCCCAGCTGATTTGTTCTTCACACTGCTCCTGTGGTGAAGAGGATTGATTTTTGTGTTTCTTTTGATATTTGGCTTCCTTTCCTCTGGTACTCAGTGCTTCAGGCCCTAATCCTTTAACCTTGAATCTGAGCATCAAGGCTTCAGGAGGGATCAGGCCTTTTGATAGAGAGAGAACATCTTTTGTTGTACCAAATGGTTGGGAGTGGTATAAGGCAAGACATCTCTCCAGACAGTACCTATTTCTCTGTTGTCTTAAAAGACTATAAAAAGAGGGTGGGTTTAGTGGGGATTATAAATAATCTGGAGGAAGGTGGAGTATTAGGAGCAATAGAAAAGGGTTAATGACTTTTTCTTTAACATTTCACCAATAACCAATCTATCATGACAGATGTGTACTGGGTCGCCAAATGCTATAGTCTGACTTTGGGTAATGGTTCAAAGCTCAGTATGTCATGGAAATGGCAGCGTGGTCCCTGATGGAGCGGGGCAAAAAAAGCTTTTCAGCTTCTCAAAGGGCAGTATTTGTGGAAGCAGATGCTTGCTTGCCCTATCCAGCATAAAGAACAGTTCTGCGGGCAGCCGGGAGAGTTCGTACTGCTGGATTTTTATAGGATCATTAATTATATGTTATAAGGCAGCTAAGCATGGCATTCCTAACTCGATGAATTCCATTATGAATGGCCTTTTCATATTCTTCATCTCATTATATTAAATGCATGTGACCTGAAGTTTAGCTAAAGTTATTGTTCAGGTTAACTTTCATTTTGTGGTTGCCCTAGTTTTAGAAACAGTATGATCTTTAGATTTTATGGAGAGACAGTTTTTTTAATGCATGTTTTTGCAGCACTATTTTAGATTATTTCTTTGGGAACTAAGTAGGAACCTCTGTGAGGTGGCAGGGAAGGGATTTAGTCACTCCTTGACTTGCCTGGAGATTTCTGTACCCATGTTCCTGGATGACAACATCCAGTATACAGATTCAGCTGTCGACTCTCTGCCAATAATTCTTAAACTCTCTGCTCTGTTTCATCTACTCTTGCGTATATGACTGCCTCCCTGACACATAATCCTGCTTGTTTTGCCTTGATATCAATCCTAATCTGGCCAAAACAGAATTTACTTTTTCTCCTGAATCTGCCTTCACTTCTGATTTTGATAATGCCACATCCTCCCTGTCGCTCAGACTTGTAACCTTGGGGTCACTCTCCTCCATGTGCATCTGGGCTGCTGACAGCTACTGCAGCTTCCTTTTCCTTTGCAGCAAAAAACCATGCTTTCAGTGTGGCAACAGTTAAAACATCACCTCTTGCTCTAGTCTTTCATCTTGCACCTTTACTACCATAAAATCATCTTGTGTTGCTCATTATTCATTCCTCTCCTTTAAAATAAGTTTTCCAAATGTGTATATTGGCTACTTACTCAGATCTTGTCACCGTTGCTTCTCTGAAACCCTCCTTTGAAAGCGGGATGTCTACAGGATCAGTCTGTGGGGCTGTGCAGAAGCTCACAAAGCTGCTTATTTTCTCTGCCACCTTCTTTTCTTTACTCTTTCAGTTACATGAGACTTAGTGCTTTGTTGTGTGTTGCATGGACTTTCAGCCGTGTGCTCCTATCGCATTCTCTAATTTTTTGTGGCTTTTGGAACCACTCAGTCTTGTCATGCTGACTTCTGCCTGTGTCTGTTCTATGTCTTTCTTGTTTCAGATCCTACCTCTTTGAGCACTTTTTTTTTCCCCGAGCTTTTTCAAAGTTTTTTTCAGAGTTTAATTGGTGGGTTTTTTTCCTCCCCACCCTCAGTCCTAATTTGGTGAGTTTCAAACTAATGCATCTCTTTCCACTGACCACAAGGATGGTCTCTGCCTGGTAAGTCCACCTGGAATCTAAATCATACTCAAAAGATTTCATTGGTGACCTAGGGACAGAAGTCTTACAACTCAACTGCAGTGACAAATTCACTGTTCTGTGTAGAAGAGTTTGCTTATGTTTTCTAGCACGTACAAGATGAAACTTAAAAATATGCAAGTATCTTCAGACTTTGGCCAATAGCACCACGCTTTACCTCTTTGTGTAACTACGTGCCCTTCTGTCTGATCCATGTGTGATCAATCTTTTTTTTCCTTTTTAATTTTGTGCTCCTTTAATCTCTGTCTACATCTTGCATCCTTTTTGAGAAAATCATGTCTCTCAGAGATGGGCTAAATTTATATACTGGCGGTAGACTCCATAGGGCTGGGGCGGTTCGGCAACACAAATAATGCAAGCCTCTAAACCCACATCACATTCTCAGAGTAGCACTGGTGGCAACGGATCTGGGCAGACATTTCCAGTCTGGTTATAACAGACATGTGCAAAGGTAGACTTCCACGACCCAAGATCAATAGCGGCAGCTGTAGTATGGTAAGAATCACTTTTTTGCTGGACTACAAAAATCCATGGTATATTTTTCATGTTCAGTTTTCTAGGGGAAGGGAACTAGCAGCCAAGAGCCTAGGCAGAGCACACAGCTTTACTGCACACAGCCTTATGCCAGGATCTCTTCTTTCCATTGCTTCCCTTGGTATTGGACATCAGAGCATGCCAATAGGTGTCTTGCTGATACGTACCTCCTAGAAGGCAGTGGTTCCTGGATGGCTTCATTTCCATTGTCTCTTTATTTTCTGAATATGAGAGTACAAAAACATGTTAGATCTGTTCTGTAAGCACCCTGGTTGGGTCAATGTGCAGTGGTACTGTGACATCCATATAAATTCCGTGCACCAGAGGTCATCAGTATGGTGTTCTTTGTGGGGCCCAGGCCATGGTTTTGAGAGGTGTGTGCCATCAGTTAGGTGCCTTAACTCTGTATTGCACTTGCAATAAAGACCTGATTTTTCAGTCACTAGTCATCAAACATGCTTTATGAAATATATAACTTAAAGTAGATTCAAGGCAACGGCAGTGGCCAACAGTGATATTTGAAATCTTTCCCAAGTACTACTGTCCTGGTTTCAGCTGGGATGAAGTTAACTTTCTCCTTAGTGGCTGGTGCGGTGCTGTGTTTTGGCTCTGATGTGAGAACAGTGTTGATAAACACTGATGTTTGTGGTTGTTGCTGGGTAATGTTTATACAGGGCTGGAGGGGCACAAGAGACTGGGAGGGGACACAGCCAGGACAGCTGACCTGAACCAGCCAAAGGGGTGTCCCATACTATATGATGTCATGCAGAGTATATAAACTGGGAGAAGAAGAAGGAAGGGGGGGAACATCTGGCATTATGTCATTTGTTTTCTCAAGTAACCATTACGTGTGATGGAGCCTGGCTGTCCTGGAGATGGCTGGACACCTGCCTGCAATGGGAAGTGGTGAATGAATTCCTTGTGTTGCTCTGTTTGCGTGCACAGCTTTTCCTTTACCTGTTAAGCTATCTTTACCTCAACCCACAAGTTTTTTCACTTTTACTCTTCCAATCCTCTCCTCCATCCCACTGAGTGGGAAGTGACTGAGCAGCTGCCTGGGGCTTGGTTGCTGGCCAGGGTTAAACCATAGTAGCTACCTTGTCAAATCTACACCTGTTGGGTATGGTAATCCACTAATCTGAGTAAAGTCCAAAGTCTAACTTCTCTATTTACTTCTTTTTGGGTTATAAGATTTTTTTAAAAGCAGATCAATAAACAATCTCAGTGTTTTCATTTTACTAAGCAATATAATATAAATGAGTATTAGTGTAGTAGTAAATCATTAATATAATCCTTAATCATAGTGACCATGTCCTACAGATGTGATTTAATGGAAAAAAGGCTGATGAAGTGTAAAGATGCATCAGGAGGGGTGTTTCCAACAGAAATGGGATAGTATATGACACCATTTTAAAAGACCAGAGTATGAAAGCATTTAGGATGCCATGTACATTTATAGTTGCAGTTGTGGCTATATTCTAACATGTCATTGGTTTTGATCACTATAAAACAAGAATAAAAAACCACATCATGTTTATATTTGGCTGAGGAGCCAGTGTGATGCAAGGAAACACACTGGCATCATGTTAGAGCTATGCCTTGTACCTGAACTGAGCCTGTGCCAACACACTGAGCCTTTGATTGCTTTTTGGAATAAGAAAAGGATTAGTGTCTCCAGACTCACTGTTCCCAGGAATTGTAAGACTTCAACACTAACAGACCTGTATAACTGTAAAAACCAACAGTAATCTAGATTCAACCGTCATGTGGTAGAGACAAAAATTTTTAGAATAAGAGGACAGAACTTTCATGGAAAAAGATGGGTCCTGTAAGGGTGCTTCCATGTTGGTTTCAGTGGTAATGCTTCCTAATCACTAGAGAAATCAGTTTCAAGACAGCAGCCTTCAGAAGACCAGGAAAGAGAAAACCTCTAATTCTGTTTATATGGAATTTGATGGATTTATGAAAGGCTTTCCCTGCAGCGTGTTCCCTGATATCAGGGGAGCTGTCAGTGACTTGAAAGGTCATCTCAGGATCCTTAGGTGTGTATGTATTTGCCCAGGTTAGTGGTTATTAATTTTCATTGCTGTCAGTGTGAGAAGTTTGTAACTATATGTTCCTTTATTCCCTCACTTATAAACCCAGGATGATAATTCATCATGCCTGTATCCTGAGTATTGAAAGTCAGCACCTATCACATGCAACTTTGGCAATGAACGGAAGCAGCTCTAGATGTTATGTCTTTTATAACTCTTCTGTTCTCATATAGGCACTACAGGATCCTCCAAAACTCTGATTTTCTGTGCATGGGTACTGTTCATAATACTTGCACACAAGAGTGCAATCTTAAATATCTGGTGCTCTAATTAGGCATCTTTTCAAAAGATCTTGTTAGTAGGACACATTGGAAACCCCCTGAGTACCTACTTTCCAACTCTTGTTGTGTCACTTACGCTTAGCAAACAATTGCTCCCAGATGTGATCTATGGTCAGAAAAAGGGCTTTTGCAATTGCTTTTCATTTACTGAAGGCTCCTGTTGCCAACACCTATCAGTCTGTCTGGAAACTCCTACGGAGGAGAGACTGCTTATGTACTGATAGTGAAGGAAAACGTAAGGACTTTTGCACCAAGCACGTGTTCACCTGCACACACAGACTGATCTCTGCAGCAACAGCTCAGCCACAGCCTGTTTTGCAGTGCAGCCCATCTACTGTAAAGTCTTTTGTCCTAGGTGAGCCAAGTTGAGAAGGGATGATGCATTGTTGTTCTATGCCTTTATCACAAGCAAATTGCAATCTAATTTGGGGGATGTTTGTTCAGGAGATAGCTTACATATGGCATTTTAACGGACACCTTGTGAATGGGACTGGCTTTCAGACAGACAATAGTGAAGCTGGGTAAGGCACTAAGATAGGCATTCACTCTGCTGAGGAGCATGTGATTCTCCTTCTGAAGGAGAGTCTGACATGGCTTGATCTACTGGAGCAGTTTGGATTTAGTTCAAAAACTTTGTACTAAACAGGCTTTTGCATCATTCCTTATGGTACTTTCACGGTTGACAGCTAGGCAGGCTTTTCAGATATACAGATGCTGTTGTGAAGGATTGTTTTTATACCTGTGACTTGACATTTACATGACTTTCTTTTGTGAAGGCTGACAGCACTGCTTGCTGGAACGACAGCTGCTCTGCTCTGGCCTATAAGAAAGGCCAAACACACAATCACAGCATTTTGTCCTGCTAAAGCTTTGCCAGCCATTTCTCTATGACCATCTGAAAACCTTTATGCTGGAATTTTCTTTGGATTAAGAAAAAAAGAAAGAAAAGTAATCAGAGCTCATTTTGCTGTTTGTTAGGAAAACTAAGATATATGGGAAAGGTGCTGGTAGGGAGCTGAAATATAGCTAACTTAAAGCAGAATGAGGACAGGGCTTCAAAGGGAAGGCATGAATATAATTTTAGGTGAAATTTAGCTTAGTACTTGCTACAAATGGACCTCTAACCGTGTGTACTAAGTGAAGTCCTGACTTCGTTGAAGATAAAGGCAGTATTCTGATTGATTCAATGAGGCCAGGGTTTCACCTATGGCTGGTATGATCTAATAGGTCATTGCTAATTAAGAGCATATGTGGCTTCAATTCTTGTTTGTGGAATTAAGTAACTGAGCCCCAGTCACTGTGGGAATGGGGAAGGAAGTGGTCTCTGAAAGAGTGGTCTGGAGAAGCTGTGCTGTGGATTACTATACCCTGGTACAGCTTGATGTATGGAAAAGTTTTTAGCATAGTGGCCAGTATAACTCCTACAAGATAAAAGTAAACCAAATGTAGTGAGCCCAAGAGAGACAGTTCAACAGGACAAAAAAAGATGCGAAAAAAACCCCAAACCAGCAAAAAACTGAACAGAGAAACCTGATACAGCCACAGACATTACTGGATTTGAGGGCACCGAACCTGAAGAGGACTAAGAGATGAAAGCTCTTGCATCGCTCCCCAGCAATATATTGTGTGCACAATAACATGTAGATTGTAGGAAATCACTGTCTATTTTCTGTGATGAAAAAATCTTTCATTACAAGTAGATCTGGTAATATTTGTATTTCAGTTCCAGGGCTCTTGTTGGCTGCTGAGGTGTTCTCCTGCCTGTCTGTGCCCGCCTGCCTTTTTCCTAGAAAAACTTGTGAGCAAGGAAATGCACTTGGTCCCAAAGATCATGGACCTGTTCAGGTGGGTCCAGGGGAGGGCCACAGACACCGTCAGAGCCTTGCAACGCCTCTCCTGCGAGGAAAGGCTCAGAGAGACGGGCTTCTTCAGCCTGCAGCAGGGAAGGCCCCGCGGAGACCTTACTGCGGCCTTTCGGCACTTCCAGGGGGCTCACAAGAAAGATGGCCGACGACTCGGTCAAAGGGCCTGCAGCCACACCACAGCGGGGACTGGCTTCAAACCAAACGAGGGGCGGCTCACGCTCCCTACAAGGAAGGCAACACGCTGCAACCAACCGGGAGGCAAAACGCTGCAACACGTTGCCCACAGAGGTGGGGCGCGCCCCGTCCCTGGAAACCTCCCAGGTCAGCCTGGACGGGGCTCTCAGAACCTCCTCTACTTGAGACGGCCCTGCCCCTTGCTGGCGGGTTGGGCCCGGCGACCTCTGAGGGTCCCTCCCAGCCCAACCCGACCCATTCGATGATTCTGTGATCTCAAAACTATAAATGAATATGCTCTCTGGAAAGGAAAGCAGCTGTTTCTTATTAACATGCGCTGGATCCCAGCGGTGTCATTAACATGCTGATGCATCTAACATAAGCCTCAAAATGCCAGATTTCATAATTGGGCCATGAAATCTCACTCTAGGCTTGAATATGGCTTTCAAGGTCTGTATTAGAATAGGATATTTTTCTTGCTTTTTGAAGGAGGGGAAAAATGTTAAGCTTAGTTTTACAAATGTTAGCTTAAAATTATGCTGATTTTTTCCAAGCACTTTGTGTTTCAATATGATAGGCTTTAGATTTTTAACAGCGTGTTTTTAAGGTTGCTGATCTGCTGACGTGAGCAGGTTGCTTTTGTTCCAAGGAATGGAAGGGTGGTGGCATTCAGGGATAAGAGATTGCCCTGAAATTTGTGCTGTGGTTCTCCTCCTTGCCTGCAACACTCTTACCTCCCTTCCAGGTCTACGCAGCTATGCTGTAGAGTTGCACACCCTACGCAAAGCAGTAGTGAGTGCACCCATCTCCTTTGTCTTTTCCATGTGCTGCTGTGCTGGCTTGTACATCTTGACATGTTTCCCCCTAGCTCCACTGGAAAGAAGGGGCAGAACTTGTCCCCTCAGAAGAGGACTCCAGGTTGTGGATGGAATTGTGCTAAGAAGGGGCCGTAAGTTCGACCTCTTGTCAGGGTTTTCCTCATGATTAGCTCTGAGCACACACACACGGTGTATGCACTAACTTCAGGTGTCTCCTTTTCTCAGTCAAGTATTTGGGAGTCGGTTCCAGTTCTCTTACACCTCTGCCTACCAGTTTGCTGTCCAGGGCCTCAGCTTTAGTCTGTTAGTTTCTTATCTTTGCCTTCCAGATTAGGGTATTCACACACACTTGACACGTTGTTGGAAAAAAAATCTTGGAAAGTCTGAGGCACTTGATAGTTGTGGAAGTCGGGGTTTACAAACAGTAACATGGTACACTTGAGAGGACTGAAAAATCTGTGGTTTTTCAGGAGACCACTATTGTTGCTTCCTAGGTCCACTTGTTCCAGCTCTACAGTCCTTCTTTTCTCCCCCTAAATATTTTTTATTTTCTCTGCAGACAACTGACTTCCCAGGCAGTCTCACTTTGGAACTGATGCTTTTCAAAAGTGTGGTTTGATAACTTGTTTTAAAGTGATATAAATTTAGACCCCTGCTGAAAGGAAGATCTCATGATACATTGACACCACCTTCTTTGTCCCAGCACATGTGATACTGCTGCTTTGTACCGAGCTGTCTCTGGAAGCTGATCTGGCTGAAAGCTCCCAGCCAAAGTGGCGGAGGGGAAGCAATTTTCAGCCTGTTTGTCAAACTGCATCTGAAATGGCAATAGAGGTTCCAGCTACAAAAACGTATTGCTTGGGTTGTCTACTTATCACCAGTTTTGCATCATTAAGTGTTATGCATTCTTGGCCTGATATAGTTGCAGCAGATTGCACACATGAACTGTTAATTATTTTATTTTTAAAACAGAAATTGTGGAACAGGAAAATAACATTCCAACATGTTTGCTTTCAGAGCTAACCTACCATGGCAATCTGTTAGTTTGATAATAGTTAAATTCCCAAGCCCTTGCCTCAACAGGGTGCAGTACGGTACCATTAAGGCAGCCATCTGTTGAACATATATACTGGAGGCATGAATTGCCTCACATTTTTGGTTTCTGACTGGTTATAATGTAGTCAGGTTCTCTGGATGCCACTGATCTGCAGTGAAAAACGCATGGAAAGATCAGAGTTTGGTGAAAGGTGAGCATCCAAATTTGGGACCGATGACTGGGAACCCGTCAGGTGAGTGCTAGGTATGGAGCACAGAAGATATGAAACCTCATGGATGTACACATGTTGATAGTAAATGCTACTCTGTGGCAAACTGCTTGAATTGCTTAGTGATTCAGTAGATCTGTAAAACTCCATTTGCAGACCAAGGCTACCATTATGTTGGATTGATTCGTCAGGATGCGCAGCTAAAAGAAGTTAAATTCTATCAGAGTTTTCTTGCTTTAATTTAAAAATGAATTTAGTTGCCTCTAAATGGACATTTGTTTTAGTATCTTGAAGAACTGACTTTCCTCTATTAAAGCAGAATAATGTATCTATATGGTGCCCTAACTTGAACAGTACATAAAGATTAGTAAATAAGACCCCATTAAAAATACTTATAATGTAAGTAACATGGGTCCCAATAGCCTTTCTAATGTCCATTAATGCTTATTCTGAGGATCAGAGCTCATTTTACTGAGCCATTTAGTCAAACCGTGTGATTATTTAGAAAGTTAATTCATGCATACTAAAATCTAGCTTAAGTAATGCAGAGGGTAGGAGGTAAAACTCTATGGAGACGATAGTCCTTTTTGTTATTTAATGATCAGCCATAATTAACTTGCAAATTTGAAATAATTAGAACAAATTAAAGGTATTTAACTTTGCCTCCCTAAAGAAAAATTCAAATTGCACCAAATGCAGCTTTAAATTATTCAAGTCTCAGAGGTCTGTGCTGGGTTTTTTTACAACGCCTTTTCTATGATGAGAATACCAATCTGCTTTTTGTCAGAAAGCATCCTATCAAGTAATTGTTCTTTGTGTCTAATAAATGACAGCTATTCTTCTTTGTAAAAGTATTTCAGTCTCTGAAGACTACATCAGCATTTCCATGGCATTTTAATTCAATAAAACAAAAGGTTAATGTTTTTCTACTTTTTAAGGAATGCAAATACTAGCAGTATTCAATGGGTCCTTTATGACATTTAAAATTTGCCATTCACACTCAGCAGGGATATCGCGATACGAGGCTCAGGCGAAATGGAAAAAACATTCAAGGTGTATTTTCCTTTGTTGGTAATGTACTTTGATATTGATAAGGAGGCAGCAGTGCTGAGAATCACTTCGTTTTGTGGTGATGCTACTCTACAACTCCTGCCTTAGTATGTAGGTTAGGTAAGTTATTAAGGTCTTTATTTAGACAGTTGTCTTTGTTGTGTAGTTTCAGGGAATAGCACAAGAAATTCATTGGATATTGTGGTGCCCTGCAGGAAGTCCTACTAACTACGCTGCATTTGAGTGATACGATGGATTGCTGGATTTGAAAATAGGGAAGGACCTGTTTTGTCACTTAATCTCTCTAGGCATATGTAACTGATCCCTTTGGACCATATGTTACTTCTAAATTTTCCAGGTTGCAATAGTGACATAATTGATTTTACTAATTATTCCACAGGTGAATGAATACCTATGTTCTGAAATAGATATCCCCCACCACCACCTCCCCTTATGTTTTATTTGTTTAATTTTCATACATTGTTAATTATTGAATTTTTGTATCTCTCTGCATAATTCCTTTCCCTCTTTGGTGTGCACACCTCTCAGATTAAGTGTTTGTCATTTTAACATTGGACTCCATCCTTACTTAAGCAAAAATTTAGTGTGAGCTTTCTTTTATTAAATACTAAAGAACCTGGCTCTAATTAATTGTTTAGTGAGCTCTAAATACAAATACACTTGCTATTCTTATTTCCCCATAAATTAGCTTCTTTAACTTCTTATTGGTGTCTCTTTCTGTTAGAATTACCTTTACCATAGCATTACTTAAACCAAAACTCGGTATTCTAGAGGTAACCAACAATGTAAAAGGTACTGCAGTGAACTAGTCAAGTAATCGCCTCTTCATCTGCAAGCCAAAGGTAACTGTCCTCACAGAAGAAATGAAGGTTGTAATTAAATGTACTTTACAAACTCTGAAAGCATCCCAATAATGACAGCCTCAGTGTTTTTCAGTGCTGTTAATCATGCAAGTACAGGCAAATGGAATCTCAAGTCCTGTATTATCAGAGGAATCTGGTCAAGTGGTACACCTTCAAGCCTCTTTAAACAGTTATTAGGATCCGATCCCACCTCTTGCTGTACTCTGGGTTGCAGGAATTAGTAGGCTAATAATTTCATATAATTCAAATAAGATACTAATTTAGTCCACCATAAATTTTAATAACACTTTGCAATATTATTAGTGACCACAAAGTCTGAAGTAAACGGATGTTATTCAAAGAAGTGCTATCCAGCACTTCAGCCAGTTATTACAGGTCATAAGCCATTATATAGTGTTCTGTATTAATAATACAAGAGTCATACTAATTGTCCAACAGGCACAGTGGGCCCTATTAAACAATGGCTTATGCAGCACATTGATGTAGAACTTTTAATTTAGCTATCATTTTCTGATGGGAATGTCAGGTAGCTGCTTTTTTCTCAAATTGCAGTAGCTTCCGTAGTGTAAGCTTTCAAATGAGCAATTCTTGTGAGTCAGCCTCCATAAAGCTGTATTTCAAATAACAGAAACTCAGTGGTAGCCCTTGTAAAGTTGGTGTTTAAACAGGAGAAAGATGTGTTTAATCTTCTGTTAACTTAGGAAAGCTATATTCACTCTCAGGATTGAAAATGTAGCCATATAATCTTGGTATGAATTGTATTCCTTCATGTGGATAAACCAAAGATTTTTTAAATGGTTTTAATTGCTTTTTAGAACAGTGATGAGACTAATGACGTATACATGTGGGGAATCTCATTTACAGCACTAGTTGTTTCCAGACAGCAGAATCTGAAAGTGATAGGTTGTCTTTACTGAGAGAAAGATGGTTCTCCATAGCCTCCTTTCTTTCCAAAATGTATTGTGATTGCCTGTGTCTGCAGAGACTGAAGCCATGCTTGTTCGATGTCACCAGATTTGCATCCTGGCTGTATCTCTGCAGTGTTTATGATCTTATGCTGAAGTGCATCTTGAACTAAAATGGTTCTGGTTAGCTTTCTCTTTTCTTGATCTACTCAAACTGCTGCATTTGCTGCACCAGATACTCTCCCACCAGTTTGCTCATACATTCTTTATTCTGCTTACAAGTACCTCTGTTCATTCATCTCGCCTCTTTTGTCTCAGCTCCTCTTATCCCTTTTCTTCTCGAATCAATGTATCACCACCCCTGCAGGTATTTAAAAGTTGTGCAGATGTGGTGCTTAGGGACATGGTTTAGTGGTGGGCTTGGCAGCGTTAGGTTAACAGTTGGCATTGATGATCTTAAAGGTCCTTCCCAAACTAAACAATTCTATGATTCTATGGTCTGCTTTCCTTCTGCAAACCACGACTCCCATTTTCTCTTCACATAATCTTCTCTGTTTCCCCTGTCCTAGCAAAGTGAGAATTTTTTACATTACTCTTTGTTCCACTGTGCTGGACAAAGTACTTTGTGTATCTTCATTCCACTTATCCTGTCCTACCTAACCACTCAGGAAATTCAGGACCTAATGCTTTAGGGAATGTGCCAAATGCCAGACAACTCCAAATATAATTGTCAGAGTGCTGCCAGCTGCTGATAACCAAAGACTTGTGATAAAGTAGGTTGGTAACTCTTCAATCCTTAGGCATCCTGCTTTCAGACATTGAAAATGGATTCAACAAAAGCTCAACCGACAGCCTGGCAGTTATGCTTTGGAGAGTGAAAGTGGGGAAGAGGGCTGGGTGCAGTGTTGAAAGGGCTGAATGCATCACGTAATAGCACAATCTTTCTTTCCTCCCAGTGTACCGCTGTTGAAACATAAAGATTATTTTCCAAGGACATCTCCAGTGAGCAAAACCTCCAGAACACCAGGGAACAGTGGTGGAAGCAGTTCTGGGAAGAAAATAGTTGGTTTTGGTGGAGACGTGGAAGATGGGCAAACCCTTCTGATGCAAACCAAGAGGGAAGGCACCAAGTCAAGGAAAGGTAAGGGGAAGCATACTACATTGCAGGGCCATGAGTGTGCTAATGGCATTTAGAAATTGTATGTGTGTTCAAGAGCGTATCAGTAAAATGCAGTATTAGAGGGAGAGGACTGCAGTTGCTTAAAGCAACCCAAGGGAAGGTAGCTATGTTTAAAATAATAGAAAGCATAGAAAACCTTGTAAATAACAAGTGATCTTCTTGGCTGGTGTTCCTGATGGAAGGGAAAAAATAGCCCTTTAATCTCAAAAAGCTACTTCAACAATTCTTTTTCCTTTCCCAGCAAGCAGAGAGAATAAGTGCAGTGGGGCTTGCTTTTGAAATGTAATCTTCTTCACATTCTTCTCCTCCCCAGGTAATGGCTCCACCATCACAACCTGCTATTTTGCCACACAGGGATGTCTGTATGGCTAGAATCTACTAGCTGAGTAGCTCCACTTAAGGAGCAGAGAAGCAGTCTTTCTTAGGAAGAGAAAGGGTTGGGAACAAAAGCAGCTTGGATGTTTCACTGCTGAACCTTGAACATAATCCTTGGTTCAATTATGAGCTAGCTTTTTTTTTTGTTTTAACTTGTCAGCCAGTTTGCCTTATATGTCAGCATAAAAATAAAGAAAATGGCAAAACGAGAAGAAATGTGGTGCAGTTTTCAAAGGAACAAATAACTTGTGTTATTGGTTAAGACTGTACCAACATTAAAAAGCAGTCCCTGTGCAGAAACTTTCAAAAGGGTATCATCAGCCTGGACCCAAAGAGTGGCTGAGGTTAATCTTTTCCAAGGCACAGCTACAAAAGTTGGAAGCCTGTAAAGGGCTTGTGTCCAAAAAAATCAATTTCTAATTTGAAACAAAATCATTTTTGACTAACAGGGGTTCAGGACCCATTACTTTTGCTGTATAGTCTGCTGACATTTCACACTTTCTGTTGTGCACAATGAATCCTAATAGTCATTTTATAACATTGCTACACCAATCAATTTAAGCAAGAGAAAGCCGTTACAATTCTGCAAAGTTTCAGGGGCAATTTTCACTGATGGTTTTCTTTTACCTTTTTTTCAGCTATCATTATTTTTTTCTTCTCTTTCCTTCTTCCTTCTCCCCCCTCCTGCCATATACTGTAGTGATGAAATTGAGATTTTTCGCAGTTGGATGATGGGTTTTGTGCCTTGTGTAGGGATAGTCCCCAAAAAGTAATTTATTTTCCATAGATTCAGGGGAAAAAATCCAACCTGCCCTCTTCTTCCTTCATTCATTTTATTTTGTAGTACTTAAGAGATGTTACAAGCTGTGCTTGGCTATTGCACATAGCAAAGAAGCTGCAACCTATGCTGATTTAGTGATTGTAGTGGTCAGCATAATGTCTGAAGATGGGGTATCTTTTGCAAACACTTACTGGGATTGCTAGCTTTGAAAATGTAGAGCTGCATGGCAAAATTTAACTTATAAACATTGGTACTTGCTGTGGTACCAGATAAAATTCAGAGAAATGCTTTCAAGCTGTGGAACAACCTCAGGTCTATTACTAATTTGAATGACTTGTTTATCGCAAGGCAAATTACCTAGCACTAATCACTGAAGCTGAAGTCTTCTTTATTTAGTACCTTTTTAATTGGCTGCCCTCTGTTATATGTTTGGACTCCTTTAACAAGCATACATACATACTTGTAAAGCATTTTTTCCATCTTTGGGGATCACCAGGCCACAATGTCAAGTTTCTTATTTCTAGTTAGCTCCGGACTTAGTCATCTCTGTCCTTGCTTCTGCTGGATCTTTCTGTCTGTTGCTGACCTGGGATTTCTGCTTCAGGATTTAGTTTATTAGGAGGCAATTATGTAACATCTCACAAAAATAAAATGAGGGATGCTAACATTGTTTTCTGTGGTAAAATTTGTGAAAATACAGTACTTGCCTTACTGCGTCAGAGTGCTGAGCTAGCAAGCCTGGTGGTCTGTCTTGGACAGTGGTCAGTATCTGTTGTGTCAGTATGTAGTGAACTCTGCTGCAGTGCATGAGATGACATCCTGAAGTGTGAAACTATGTCATATAGCTGCGAACCTTAATGTGGCCTTTTGGTCAGAAAACTGCAGTGCTGAAAACTGTGTATGGAAACATGTCCACTGAAAACTTCTTGACAGTCAGATGTTAACCTGTTTCTACAGAGGTCTATTTTTCTCATGCCTTGATCTGTGTTGTCTATTTAAATAGTATGTTCAGGATGGGGATTCTCTCCAAGCACACCTAGCAGTGCCAGTGCTGATGTGAGTCTCTGGGGTCACAGTATTATCTCTGGTATTATATGGGTGTATCTGCAGGATGGTTCAACTCATGACAGTATCTCTCCACAGAAACATAGGCAGTTTTACCAGATTTTGGTGGTGCCCTGTTCAACAGCCTTTGTCATCTTAGATTTGTTTTGTTTTGTTTTGTTTGGGAAGATAAAGTGATGAATCAGGAAAACATTCCCACGCTGGAATGGTGGAAGGCTTTACTGCCCACAGGGCTGCTCACTTACTGTGAGTGCAGTGTATTTGGAAAGGGTAGTTTCCTAATAAACCCACTTTTCATTTCTCCTCGCATGTGTTTATTAATGGGGAGAAGAGCATTGTTAACCTGGTCCCAACAGCTTGTGGAGTGAAAGGGGCTCCTCTGCTCTCTTTTCAGGGTAGAAGCTTACTGGAACAGCTTAGGCAATCAGCTTTTACTCTGTCACTGTTGCTTTTTGTCTCCCACTTCTGTTGGCTCCTTAATTTTTATTCCTGTGCTTTAGCAGGTGTTTGTGTCTTGTAGACAAACTTTTTTAGTTTTACCAGCAAAACTTTAAGCAGACGAAGCAATCCTCAATGCTTTGATCTTTTCAGCAGTAAATTGTTTTTATTGGGTGTCACCAGCAGCTATGTCAATTTGTACTAAAATCTAACAACTTGTCTAGTTAAAAAGCACTGGAGTACAGAAATGTGTTTCTCTTCCTTTCTGCCTTGGAAAATTTTGCTTTGGGGCTGGGAAACTAAACTAGATTTTATCCACTGCATTCTGCAATATTGGGCACTTTACTTCTCTACGTTTCTGTTTAAAGTCCTCCTATTCCCACCCTTCCTGAAACATCTCTGCATTGAAGCAAAGAAATAACAGTTTTTCCCTTTTGTATCTCTTCGGGGGCCATAGCATCTGCATAATATTGTATAGCACACATAGCTTTCATTTCCATATGTAACAGAAAAAGGCAGAGAAGGCAAATTATTTTAGCTCATAGAATCTGTACTTTTCTACGGGCAGATTTTTCTGTATAGTGTTTGGTTTTCTAATGTAGCTTCTTAGGGATTCAGGATCTGGAACTTCTTCCCTTGAGGGCAGACTCTTCCCTACAATCGAATAGAGCAATTAGTTAATATTAGTGAAGCACTTTGAAGATGTGAAGTACTATATAAATGTTAAGTATTATGAATATTAGTATTATTCAATTCATAAAGGTTTCTTTCATGATTATCAACCTAGATTTCCCTTTGCGTGCTTTCATCCCATTACTGCTTGAACCAGCATCAGCTGTATTTGTTCATCCTTAGTGTTTACACTTTCAAAATGTAGACTGCTGTATTTCCCCACTTTCTTCATGTTTTAGTTGTCTGTTTCTCAAACAGAAATATACAGCTATTTGAATTTTCTCAAATGAGTCCTTAATCTGCTTTACATCATTCTTATACCGAGTTAACTAAATTGAAAATAGTATTCTCAACATTACCATTTAGAGGACATCTATAATTGCTTTGAGGGTAGCTTGCCTTGAAAGCTTGCATCTAGTTTGTTCTTTGCTGTTCTTCGCTACTACAGGTTCTCTGCATTGGTGTCAGGATGTATATTATCCCACTATATATGAGCGTTTGTTGTTTGTTGTCGTTTTTGGGTTTTGTTTTTTTTTTCCAAAGGTGAATGTGTCTATTCTTTTTCCTTGTTTCTTGCTTCTGTAGATCATCTGCAAGGTCTCCAGTCTCATACTGTCTTCCAACACCTGCAAATCTAATTAATTTGCTGTCATTTGTATCACCCCAGTTCTCTATGACTTTTCATAAATAATTACCAGTCACTTCATAAATTCATTAACTAATTCCCTTTAGCCCTGAAATATATATCCTTCAGACTAAAGAATTTGTATCTTTTTTTTTTTTATCCCCCTGATAATTTCTTTTCATCAGCTTTATATAGGCAGGTATTATACATCAACCTGTTCTTCATTATCTCCTGCTTGCCAATATTCCTTTTCTTTATTTTTTTGCATAGTATATTTTAAAATTATTAGTAGCTTGGCCATTTTAAGATAGTTATTGATTTAGTTGTCTTCATTTGTTCATAGACCTGCTTGCTCTTTGGTGTTTCTTTTCTGTCCATCAACCTGCATGCCTTTTTCAAGATGCATTTTTAAATATTATTTCATTTAGATACGCGCTTATTGAGGATTTCTTGCTAGCCCTGTTTTATGTCTGTGCAGCGTAACAGCCTCAGTATATTCCTACTTAGTTCTATTTCTTGTTTTCCATTTTTAGCCTTGGTAATATTTTCAAACTTGGGTCTTTGAACAGTCCCCTTGAGGCTGTATTGGCCACTTCAGAGTCCATACATTTTCTTTTTCAAAGAAATACATCTACTTTGCTATGAATGTAGTATGTTGACAGTGTGCCAGCCTTTTCTGGTATTAGGAATTGAAAATATTCTCCCGTGCTCACCAGGTTTTTATTACTTTGGTATTAGTTTCTTAAAATCCAGCTGCCTCATTCCACTGTCACGTGAAATGATTTCTAAATATCTCTTAATCATAAAGCCAAAAATCTAAGCAAGAGGCTTCCAGTCTTTATATGCATACCCACTCTTCTGATCATGGATTGGCACATTATCAAGTTACCAGGGTCACACAGTCAACATATATCCCTGTGATATTTCTAAGAGTTCCTTCACTGGTAATTAACTCTTTGTCAGGTGAGATTTTTTTCATTGCATGGTAGTGAAGCACAATGCATTATAGCAGGGTGATAAGAACCCTGGTTGTTTGTTTTTATGTTTGGGGTTTTTTTTTGCCTCCGTAGAATATGCCTTAAAACATGTGGGTTTATTATATTGTATATACTTGTTTACATCTTAAATCAGTGCAGTATTTTAAATAGTCTTAATACCTTGAACACCTGTAAATTTTGCACTGAAGGTGGAATTACAGCCTTCTTGTGTTTCTTCATGTTTCAGCATGGATGGTAGGTAATGTTGCTGTTCACAGAGCTAGAAATATTTAGGCATGACAGAATTACTTAAAGAGCTAACACTGATTTGGCTTTGCTGAGACCTGTAGTTTTCCCTGTACTTACTGTTTAGTTAAGTGATGCTGGTTGGACAGAACTGATTGGTCAAGGTTAAAAAAGTCCAGATCCACAGACTTTTGTGTTGTAGATGAGATTACTCCTAATTTGCATATTCCACTTAGCTCAGACTACCTGTATGCAAGTTGTCTAACTAAATCCTATCTGTAAAATCCAGTTCTCAGGTAGGTGGGTGAAAAGTGGAAGACAGGTGGAAAATTGGCTGGACCACCAGCCTCAAAGCGTTGTCATCTGTCCAGCTAGCAGCCAGTTGCTAGCTGTTAACTGCTTAACATTAACAGCCTGGACAGCAGGACAGGATGCACCTTCAACACGTTTGCAGACAACACCAGCTGGGGAAGCAGTCAGCATGCTGGAGTCAAGGGACCCTAACAGGTTGGGAAAAAGGTTTGACAGAAGCCTCTTTAGGTTCAACAAAGGGCAATGGCAGTTCCTTTACCTGGCTTGGTTAACCTCATTAACCTTGGTTAACAGAACCAATAGGACAACCTTGAAAACAGTTTCACCAGAAAAGAACTGAGTGTTCTGCTGAACAGCAGGCTGAATACGAGTCAGCAATGTGCCTGTGTGATAGGGTAACTAAACCTCATGCTGCGCTATAATAGCAAAAGTGTGGTCATCAGGCTGATGAAGTGACACTTTCCCTCTGATCAGCTATGGTGAGACTGTATCTGTAGAGTGCTGTGTCTGGTCTGGGGCTTCACAGGGGAAGAGGAACGCTGACAAACCATAGGAAGTCCAGCAGAGATCAACCAGGGCAGTCAGGCAGCTGGTGCATATGACCTACTGGGGGAGGCTGAGAAAGATGAGTGTGTTCAGCCTTAAGAAGGTACGATTTAGCACGGATCTTTGTGCTTGCTTCAGCTACCTAAGGGAGAGGCTGTAGAGAAGAGGGAAGGAGACTATTCTTGGAAGTCATCAGCACCAGAGCAAGAGACCGTGGGAAGAAGTTACAACTCAGGGAATTCTGATTAACTATAAAGAAAACATTTTTCACTGTGGAGGTAGTCAAACACTGTAATCAGTGTAGTTGCCCGGAGAGCTTGTTTCACTATCAGTGGAGACGTTCAAAACCTAACTGGAAAAGTGCCTTAAACCTGATCCTGTTGTCCCTGCTTTGAATGGAGGATTGGACTACATGACCTCCAGACTTCACCTTTCCACCTAGATTATTTTGTATTTCAAGAGTTACGGGGGGCGGGGAGTGGAGAAGGAATGGACTAAGAGTTCTATTTTATTGAAACTAAAATACTGTTATGTGGGTATTTACACTTGGAAAGCTAACATCTTGTAGCATGTCATGAGAGCTGATTCCTGTGGACCACTATAAGAATTGGTAATGGTGCAAGTCTGTCAAACTTTGGGCAGTAGGATGGAGGCTGTAGAGTGTGACTTACTCTACAGATTTGATTCTGTGTGATCCTGAAATGCATGCCATGCACGGTACTGCCAGCTGATGAGTTACTTGATCACTGTTTGTATATATGGAACTCCAGAACTGTTGCAACTTTTAGTCCCAGCATTCTGTACTAATGCAGTATCACAAAACATCTGTCCAAAACTTACTACTCTCTGATGTCTGGCTTGTGTTCATTCCACAGGGATGACTTCAGGACCTAGGAAGGATGCAGCCACATCTCCTGGGCTGATAGGCAGCAGCAAAGAGCTTGCAACCACAGCCACATCACCAACTCAGCATAATACTTCATGGTAAGCCACTAGGTAATCTCTGATTTAAGATTCTGCAGACACAACCATCAAATTCTCCTAGATGCAGGGAAGTGGCTGAACTTCTATGATATTTCATGTTAGCACGAGCTGGATAATATAAACTAAAAATTGCCATATCCTTTTGACATTTATAGTAAGTCTTACATTGCTTGCTAGAATAAGAAAAGCAGGAATATGCCAAGTTCTAACATTTTAATTTTACTTAGGTTTTGAAACTAAGTATTTTATGTTCCGTGTCCTGACACATTAAATATGTTTATAAATAATTTGAATTTTTTATTCAGGTGTTAACCTCTGTTAGGTTTTAAATCCACTTGAAAATTTTAATCCCCTTGTATTTGCCTCCACTCCCATATTTTGTCAAATGGCATTTCTTTTAAAATGTTTTGTATCAGAGTTATTTTATGTTTAATGACAAACAACACATGAAATCGGCAATTCCTGATTATACTGTATATCTGCACCAAACGCACTGAAAAAACAGCATTATCACTGCTGCTTCAGTGAAGAAACAGAAGACAGCATTGTTGTTACACTAACGAGTCTAAAAGCAACTTTCCTTCTTTAGGCAGGATTACAATTCTAGTGGTAGGTGCCTAGAAAAACAGCATACAATCCTTGCTTTTCTTTATCATAACCCACATTTTCTCATCATATAATCTTTAAGCAACAAAAAAAATGCAGATGAAAATGTGAATTTGCTGTATTTTACACCACTAGTTAGATGAGTTTGTGCACCAGGATGACAAGAACATACAACTGTTCATAAGAAGAGTTAAAGGTTTCTCAGAGAATGAGAGGGCTTGAATCAGATTTAATCTTCTTTTGGCCCAGTGGACTAGGAAAATGTATGCTTGATATCATCCCTGTATTCTTGGCAGCAGCTGGCAGTTTATTTCTATCTTCTGAGAGAACTTGTGATATATAATAGGTGAAAAACCACTATCGATATTGACAAATTTGTACTTACTTGCTATGGTAACACTTTTTTTTTCTTCTGAAGGAAGGGATGATAATTCTGGGAGGATTTGAGAACTGAGATAGATTGGGCTCTATTTCCCACAAGTAACTGTATGTTTAAACAAAGAGAAACCACAAGACTATCCAAGCATTTCTCTTAGAAGCAAGGGTTACTTTTGCAAGCTGGTAATATCATCAGATAAAGCGTACATAAAGATACTGCTTGATACCATCTAATAGTGATAAGTTGAGATTCCATTCAAGCACTGAGGAGTAGGTATAATTATTCACATCATACAACAACTGCTCAGAAAAAGGAATTTTATTCAAGAGGATTGACGGTCCATTCTTTTCTAAAGAGGGGAGTAAATATTTGTTGAAATACGCTGTTAGAAATCATATCAGATAAAGTGATCAGTAAAAGGAGTCTGATTAGCTGTCATCCTTTGAGGTTTATTTTACCAGTTGTTGACAGATTTTGAAAAATCCTGTATTTCTGGGGTGCACTTTCCCATACTTCCTCGCTTGCTTTCTCTCTGTTGGTGCTGTAAGTATAATTGTCCAGTTTAAGCGGCCATGTTGTGCTTTCCCTTACTCATGGCCTTCTACTAATTGAAAATGGTAAATGGACAAGTATTTCTGTGGAGACCTAGAGCTGATCCTATCCTTCATCAAAAAACTTGCTTGGGTAGCAGGTCAGTCTCAATTTATCACTGAATGGTTATAAGCTTAGACTGCAGGTTTAACTAACTAAATTAATCAATATAGAGAATTATTGCTGCTTTTGTGCCACTAAAGTTAGGGTTTGTCAGCATGTTTGTTATAATCTGTGATTTGGGGGGGTTAACAGCTTAACCACAACAGTTGGCACGGGCCTGAAACTTCCAGCACAAAGCCCTAGCCTAAGAGGAAATTTATTTATTCGGCAGTACGTGTAAACCTAATTACTTTTGACTATTTAAATTTATAGGACTAGATTCAACTCATGTTTTTGCCAGCTTTAACTAGCACAAACCCTGGCATCCGGCAGTAACAGCAATGGAAAGCCTGCCAGGGAGAAGGTGTTGGAAAGCGACAGAAGCTCCCTGCCAGCACGAGGCATGAGGGTGCTAGCGCAGCTTCTGGGGAGGGCTGGCTGGATAAGCAGGCATGGCAGGTAGAAGATGCGTTGGCTTGATAGCCTGTCTTGGCAGGGCTCAGCTGGAGGCCTCGGTGTGTTACGGCTGCCTCCTGCTTGAGGAAGAATCGCTGCAGTGCTACTTCCTTCTCTCTGTTGGAATGAATCATGTCTGGGACAAGAAATAAATGTCCCAAGAAGGTGAAGGTGTGTGCTTTGACAGCCTTAGTGATAGATCTGTGGAAGGATCAGACTTGCAGAGTGAATGTGCACAAGGTGGTTTCAGTGATATCTCTGACAGAAAAATAGCATTCCTTTATCTGGCGTCCTGAGTTGGACTAATAGTGGATTTGCTTGCCCATCATGCTTGTATTCATGCCTGTCGCTGCTTTTCATGCTACAGCCAAGCATTGCGTGTTTAGTTAACCAGTATTCTTTAGCCAAGTGTCTACACCTGCGTAAGCCCCTTGAAATTATGTTCGCTGCAGGTCTGGAAAGCTTTTCTACTCCATGTGCTTATTTACCTAGACTAAAGCCAGTATATTTGGAAAAATGCACAGACAAGGTTGGGGCTGGGCAAGTTTGGAAGAGGAATTTTATCCCTTTCCCCTAAAGCATAGTTCCTGTGACTACCTTAAACATTACCTTTTCAATGGCCAAGGAAATCTTCTGGTTTTTATAACTGTTGTTTCCCTAAAAGAAGGACTCCTGGTTTTGGCTGTGAGCTGGAAAGGAGCTTTAAAGGCGGGTAGTGGCATTTCTATGCTTTCATTTAGTGATGAAGTTTTTACAAAAACTAGATCTTACCTTAGGTATAATCAGGTACTCATCTCAGCAAAACAAGTGTTGGGTTTGGATTGGAAAACGGAAGTGAAACTGCTCTAAATTAACGTATTAAGCTATTCATTTAAAAAAAAAAAAATGTGGTAAATTGTGCTTTGTGAAAGACCGTTTAATTTGATTGCAGCCCTGGTGCAATTGTCAGGCTCTCCCCATGCAGAAACAGTTGTAGTGTCGAGTTTGGCACAGTAAGACCTATAACACTGCAGATAATCAAGCACTTAAAAAGACACAGGCAAAGGTTGTTCTGTTCACCATGGAAACAGATAATTCTCCTGTAATATTTTTCACTTTGGGCATCTAAGAAGTGAATTTAAGAACAGTTAGGTAAATTAAGGGATTGAGTGATAGCCTGGGATTTCAGCATTAAGCTTATGTTTTCTTGTTGCAGTTTTAAATCAGAGTTTTAATGCTAGCTGAATGCATTGTCTTGGAGTGAAGTTTCTTAGAGCCATTAAAATAAGTGATTTAGAAGTTCCTGCAATATGAATGCTATATTTGAGCTATATTGCTATCTGTTAGACTGCAGTGGCCTGTTGAAGTTCTTATAAACAGATTGTATTGTGTAAATTTGTGTTTAGGGACATTTTAAAAACAAAACTGTTTACCCAATTGCCCAGCACATCTCAGGTGAATGTGTATTCAGGGACTTTTAAGCAAATTAATATCTGATGTAAAATATAATGTGCAGAGTTGTATACTTAATAATGCACACTGGAATAGTCTAGAGTAGATCTGTTATGCTGAGTGTTAGGAAATATGACAGTGATGAGATTTTAGCTTTTGCCTTACTTATGCAGTAGTTGCCTTTCAGATCTGTTCATGCTGGATGCTTAAATACGGTTCTGCTCTTAAGAGGACACTATGAAGTTTCTTCTACTGTAGAGCATAAGCAAGGACTGCCAAAGAAATAGTGTGTGGGTTTTTTGTTTTGTTTTGGTTTTTTGGTTTTTTTTCTTAGGATTAGGCATCATTCAGGATTCCAAAGGAGGACAAGGAGAAAACGATTAGAAGTCTGTTTGGAGTTGGGTGGTGAGTTAGGTACCGTATGTGGTAGGAGACACAAGTTTTGCCTACTCCCCGAGAAAGCCAGCAGCACAAAAAGTCCCATGTAGTTCCATATGCAAGTGATAAAACCAGACGTTGGCAAATTAATCTCTCTTATTCACAGTGTAGGTTGTTAATTGTTCTCTCTGCTGGCTGTCGATACAATGTGAAATTTTCATTCCCCATTCAAGATGGAAAAAGTTGTGGCTGAAAATGTTAACATTTGCATTTTTATTTGTTGATTTATTTAAAGGACAGCCTCTCTTACAGCAATCCATCACTCAGTGACACCCCAAATATGAATAATGTATTGTAGACTTGCGGTTACAATGTGTAATAAGTGCCAGAGACAGTAGAAGAATGTTAACTATGTTGCAAATGTAATATTTATCGACTCATGGTTTATTGCTTTCGAGGTTCAATAATACTGACCATAGGACATTAATATCACTTATCTTGATTTTAGTTGGGCAGCTCTGTATGTAGAAATAACCCATTTATCTCATACTTACAAAATAAATGTGAATTTTACAGCGCTTTGTGAGAAGTGCATTGTAAGTTTCTTTGCTTAGTGTTCACAATTCTCCTTTTCTGCCTTCTCATTTACTTGTATCTGACATTGATCCCACTCCAATTGCCTGACCCAGATGGTAAGCACCTCAGTACTCTCCTACAGGCTTTATTTACTGGCTGCATGATGATCTTGTGCCTCTGGTGGTGTTTGGACCAGGTCTCTCTTGCTGTTAAAGACCAGTATGAAAAGAGGCTTAGACAGTTTTCTAGTGCTTCTGCCTGAAACTACAATGGCTGAGATGCTAAAGCAGAGAGAACTTCTCTTTTGGAAAGACATGCTTAGCAAGTCTAAGTCCTCTTTCTTTAGAATCACAGGTATCAGAAGTAACAGTTTAATTAGGTCAACAGTTGTTATTATAGGCATTTATTTACAAAGAGATTTTTAATCAATGAATAAGAATACATCACAGCATTTTTGGAAGATTAGGATTCAAAATTCAGTAGTTTAAAAAACCAAAAATTTCTTGATAATCTGCGTAAGAAAAGAATTTACAATAAAGCTATACTACAGTAACAGATCAATCAGTAGTAATCATTCCTATCTTCAGATAGGAATTTGCTTGAAAACTTGCTCGAGAGTTTTGCTTCAGCAACTGGTACAGGCTGGGCAAACACTACTCCTTATCTACGCTATTAGGTTATGACCAGTAAAAGCTTTGAAGTCTCAGGGGTGAAATGCAGATGTGAACCCAGGTCTGGGATCAACCCCAAATGTAATAGTGGGAGAGTTCAAGCTTATGCTGAAATCAGATTTCACCTGTGAAGCCTGGCTCTTGGGGAAACTTGGAATCGGGTTCAGCCATGAAAATGATAAGCCTTGATTATATTTCACGTTGTAGACGTCAAGTAAATTTTGAAGTGACATTCTGTATTTATGTCTGAGGTTATAAAATTTAACACATCATCAGCTTCTTTTTCTTTACTGTATGTAACAGGAACGCCTATTTGTGTCAGAGCAGTCTACCTAATAGCTGCTTTGCAATAACAGTTTTGGTGTGTCCGTTGCTGACAATGAAAATCATATTGGGGAATTCTGACTTGCAGTGCAAAAGGATTAATGTTAATTAGCAACTGTTGGCTGTAATTGTCACCCTCATTAAAATGCAGAATTATGTATTTCTTAGTTATAAATAACCTTTCTAATTGTACTTGATGTATGCCAGTTTAATCAAAAAGTACACTTGCAAACAGGCAGGTATTTGCATTAATCTAGCACTGGATCTTTGAGTCCTTTTTGATCGTCTTTTATTCCAGACTTGACTAGTTGGGGGAGGTCTATTCCAGCTACATATCCTTCACACATTCTTTTTTTTTTTTTTTTTTTTTGAGCTCTGTAGATCTGACAGGATTTTGTATTAAAATGAGGGAAAACGTGTTTTGGGAATATTCAGTGCAACAGAAAACGTGTCAAATTTTGAAGTAGTTGGCAAGGTTTCCATCATTCAGTGGTCTGACAATAACTTGATTATAGTTCGAAAGTAATAATAAAGCAAAAGAAAATAGAGTACAAATCTTATTATGAAGCTGACTTAACTCTTTTTGTAATTTTCATTGTTATCTTAATTACTTTTTTACAGCCCCCCACCCTGTGTTTTTGCAGATTCTCAAATACCATGTTAAATCTTAAGTGAATATTGGCTGATTGGATGTGATTCCTGTTTGCACTTGTAATCACAGCAATGAAAACTTAATCTCAAAATATTGTTTTTAATTTAAAAAAAAAAAAAAAATCAGGTTCCTTCTGTGCTTTGCTTTACTCCATTGTTAAAAAGCCTGATTTGACTGTCTTCTCTTCCTCCACTGATACTCTGAGTGCTCTGTGTTCTAGCTTTTAAATGTAATGTTTTCTTGGTATTACTGTAATGGCAATTTCTACATAGCTTAGCAAATTAAGACCAGTCTTGGTTCCTGTCTTCATGGTTCTCCAAGGAACAGTTCTGCATAGTTCTCTTCCTAGCACTGTAGTCACTTATCTGTTCCTTCTCTTTCAGAGGAGTTTCCTCTTGGGTTTTTTTGTTTGGTTATTTTTGAGGAATTGATTAAGATATACAGAATAACTGCATCTTACTTTAAGAAGACATTCTTCCAAAAGATGGCTCTGTCATACTCCCACCACATTGCTTATATGATAATATATTCCCCTTTTTCTCTCTCCTTCACCTGCCTGGACTCTTTAGGCTGTAAACTCTTCAGGGCAGGATCATATCACAGTACATCTCCGTGCTTGGTTGGTCTGTGTAGTAACGATGATTAACTGTGATGCTAGTATAGTTAGGGTGAAATTCATCTTGCTTATCTTGAGACAACGGAGCTAGTTACCCTCAGCTTCTTTCATGGTCGATGAGTTATTTTAGGATCAGCTAAATCACCTTTTGGTGATACCTGTTGTCCTGTGGGCTGTAAAGTAAGTCCGGAGTAACACACACTGACACCTTATCCTTCTTCTAGCTGAGTATGTGGAACTAAAAATAAGTTTTCATTGATATTTTGCTTATGGATTGGAGGCAAATGCAGGGTTAACCTATGTACTGCATGGTCGGTGCCTTGATTATGGACGCAGTTTTAATGGTCTCATAAATCAAAGGGCTTAGGTACTGAACACTGTGGGAGAGGGAGTGGGTACGTATGGTTGTGAACACACAGCATCTTCCTCAGTAGAACATGAACTTGTGATGTGGTGACATGTTTAATAAAAAATGTGGTGATGGAAGTTTGACTGCTTCGGAGAATTCTTAGAAGTGGCGTGAAGTGGTGATGCCCTGTAACTTGAACATCAGTGACCAGTACACTGCAGTGTTTCTGAGGTCTAAGCAGGACCTTGCACCAGCCATGTCTCATCTCTGCTAGTCAAACATTGTGTGTGACCAGAGATGGTCTCGGCAGACAGATGCAGCTCTGTCTTCTCAATTAATTCCAGCGGATGGGTTGCCTACTTAGGAAAGAAATCATTGTTTCTCTGTCACTTAAGGACGTTAAACAGCCCTTTACACTGTTTGATTTGCCCTATTTCCAGTTTTTAATGTACTTTTTCTTCCCTTCACGATATTCTAATTCTCTGCCTCAATAAAGACCTCCAGCTTTTGTTTTTACTACCATGAATAGCATAGTATCAGCAGTGTCTCATTATCTGTCCTTCCTCTAGGCCACTTATGAATACATTAAAGAGTTCAGGGCCTAACAGATTTCTGTGACGCTACACTGGTGACCTCCCTGGCCACCTTCTAGCAGACCAATTTGTTGTTTTCTCTTTATTTCCTGCCTTTTAACCAGTTATCTATCCATTAATGGGTTTTCCTCTTAGTTTATGGCAACTTTTAGGTCTTCAGTGGTAGAGCGCTGGAAAGCTTTTGAAACTCCGGACAGACATTTTAAACTGTATTTTCCTTTTTCAAAGGCATAATAATTTTACAAATCTAGTAGAGGTCCCCAGTGAATTAAGACTTCATATAAAGACCCTGTCAATATGTCAAGTTTATTGATTCTTTATTATAATTTCTATCAATCTGCTTGTTCTAAACATAAGACCTCTTTATTTGTGGATTTTTGCATCATTCCAGATCACTTTAAAAAAACCCTGCATTTCTGCCAGAACTGAGGCAGTTTTAGGCAATATTATGTGCTACAGTTGATAGTTCAGCTATTTCATACCTGAGCTCCTTCAGAAGTTTGAGTGAGTAGCAGCTGATCCCAGCAATTTATTATTGTTCATTTATGTTGATTTGTTCCGTAATGTATTTATACGACACTTCAACCTGAGGCAGGTCTTCCACCATGCCCTCTGTGGCTTCAGAAACTTCCCAAGTTTGTGCATGGTGAATATATGTCAGCTCATTGATCTTTTCTGCTATGGCATTATTATCCTTTACAACTTTATCTCCTCTTGGCTTTAACAAAACTCAGACTTCTGATTTTTCATATATTTAATGGGGATTTGTTATTAGACCTTATGCTTTTAACCATTAGTGACTGGCTGAAATTTGTTGTGGACTTTGATTATGTGGGGGTTTCTTGGTCATGTTGTGCTTTTTTATTATTATTATTATTGTTATTATTTTATTCCCGTTCCTCTTGATCGATCCATTTGTTCTTTGCTATTTTATTTATTTGGACCTGACTGGACATAACTGTCTCCTGTACTATTCCACTTAACTGGTATAACTCCATTTCATCCTTCTGAAGTCTTACTCCGCTTTTGTGGAGCCCTAGTATGACTATTGGACAAATGTGTGCTGTCTGAAAATATTTTTACCTTTTTAGCTACCCCTTTTGATTTCTTTTTAACGGACTTTCTCACTTTTATATTGTTTCCGTATCTGAAATGAAAGACTGCTGTAGTCAATTTGACATGTTGAACCTATGTGTGTAATGTGTATCGTTACTCTTTGGTTGTAGCATCTGAGCAGTGGAGTGGACTCTTCACAGGTGTGAGACAGTTTTTGTGGAATGAACAGCACAACAGTCTAGGATTCAGCTGGGAAAGGCGTGGCTAAGTTTAGAGTACTATTAAAAGTTCTTAAAATCAAAAGTGATATGCAGAAAATGAGTAGGGAACAATATTGTCTTGTCTGCTGGAGAAACTGATGGCCATCAGGCAGAATTGTGGGTTGGTGCATTCAGAGCATGCAACATTTAGATAGACACCGGAGACCAATTTGCTCGTATCCTGACTTACTTTTATGTTCTTAACTCCACATACTCCAAGATTGTCATTGTAGTTTTCTCTGACTTAGAGGTTTTTAAATAAAGTCATCCATAATATATGGATTATAATAATGATTTTTACATAACTACGTGTTCATCTTTTAATGTCCTTGTTAAGACATTTCTGATGTGGAAAAACCCAATATCTGGATTTAAGTCTGAATCTCATAATGCTATGTGTCTGGAATTAGTTCAATAGGATGCAATAACGGAAGATTCAGGCCCTGATTTTTCCTGAGTAAGGTAATGAAATAACCAAGGTGTCTTTTGCATTTGGGTAGGGAAAGTCATGGCAGTATTTCAGTGTAAAGAATATCCACTGTAAAATACGTTTTTGTTTTGTGGGCTTTCCAGCATTGCTTTTGGGAACCTTGGTTTATTTAACATACCTTCTAGTTTTCTGACACAGATTTGAAGGAAACAAAGAGTCGATGGTGTAATTCCTAGTCACAGATCTTCGTTCAAGCTGAGGGCACCAATTTGTACTGTAGGTGTGATTTTTTTTCTCTTCCTTGACCAGGTTTTCTTTCCAAAATCACATGCTATTAAACATCATTAAGTTTGGCTTTGTGAGGGGCTGTGACTAAAGTTATCTCTTCAACATTTAGATAATCTTAAAGGAAAACAGTATCTGGGTGGGTTTTTTCAGCATTTATTTAATTGTAGATACAGGTTGTGTTTAGCATTTACATTTCACAGTGCCGTGTGCTTCTAGGTCACAGGTAATTTGGGGTTACGTATAATAATTTTGATCCATTCTATGTTGTTTATGAGGTGGTATTTCATTTATGGTCCTATGGGGGGGGGGAAGTTATATTTCCTTTAGTGTGGATGTTTGAATATGGGAGGGAAATAAATGGAAAACATGATGAAAAACTAAACGTTTTACTGAAAATAATGCTGTTATCTTTGTTTTCTGCCCTGTACAAAGTTAACTCTGTCTGTTTTAACAGTGGTGCTTTAAGTGTTATTTTTCTACTTTGGTTCTTCCCACCCATAAGTTTTAAAGGATTTAGTTTTGCAACTTACAGTGGGAAGACTTTGTGTGAATGATCTAGTTGAAGATGTCCCAGTTCATTGCAGGAGTGTGGACTAGATGACCTTTAAAGATCCCTTCCAACACAAACTCTTCTATGGTTCTATGAAAAAATTGCTTTTAAGGGTTGGGGTTTTTTTTCTGTAAAAAACAACCAAAGACATTCTAGAGTACTAATATATAATTTATGCATTTAAAATCTTTTAAAGGAGATCCTCAAAGCCTCTAATGCCATTGTACTTTTAACTTTCATTTTTGCTTCATCTGCATTAAATCAACTTTCACTACTTAAAACAGAAATTGAGTTTATTGAAACATTTCAGTTCTGATTATTTTTTAATAAAGATGAAGAAGGCTAACCTAATGAAATCACTGGAATGAAATGAGAAAAAAATTTAAAAAAATTAATAAGCTGAAGACTTGAAGATTTTATTAAGTCACATTTGCCTGTACGTTTCTCTGTGTGTACCATCTTGGATCAGTAGGGTAAGAAACATGCCTTCTAAGGAATGACCTTTGCACTGTTAGGCTGACTTCTTCTTTTTCCAGAAGCGTTACTGGAAACACATTACTGATAGTTTGTGTGTGCATTAAGTTCTGTGCCCGTGATCACAAAATTGTGGTTTGAGAAGAGCAGTAGTACTGAATTCAGATTCCCCCCCTCCTTTATAGGTAGTTGAGACCTATAAATATATTTTGTAGAATACACGTCTGTCAGTCTATCAGGTATCTGTGGAACATCATAATGTACAGGTAGCTTCATAGCTTTATGATTTATGAGTTCGCAGATGTTTTCATACTCTCAGAAATAAAATGTTCTCTGCTCCATGCAGATTATCTGATAATTCAGTGTTGCACTGTGTAGGTATATTTGTAATATAAAGTGTGCTGTTTGTAACTTCCTTTGCAAGCATAGTCTGACCTGGCGTGTTCTTGTCACCATGTCTGTGCCCCTGTATGTGTTTCTGCCCAGAATTTTTCAAACTCCGCTCTTGTTCCATTGACCTTGTTCTTGCTGACTAGCCTATGTTCTTGCAGCACTGCCTGTGTTTTTTTACTGTAACAGGTGAAGCAATTCCTAGAAGGACTTTAACAGCGTTCCAGCTGCTGCTCATCCCAGCTTCTGCTTGACTCTGTTAATTGCTCTGTGCATCCCTGTTCTTATCCATATGCTTGGAATTTGGAACCTGCATATCCAACTTGTTCGTAGGCAACAAACAAACCTAATAAGAGAGATGTCCTCTCCCTCCCTCTTCCTTGCCAAGTTCAAATCTCTTTCAAGCTGCTTTGTCCTATCTCCTAATGACCTCAGCATCTAGATTTCTAGGTGTGAAAGAAAAGTGTGGTTTTTTGACTTAACCTGCAGTGACAGCTCGATACTACTGTGATGAATGTCTTAAGGAGTGTCTAGATCACTAGAATGTATAGGTCTATTGTAATTATCCGTACGATTTTCTTGCTTTCACTTATTTTGTTTTGTTATGAACTTTTTAGTGGCAGACCATTTCTACCAGTGCACAAACCATAACACGGCGTGGCTTTGACTTTACTCAAACCAGGAGATTTTTGTGCCAAGGTTGTAATATTGTATTGTTACTTCATCGTATCTGTGTGAAAATTTTAATTTCACGCCCTGTGGACTTCACTGTCTCTGTGCATGCTGCTCATGTTGTTGCATAGAAGGGTAAGTCCCTGGGTCACATTCATTTTGCAGTGTGTTTGTTTTGGTTTTTTTTAAAGTAAGAGTTCTGTTTCCTTTGAGAGATCTTGCTGTAAAGCTAGCTGGGAATTTCTGCCAGAAAAATATTTGCAAGCTTAAAGTCAAGATAGTAAAAATATTTTTACTAAATTTCTTACAATGTGGCTATGATCATCATATTCAAAAAGAAAAAAAAATGTGTATGGGGTTATGTGCTACACTATGATACATTTGTATATGAATAGGTGCAAGTCATTTGTTAAAGTATGTGGGGAAGGAAGGGAAAACCCTTGCTTAAATGTGTTGTCATGTCTTCCATACATCCTGGGTTTAATGAGTTGCAAACATTTCTGGGTTTACCCAGAGCTAAGCTCTTGGTTAATACTTGAGTTGGTTTATGGAGCTTCCTGATTTGCAGACATTGTCATTTTAAGCTTCCCTGGTTGTACCGTGCCTGTACCGTGTGGGTAAGGCAGAGTCTGGTCCTTGCTAGTCAGTCCTTGATTTTTTCTTATGTAATGTCTGCGAAGTTTAATGTGTTAATGGAAAGAAATATGCTACTATGAAGTCACAGAATAGCTGAGGTTGGAAGGAGCCTCTGGAGATCATCTAGCACAAACCTCTGCTTGGAGCAGGGTCAGCTAGAGCAAGCTGCTCAGGACTGTGTTGGGTCAGGTTTCAAATACCTCCAAGGATGGAGACTCCACAACCTCTATGGGCAACCTGTGCCAATGTTTAACCACCTACATAGCAAGAAAGCTTTTTTACTTCCATTCGAATGGAATTTCTTGTATTTCAGTTTGTGCCCATTACCTCATGTCTTTTCACTGGGCGTCACGGAGAAACTGACTCAATTTTCTTTCCTCTCCTAATCAAGTATTTTTGTATATTGATAAGATGACTCTGAGCTGCCTATCATACAATCATTTAGGTCGGAAAAGCCCTTTTGAGGTTATCAAGTCCAACCGTTAACCCAGTCCAAGCATGAGCCAAGTCCACCACTAAACCATGTCCCTGAGCACCGCATCTGCGTGTTTTTTAAACACCTCCAAGGGATGGTGATTCCACCACCTCCCTGGGCAGCCTGTTCCAATGCTTGACCACCCTTTTGGGGAAGAAATTTTTCCTAATATCCAATCTAAACCTCCCCTGGCGTAACTTGAGGCTGTCTCCTCTTGCCCTGTCACTTGTCACCTGGGAGAAGAGACCGACCCCCCTGCCTACACCCTCCTGTCAGGCAGCTGCAGGGAGCCACAAGGTGCCCCCGAGCCTCCTCCTCTCCAGGCTGACCCCCCCAGTTCCCCCAGCCGCTCCCCACCAGCCCTGTGCCCCAGCCCCGGCACCAGCCCCTGCCTGTCTCTAGACATGCTGTAAGGCTGAACTCCCTTGCTGCAGGTCAAACAGCCCCAGCTCTCTCAGATTTTCCTTTTGTATCAGATACTTCAGTTCTTTAATCATCTTTGTTGCCCTTCACTGGACTTATTTGAGTGTGCCTATGTCTCTGTTGCACAGGAGAGTCCAGCACTGGACATAGCGCTCCAGCTGTGTCCCACCAGGGCTGAGCTGAGAGGAAAGATCACCTCCCTTGGCCAGCTGGCAGTGCTGGCCTTTGCTGGCTTATGTTCAGTTCTTTGTCTACCAGGACAACGAATGTCCAGGTCCTTCTCAGCAAAGCTGCTTTCCACCCAGTCAAAACTGCCCTGTGCTGGTGCCTGGCGTTATTCCTCCCCGGGTGCAGGACTTCATGTTTTCCGTTGTTGAATGTTGATAGATTCTTGTGGGCCCATTTCTCTTGCCTGTTCAGGTCCCTCTCTGTACACCTTCTGGCCCCTCTCAGTTAAAATATATTCAGAAGAATATGGGAATGAGTAACTTAGCATCAGTCTCTTGAGCTGTTAAATGCCCTGCCTTATTTTGTAGCCTATTAATGGCCTTATGTAGTTTCTAACAGAAACATGGACTGTCCGCAGATGTATGGTTATCAAAAAGTTACCCTGCAGAGCCCGAGATCATCTTTGCTAGTTACTGCTGGGAATGAACAAACTAAAATTTCACTTCCCTGCCCATCTGTTCAGCAACTGAAAGTAGGTAATTTATCTCAGTGGGATACCTACCACCTGTGTAAATTTTTTGAAAGAGGTTGTTAGCGTGCAATGACTACAGCCAAGGGACACCAGGCCTGAGCGCCTTGTACTCTGTGCTTTACTGCTGGTTTTTTCTGTTGGGTGCCTTCTAAGTTGGTACTTGCACAGTGTCAAGCCTATTCAGTGCCTTTGTCCCTATGAAGCTTACAACAACTCTACCTGCTTTGCCACACGGCATGCTCTTGTGCCAACTGCGTGCAACTCCTTGCCAGCAGTCGCCTCTCTTGACATGCTAAACCAGGCATCACCAACATACTATATTTTTTACAGCTACTGTTTTATCTCAGCGGCTTCTCTTGAATTATGTATCCTCATCTTTGATGTATGAAATCTCAGCTGATTTAAAGATTACCCGAGAGGGCTGAGCACATCTGGAAATGAATGGAGCAACAGATAGTCCCAACCCTTCCACACTAGAGTGCCAAGTGGGAACTTTTGCAGCAGTTGGGTACTGGAATACAATTCTTACAAGTGTTGTTTCTTCACATATGGTCTGCACCCAAGCAGTCAATGTGTTGGGATGCCAAGTATTTGAGCTCAGCTGCAACATTTGTTCTCAAGCAAATGAGTTCAAATAAAGAGCTGGAAAGCAGGGAGATCATGGGCTGTTCTGTTAGGGCTAGGCACCAAGGGTTTCACTAGATAAGATACCCGAAATTGTATGTGCCTCTCAGTGGGAGGTGAGTAGAACAGAGCAAGTGAATGCAAGTTTGGCTGAAAAGCAGTTGCTGTCTGATGTGAGGCTTCAGAGTACATTAGGAAGGAAGAAGAAGCAACTGAGCATAAACTACACGTATAATCTCAGCAAGATACAGAATCACAATGCATATAAAGCTTAAGCACTCTAGCCTATGAAGCATTCTTCAGTTTCTTCAGTGGTGGTTGTGGTCACTGTGCTCCCTGCAGAAACTTGGCTTTAGGTGAGCTGAAAGATCCTATTCACCTTGCTTATGCTAGCATAGCTGGCATAAAAGATGATGCCATTTACTGTGTCATTAGGATTAACAAAGTGATGCCAATTAAAAGCTGAGAGCAACAAGCAGGTTGCTCAGGTTTGTTGTGCAGTCCAGCCAGAAAAATGGGCTATTTTGCAGAGTATGTCCATTCGCTGTATTTTGACTGTTACTATACCTTAAATTTAAACTCCTTTCAATTTCTAGGCAGTTTCAACCTATTATTAGCTGCCCACAACACCATCCTGTAAAATGTCCTTTCCTAACTCTCTTGCTACCCACCCAGCTCATGAACAGAGAACAGCAAGGCATTGTTTTTTTCCTCCTAAATGTTCTTTTTAATGTCAAGCATCTGACTGGACAGTTTCTTCTCACTACTTGGTTCCTTCTTCCTTTTCTCCTTTTTTCCCTGTTCCCTGCCAAGGCACTGCTAGCAGAAGCATAGGGGCTATTGTCATGGCCTTGCTGCTCCAGGGAACAGGAGCTGGTAGGTGTTTGCATTTGCCTCTGGAGTGTAATTCTGACTGATGGGTTCTTATCAGGTTTGCCAAGTCCATCCATCCAATTGTCTATTTCTGTTCTGAAGACCAAGCAACCATAAAGTTGAAAACTGTCTTGTATTTTTGGAATCTGAAATTTCAGACAATGCATTTATGAATTATTTATGGTGAATGTGTTTTCAGTAATGTGCGGCATAAAATGGAATGAATGCGTATCCATACTTGCCCTGAACTCTCCAAAGTACATGCTAATAAACAGAATGATAACCTGCCATCACTTTTGCCCTGTAAGATTTACAGTGCAAGCACTTTTTTATGTGGTTTAATTCAAGTCAGTTTGTCAACTTAAAGCTCTAGTGTTTTGTTTTAAAGTACAACTTGGTGAGTGATTTTCTATTACTTAAAGAAATCTAACTGCTTTTTCACCCCTATTTCAACTAGAGTTGGTGTCTGTAAATTTTTCTAGTCATGCTGGCATAGAGCCACACTAAATTATGCTTTAACTCACAATTAGAAGGAAGTGGCAACTGTGCAGAGCAGCAAACCTTTCATTTATAATGGCCATTATGTAAGATCATGATTCTGCAGAATGATTAAGATATTGAAGAATAATTAAGATATCTTTAGTTTTTTGTCCATTTAGAAGTGCTGGGCTTATTTAATTTTTTTAAACCTCCCCGAAACAGCTTTTTCCATAATGACAGTAATACAGGACTCTGTATTATCACAACTTACTGTTTACTGGTATCTGAGCTGTCTAATGAAAACTTATTTTCACTGATACAGCTGACAGGGCAGAGATAATTAAGAAACAGAAGAATCTGAGTGCTAGATTTTGCTATTAAACACACCTTGCCACAACAGAAAAAACTAAGCTGATAAGCAGGAGAGGAAGGATTGTGCAGATCCACAGGAAGAGCTGATGTTTAGCTACAGCAATTGACTGTATGTAAAATATTTCACCAGGATAGGAAAAAAAAAAAAGAAAAGGAAAAGGTAAAATAAATAATTTCCAAGCATTCACTGAGGCATCTCATTTCCAGGGTGTAAAATAGAGAGCTTGCAGTACTTACTCACCCTGACACAACAAATGGCAGCAGGCAGGGAAGAAACCCAGCCCCAGTGAACCAGTGGCAGAATTTCCATTGGCTTCCATAGGGTCACAATTCCACTCCAATATGTACTTAAAACCACCGCAGTCTGATTTTGCTCCTCTGCTCAATGAGGTTTTAAATCTTGCACAGCTAGTAGCAGTTCTTGCCACAATGGTTAGAAAGTCAATGAAAGCTCACAGTTCAGTAACTAAATGACAAGGTAAGAAACTTTGGAATCATAAAATGGTTATAACTGCTTAACCTAAAACTATGCAGATCTCCCAGTGATTCTACAATTGAAGAAAAAAGTTGATGTATTATCTGGCAGGCTGGGAATTTGGAATGAGCTTGTGAAAATAGTCAGATTGCTAATCCATATAAAAGTGATGGACTTTGCAAACTGTATGTGGTGCGAAAAGAAATGAAAACTAAGGGGCAACACTAAGACTGGCAGAAAGGAGATGCGGAATTGCACTGTGACTTAAATATGCAACCCTTTATGAGAGGTTTAGTAAATTATAAAAGAAAGAGCACAGTTTTAAAGGTGTTTCATTGAATTAATGTTTGTTTTGAGGGGAAAGAAAGATGCTTGGGGAAAGCTTGGAAGAGCAAAAAACTGAGGAGAAAGACTGTTAAGGCAAGAGAAGTAGGGGTATGAGGTATGGCAGAAAAGATGATGACAGTTTAATTTTGGCCCAGAACAATAAAGGGTGAAGATCTTGCTGAAGATAATGCGTGATGACAGAGTGCTTAAAGGGAATAAAAGCTAAGCATGCTCTGAAGTGCAAAGTTATTATGTAATATCAGAGCAGAATCAGGGCCGCAGGTGCCGTACATATACTGAGGTTCATTTTCTGATCTGAAGAGCTTTCAGACTTGATGAGACAGAAACAGATATGTGGGAGGGGAGAGGGACAATACAAACAGTGATTACAGACGTGGTTGTTAAATGCCATGGTAGTTCCATGGTTCTGTAATTTCTTTCTTTTATACTAAAACTTCATTCTAAATTATTCTTCTGTCGCTGGCACATCTGATTTAAAAGGCTTTTTTACTTCCTAGCACTCTTTGTTCAGCCTTCACACAAAATTATTACAAGCTCAGTTATGCCAATTCAGCTGCCTGCAGCCATACCTTAAAAGAAATTATCTGGAGGGTTTGTTGTTTTTTAGCTACTAAAGCACACAGAGACAAAAACAATGAAAAAGCCCTTTCAGTTGTATGTGATGTGTTGGTAACATGGCAGCAGGGTCTGAGCGAAAGTCCTCTGAGGAAATAATAGAAAAGGCTGAGTTACCAGGAGCAAAGAGGTAGGATAACTGAGGATTGAGAGCGTTGAGGTGGGAGTGTGGAAGGGTGAGGAAAGCAGGTCTTGGTCTCTGACTATCAGGTAAGATAGCTTGTTTAGCAAGGAGGAATGAGACCAGCAGCAACTCTTACTTAAGTAATGACAGATGGTTGTATGCTATCATAGGTGGACCCAGGGTAAAAAGTGAGGAAGAAAAATCTCTGGCCAGCCCTGCCTTATACGAGGCATAAGTTTTTTCAGATGCTGTTGCTGGATCCGGTGTCCTTTAGTGCACTGGCTCTGCTTGGTATGCGAAAGGCCAGGGGCAAACCAGCAGTGCTCAGGCCCTTTCAAGAGCCAAAGGTCTCTGTAGCTCTTTGCTCCTGTTTATCACACTGGGGAGGGAGGGTTGTCCTGTAACGCTGCCAAACACAGCTTATGTTGGTTAGCAAAGGTGTGATGTTGTTACTCATTTCTGCTGCTGCTCTCCAAATGCTCCTGCGCAAAGGCTGTAATCTTTGATGCCACTTTCCACAAGATTTAGTGATAAATTGTCAGTAACCCCACAAAACAAGTTATTGAGTTCGTCGGTGATGTAGATCTTGCAGCAGACAGTGATGTGTTGCAGTGCAGTGTATCACTATGTACATGTGAGAGAAGGACCTGTGGAGCAATGCAGTGGCAGCAAAAAGGCTGTTGTCATCTGAATCTGCACAGACAAGCGTTGTATGAGTGCTGGAGGGAGCTGATCTTCTCTCTGGTTTTGTGTAACCGCACTGAGGGAATATGGTGCTCATTTCTGGGTGATTGCTTACTGGAAAGATATTGTCAAAGACCAGAGGACGGTGGCAAATTCTGTTGCTATGCTAGAGGTATTGATTTATGAGAGAAGATTAACATATATGTGGCCAAGATAAATGTTGACTGATACTGAAGCAGAAGGGAGAAATGTAATACTGTTCAAATACTTGAGGAGTATTTGCACCAAAGAAGGACGCTTACTTCTCAGTACAGTGCCAGATCTTTAGCTACAACTAGCAGCGTGGAGCTGGGAGGAAGAAAATCCTCTTTGTTTATCTCTAGCTGACTATCAGAAACATATTCTTTTTGCAGCACATACCTTTTTCTCCTACCAAACTCTGAAGCAAGAATGCATGGAACGTTTGTGTCACTTGCCATGTTGTCCTGTTCTTCTTCATTGTACGTTATATAATTCCCACTGGACTTTGACTTATCTATTTAAACTGTGTGTTCTTTTGGAGAAAGGATCACTCTTACAAGTGGTAGTAGAGTTGATCCCCTTGATCCAGATGGAGGCCATTTAGGTTATACTGTAGCCTATAAATAAGTAATAATGGTAATGATAGCGTGAGATCTATTTGGCTGTGGAATGGCTTCCCAAGGAGAATAGCGAGAGGCTGATTGTTAGCAATGGATGTAGGAAGCACACTGTAGGGAACAGTTCTCAATCAGCAGGGAGATGGCTGGATGATCTAATAAGTCTTTTCCTTCTCTAGGTTATGATTCTGTGAATACCACCTCAGAGAGTTCTCTAAAAGTCTCTGATACTGTAAGCTCTCTATTACGTGGGTGTGGGTTTTACAGCACTCCAGGAGGCTCTTGCTGAGGACACTGTGTAAATATATTCTGTTTTACATTGTGTGATGCATTTTAAATAAAAGGCCCAGGTCTTTTTTTAATTGGTTTGAAGTATTCTGCAGTCTGATCTTTTTCTTTAAGAATTAAGAAACTTTGAGATGCCTTTGGAAAATAGACACCCATTCCAGGCAAGAAATACATCCTAACCTGGAGTTGCTTTAAATACATACATAGCACTGTTAAATTTGCCTCCTCCTGTATCCCACAGTGAAGTGTGTGCTCTGAGTCCCAACCTGCGTGAAAGTAAAATGGGCATCTCAGACTAACTGGCTCAGTTAGTCTGATTCTTCATTTAATCTTGCACATTCTCTTGATGTTTCAGCCTCAAGAATTGCACTTCTCTGTGTTCTTTTTCTGATTTTGTTATCTTGAGAGTCAGTACATGGGAATATTCCCATGGGTGTGTTTTGGTCACTGAAGATGCAGTTCACACATGACAGGCAAGGTCCCCTGTCCTGACTTGTGGCCTTCCAGGGAGTGACTGCAAAGTCAGTGTGTCTTTCTCAGCCTTCATTTTCTGTCTAACCAGTCTCTCATGTTCACTGGCATGTTCATCTGAAGCTTGCTTGACCAAATAGCATGCTGGTTAAAACCTGGATTATACTTACACAGAAGGGAGGGAGAGAAGAAAGAATCTGAGACATCAGCTCAGACCTGTGGATCCTGAACCCAGAAGTCTAGGGACACAAAGAAGAACCAGTGGACATAATGCATTTGGATTTTCAGAGGACCTTTGTCAAGGTTGCACACCAAAGGTTGTTAAAGAAATCAAGTTTCTGCAGGATTGCAGGAAAATCCTTCTATGGATTTACTGCTGATTAAATGATAGCAGGCAAAGGGATTCAATGTTCATTTTTTCGTGGTGCAGAAGAGTAAGCAGTGGGGTCCCCCAGGAACCCACTGGACTGGTTCTTCATCAGTGACCTGGAGTAAGAAGTGAAAAGCAAAAATCTCCTGGGTGACCTGATAAGTTTGTGTATGATACTAAGTCCTTTCAGATAGTCAAATGCCATGTCAGTAGCAACAAACTCCAAAAAGGGATCAAAATTGAGTGGATGAAAATGTGATTTACCTACGGAAGTCATCAACACCATGCCTACATGATACTGATCTCTGAGCAGTTGATGAGGATTTATGAAATTCGAAGCTTCCTAGAGCTTCACAAAAGATTGTGGATGCATGCTGCGTTTTGATTCTGATGTGTGCTTTTGGTCTTTGCCTCTCCAGATGACGTAGTGGAAGCTAGAAAAGGTGTAGAGGGCAATTAATTTGATCAAGGGATGAAGCAGCTACCATAAAAGGAGAGACCAAGAAGCTATGACTTCGGATAGGAAAAGACTGAATAAGAAAATGACCAGGTTTTGCAAAATTGAGAAAGTGGTGTATAAGCTGAGTGTGGAACAGTTTTTCATCATATCCCACCATGTGAGAGAGACTAACTGCAGTCAATCCATAAAAAGCACTTGATGGCACTAGCAGGATAACAGATTAGAACAGAAAACAAAAGTATGTCCTTCAGTAACAGTGAACTTCCTGAGCCTGCTGTCACAGGACATTGTATAAGCAGTGGGTTAATAAAGAATCAAGCAAATTTATGGACAACAGGTTGGTATAGGGATGTTGAAAGGATGTTCTCTAGCTTCCCTAATGCAACAATTACGGGTGCAGGAATAAAGACTCTTTAACTGGGGTAGAGTTCTGCCCTTTGTCCATAGAGCCAGGGTTAACTTGGGGGTGGGTGATCAGTCATCACAGCTGTTTTTCCAGATAACCTCAGGTTGTATCACTGGTGTGGTGTCTTCAGGTTTGGGGTTGTTCAGCTGCTGAGGCCACTTCTTATCTGCATCTGTTTTTTCTCTGCTTTTATTTGTTATTTGATCCAATCAAATAAGGATTTGATATTTGCTTTATAGTCACAATAATCTCAGTTTCATTTTCTGTAAAATGGGTCTGTTCGCTACCCCTTGAATGTGTTTTTCGCTGTGTTTAGCATTTGTAAACTGCTCGGAGGCAGGTGGTGTTTTATGAATACAAAATAGTGTTAGGCTTTGTACTTAGGTACAATACTGTACTGTAATTCAAAGGCAATTCATGTAACATTAGTAAATCACTTTGAACTTTATGTTGAAAATATAAGCAGGAGTATAAAAATAAACCTTTTTATTTCCTCTGGTATATACAGTTAAATAAAGTAAGCCTGTACGGCTACTAATCTCCAAAACCGTATTGCCAGTATGCTTTGTTGAAATGCCATCACCTTGCAGAAGAGACATTCTGTGTGTTTTGTACACATTTATGGTTGAAGAATAAATTTTCAGAGACTGTAAATGAAAAGATATCACTGAACATAGTGATCAAATAATATCTGACACTGCTTGTTTAAAGAAATATACATATATCTCACTGCCAGAGTATTTATGACTCCAATAAGTTTAGTTATTTTGCCTCATGGGAAAATTCCTGCTTCTCCAAGTATCAAACTTGTTTGGGGTTCTGCGATTTTTCAGGAAGGAACAAATGATATTATTAGTTAAAGGGGGCTGCACAGTATGAAAATACAATAGTGTAGTCTAAAAATCGAGCAGCATGTAAGAAATGTATTTTACTAGCAATGGGAAATACACAAACATTAAAAATTCAATGACATATCCCAAATGTCTAAATAGATAAACAAACATCACTGTTCAGCCTGTTGATGCAAGGATGCTCTGTGGTTACCTTCAGGAACACCATTCTCTCTTATATCTTGTGCTGTAATGAGCTCTGTACATTACTTTTGCATAATCTGACCATTTTTTAGGTACTGTACATTGTGGGACTGTCTGAACTTTTGATTGCCTAGCAAGTTTTATTAGACAGAATACCAAGTGTTTTTCAGGTGATTTCTCAGCAACCATCCTGGGAATAAGTGGTCTTATTCTCTGTTTCCCAGAGCAAAAGCCACATTTGTGTGTTTGTCATAAAAATGAGAGAACCTTCCTTCCCATTCAGTGTGAAACATGGTACAAAGTAAGATGCACCTGTAGATGTTTATAGAGAGTTGTATTCCTACTGTGCAGGCAGTGAAACAGAAACACCACAGAAGGAAGGATTTGGCTTGGTGCCAGCTTGTGTTTATTTTTATAGTTTCCCTCTTTTAAATGTGAACTTTTAACTAGCTGTTCTGAATTGCAATCCTTTATGGTGTTTCCTGTTACCTTAGTGATGGACTACAAAATTATTTTACATGAAGAGTTTATAAACTCTACTAGATACTTATCTAATTAGGAGCCAATGCTGAAAGTTTCCAATAAAATTTCCAAAAGCACTTTAGTGGCTGAGGAGCCAAATTTCCCGTAACCCATGTTAATTGTACAGAAGAGATTAAGGGAATACTGTTACAGCACTCTGTAGTGGATGATCAGGGTGTATTTAGCCACCCAGGTCACAGTTCTGCGCTGATCCAGTTGTACTGGCTTGATCCTGGTGGTACCTGCCTCTCAGACAGTTTGGACATCTCCATGCTGCTCTCTGAGCCGTATTTGGAGTTCTACTACATTAAAAGCAAAGTTTAAACTACTTCATTGAAAGAAGAACTTCAAAGCTTACCTTTGTCTGTTCTCTCTACTCGCATCTCTGTCCTCTTGCACGTGGCCCTGCCTTCCTCATGCTTTATACACTAATTCTTTGTGTTCCCTTTCCTGATGCAATTTTGGTAGACTTTATGATAAGATTACTTTCACCAAGCTTTAGCTGTCTAAATAGTTAGACTTCTAATCCAAGGTTTTTGACTTTACAGATTTTCTTTTCCCATTATGAAACATGCAGACTCTCAAGCTCGTGGAAGTTAGATGAGAAAATGTACATGGGAAAAGTGTCAAAACTAGGCTTAGAAAAGAGATTGTTTTCCAGTCTGTTGCAGCAGTGATCTTGACTTCCCAGCACACTGGCAAGTGTATCAAAAAGGTGAAGACAGACTGAATTGTCACTATCCTTAAAGGGATAGTTGCCCACCTCCTTTTCCTTCTGTTGAAAAGGCAAAACCCATCAACGAAAATGTGTGTAAGCATCTAGCAATGATGGGACATTTGATTGCTTGGTTGAACATCTATACGTGAGGAATTTCTCTATGTGGCTTAATGTACAGTGTGGTACTTCCGCAGAATGTTTGGGAATTTTTCTCCTTGGGAAGCATGGACAATATGAGGGCACCCTTAATTGTTAATTTGTATTAAAAGAGCATTCAGTATTCACCAGGCAAGTTTGCCTGATCAGTTTTCCTGTATGAAATCTCCTGACTTGGGTGCCTGATCCTGCAGCACAGCTTTGACTTTATTGAAGCCATTAAGTGTCATAGTAATAAAGCCTGTTTTTTACTTACGCACTTATTAAAATCACGCAAGGGATACACATCCTGGTTTTACAGAAAGTTGCATTTCAGGATTTGAGAATTTTGATTGTGTCTCTTTAAATATTCAGATACAAATAAATGGTGAGAAAATTGTCTTTGTGAGCTTCAAACCATTCTAGGTCTACTCTGTTGCCTCCAGCCAGATGCTGTCTATGTTGCCTAGACAAACCAGGGCAAACTATTATCATGGGATTAAACACTAAATACCTGCAAGGAGCATTCTTTTTATCAGATGGTGCTCTGTTAGCAGAGTTCATTCACTTTATTGCATATATAACTGCGGTGTCAAATAGACTGATTTACAACACCTGGTCTTTTACATAATCTTTGCTATTTGCTGTGCTTGTAATCTGCCAAATCATTTAGCCTTCCTGATAGCAGAAATGCTGTAAAACTTAGATAAACTTGCAGAAGAAATGAACTCGAAGGTACTGCTGAAATCTAGGGCCTGCACATTTGCTATAAATGCACTGGCTGGTTTGGTTTCCCCCTACCTAATCTGTGATTGAATGTGGCTGCTGGAGAAATTGAAATTTTGTGATAGCACTACAGTCAGAGGAGATAAGCATTTGTATGCTAGACTAGATTAATCTAAAAAAGAAGTTTTAGGTGTGGCTAATGAAACCAGTATATGTGTTAACTGGGTTTCTTTGGGGTTCAAAGCATCTGTGTATATCTATATAGAGTCTAGTCCAAAACTTTCTCTATGTGAAAAGTCTAATATAGCTGTGTGCTAGTTCTCACTATCAGTGCAACTTATTCTATCATAGGTTAAAGATGTCTTTAAGGAGCCTCAGTTTTTAGAGGGTACTTTCTCAATGCTAATACAAACAACAGACCCCTCTAAAATGGTCTTGCTTGGCTGCCCAAACCCCCTATGTTCTTCCAAAAGTTTTAATTAGGCTAACTGTAAGGCATGACATTTGCATAGGGTTAGCCACTTACATGGTCTAGTTGAAACAAAGCTGTATTATTTTTTATCGTTGTGGCTTTGTTACTTATTTTTGCTGTTAGGGGTGATTTAATCAGACAGATAATAGAAAGACATGTAGGCAAGCTAAAAATGTGAAAAATAAATTTGCAGAATGTGTTTCTGATTGGGTGAAATGCAAGCTAATACATCCAAAGGAAAGTACAAAAAAAATCTGTAGGTAGTCAAATATAGGAGAGAGCCCTGCGAGGCAGTAATGTCAAGTCAGACTGTGTTATAAATGATGGTGACTATCCAATTGGAAGAAACAATATAAAATGAAGGAAACGAAAGTGCTGACTGTTCCACGTAGTCGTAGCATAACTCCCGTGGCTGGCATTAACATCAGTATTAACCCATCAGTACCTCAGTTAACTCTTTTGCGCGGAGGAAGTATTTCTGTGTCTCAGACTTAACCTGGTTGTGGTCAGGTTTCTGATGACGGTCGGTTCATAGCACTCACTGCTGGAGCTAATGGAGGAGATTTTGCATATTGTCACTAGTTTAGGGAAGGAGGGTTTTTTAGCTGATGTTGCTGCTGCATGATGCTATTGGACAGCACAAGACGTAGTCTACCTCTGGGAGATACATTAGCTGCTGTGAATCTTTCCACCAATAAACCGTTGTGGATATTCGTATGTAAGAATTTTTCATCCCATCTGAGTTCAGGAACCTACCCTAGCTGTCTGACTGACCTAGTTGCTTAGTCTTCCTAGACTCCCACTGTCCTGAAAGGAAAAACAGGGGGTCTTCTTACAGCAGGAAACAGCTTGAGATGTTTCCTCATACTATGCATGAACCCCTTCTGCTTGCAAGAGGGGGCCCCTATGGAAACGGACCAGTTATGCTGATACCTTGGGTTGGGTGCAGTGAATAATGTTCCGTGCGTGTAAGTCATTGAACGTGTGAATTATTTCATCAGGCAGGTTGGTGCTAACAACAGGATGGAACAAAGGGGACTTCTGGGTAAAACTCTTGAGTGATATCTCCTAGACTGGAGAACAGCCTCCCTGGGGAAGCAGTGGAAATGGTATTAGTTAAGACATTTAAAATTGGACAGGAGAAAATATATTGTAATGATCAATCCTGTACTGGTATTTAGATCAGGTCTTGTCTTGTGTGAATATTAATAGGAAGTCTCTGTCTGAAGTAACTGCCATTATTCAGTGTGCGTTACTAGCTAGCATGGGCTCGCAACCTCCCCCCACATCCGTACTTACACTTAAAGGACAGCCTGAGTAATGTTTAGCACCTTTGCCTTTTCTCTTGGTGCCTCAAGTGTTGATTTTTGTATTGCCTTGCTTAGATTATATTCCTTCAGTGCTTCCACCAGACAGATTCTATATAGTGCACAGAGATTTACAGGAAGCATGTGTAGTTTCTGGCAATAATAATAAAGTCTCCTGCGGTTTTCGAATCCCTGGGAAACTAAATCAAGTGTAGAGGCCTATTCAAAAAAGTGCAGCATGTGTATAATAAGTCACTTTACCATAACCTGTGTGGGTATGCCTTGTACCTGTTAAGTGTATTTGACTGTCATATCTGAAGTCTGTTCTCAGTCTCCAGAGTACAACTAAGACATTACACACCTGAAATGGAAAAGCTGACAGAACAGCTTGAAGTAACCTGAGCACCCATGCTTTGCTCACCTCTTCTTCACTACCTCTGTGTTGGTATTCCTCATAGGAACAATACAGCAGAATTTGTTCTGTGGTGGTAGCCCCCATCAGACAAATCTGGGTCTAGTCTGAATTATGACTGGATTAAATTCCTGTGTGATGTTCTGACGGTTAATGGAGCTCCATTTTCTTGGTGTGTTTCTGCAGGTACAAAGCCTGTCTTCTTGACCTGGTTGAAGCTATGAGTCCAATATCTGCCCCAGGACACCTCTGCAGAGAATCTTACGACAGGAACAAAATGCACATGCCTCGTCGTGGGAGCTACAGGCCATCGTCTTGGAGCCAGACCCCACAAAGCTCCAGAAGCAGAGCAGATGAGCTAGAGGAGAGCCAGCTCCTTGAGGATATTTTCTTCATTTGATTCACCTCATTGTTCTACAGCCCTTCTGCAGAATTTTTAGGACCTTTTCATTGCTGATTTGTTTGTGTTATATTTGAGTGGCAACTACCTGTCTTCCTTCTTCTAACACATAACTGATTAGCATCCAGTTTCATTTTGGGTTTAGTAATCATGGTGCAAGAACATTGGTGGGGTTGACCAATCAGACATCGTTAACTTTTTTTCTAATCCTTTCATGTGCCAAGTAATCATTCTAAAATAGAATTTCTAAAATCTACAACATTTTCTAATAGATTGAAGTCAGTTTTTCCAGCCTTTTATCAGAAGTATATCTCATTATTGATTTTTAGCTCTAAAGCAGTTACAAGAGCTGCCTGACATTCAAGAGCCACCACATTCAAAATAGATTATTTTCTAATTAAACAAGCCTGTTTAAAACCTGTCATGTTATAAAGGTACAAGCACTTTAGTATTTTTTTCAGTGACTTTATGATCAACATTCCAATATTTAACATGCTGGGGTTTTAAGGGGTATATTGTAAGCTCAAATATACAGTGTCTAATAACGTTAATAGACAATGCTGCAGGTTGATGTACTAGGCATCTGTCTGAAATATTTTCCTCTTTAAATCAGTGCTATTTGACAGAGTTTATGTGCTGGGTAACCTAACCCTGAAATAGCAGAACACAGTCAGACATTGTAATGGTCCAAAACCTGTTTGATGTACTTTTCAAGATGAAATATATTGTAGTGGTAGTATAAGAATGATCTTAAGACATTTTCAGTAACTTGCACTATTTTGATCCTGTATCCAGACTCCACTGTAAATAAGACAAATCAGTAATTATTTCCACAAGCAGCTCACAATGCACATTTCCCTGCTGGCTTTAATTATTCATGCTATATCTATTTCAGTTTATTTAAATGCACTTCCATCTACTGCATGTACTTGGTTATTTAAAGAAATATGCCGAATTGGTAAAAATGACTGCAGATTACAGGATTAATGGTCATTTTCTCCACAATGCAGTGTTCATATTTTATTGTAACAGTAGCCACCGGCATATGTTCCTAGAAATATAAGGCTAAAATACTCATTTTGCACAGTAAAATTGCAGCAAGGGAAAGGTAGAATTGAGCCAGCATGGGCAAGTTCTAGGCCATTTGCTCCCAAACAACACTTTGTGGGCCAGTACAGCTTTTCTGACAGTCTCTTTAGGCAACCCTGGTTATCTTAATGGCAGCGAGTTGCTGTACTGATCCCTGGGGTATCGCTGCTGCCTGCCTTTCACGTGTTCACTCCTCTGCAACGTTTGCTGCTCTGCGAGGAGCTAGCCAGGCTTCGCAGTGAGGCCCGCGGTGCATCTCTGATGAGAGCATCAGTGCAGGATATCAAGCATGTGCCCCGGGCAGCACCACGTTCTTACAGCAGGGAAACAAAAGGAGAATGAAGGGGAAGATGAACCTCAGGTTACTCTGAGCTGCTTCATTCAGGCCCAGTCTTGATCACAAATTAGGTGACACCCTTTCTGTACTCCCTAGCTGAAATTCAACAGCAGCTTGGAGAAGTTTAAAGGAGGGCAGCAGCACTGCTGGACTAGGAAATGACTACTGTGGAAAGGCCCTGCTTGGTCTCTCCTGTTGTTAGTGAAGTGTTGTAGTTCTTTTGAATATGTCTATTTGCTGTTGAATGTCCCTGTTGTTCTTCTCCCTGAGCCTGCAAAGGCACACATTTCTGCTTAAAGCCCCAAAGATACATTCGGTGCCCTGACCCAAGTATAGCAGATGGGGATATAGTTTTTTTCATTCTGCTGAATAGTCTGTTTCTTTAAGAGGGCAGAGAAAGGGAGGGGACAGAAGAGAAAAATGTACAAGGAGCAGTAGGAAATCTGTGGATAACCATGAAGAAATGACCAGCATATAGGTCTTAGGGTTTGGAACTAGTTTATGGTGGTTTTTTAGGGTTTTGTTTGTTTTTGTTAAAGTTTGGTATTTATAAAGAAACATTTCTCTGATTTCAGTCCAATTGCTTCTCTTTTTTTTCCAGTTTGACTGAAACTTTAATTGCCTTTTCTAATAAATGCTAACTGACCTTTTGAAAGAACAAAAAAATATGTGTATGTATATCTCTTGAAAGGTTCCTTTGTGTACCCAGTTGAGAACATTGTGTGGGAGCATTCTATTCTTTGGTTTCTTTGTGGGTGCTAATATTTCACTGCTTTAGGATTCCTTAGGATGCATTTTGCCCATTAACAATTGTAATTCTGAGGGTGACTTTTGACTTTAATCTGGTTTTGGTAGTAGCTCTTTTTAAAAGAACATTGTCAGGTTTGTGGGCTCTGTGCTTAAGGTGCTGCCCGTCAGCTACATGGGAGGCATACCTTTATGCAGCAAAGATTTCTAGAATTAAGGTGGTTGGAACATCTGATGGGTGAAGACCTACATGTTTTAACTGTGAGATGTGGATGAAGAAACAAAAGCTAGTAATTTGGTGGACCCTGTGAAAAGTAATTTTTTGTAATGCTGGCTGTTACTCTAATTATCAGCAGTACATTAGGAATAGTGTTTAGCAGTCAGTGCAAGCGAAGATATTTTGCCATGAGGCACTACAAAGTTGAAGTTATTAAAACATTTATAGCCTTAGAAGAAAAAAAATCAATGATTGTCAAACAAGAAGGGACAAAATCAGTAGCTGGGACTGGGAGGGGAATGTTTTCCATCTGCTAAAACAGTAGAGGAAATGCAAAAATTAAACTAGCAAAAGCAATCACTTGACAGTGTCCTTTTAAGCTCCTATATTAGGAAGCTGCGGTTGGGGAGTTCGTCAAGCCATAGACTGTTTGTCCAGTGTTCCCGTCAATATGCTTCAGCTACACATCGGGCTGTGTTTTACACGAGGCTTTGTGGAGCTGAGGCTCCCACCTATGCCTTCACCTTGTGCTCTTTCTGAGTGGCTCGTACACACACGCTTGATGAGTGCTTGGGTGGTCTTGCGTTTGTGCACCTTGCACGCAGTGGACCTGTAGCAATCACACGCTTTCCACCCCTAGCCTCTCCAGTCACGCTGTTGAATCCTGTCTTGAACATACCTTTATATATGTATGTGAGGTCTTAATCGAATACATTATATGGGGGTTTCATTTATTCTTCCGGACTGTTATTTGACTTAGCTTCTGGTTTGTTTTGTCCAGCTCAGATGTCTGTTCTGCCACTGACAATATGTTCCATATCATCATGTCACACGTATTGTGAATCCCCAGTTTGCTAAGATATATGAGATACTGGTTTAAACCTTCTTTTCTTCGCCAGGGTTTTGCTTGAGAAGGAGTGAGACCTCTTTTGGACCATGAAATGGGGGAGAAGTCTCAGAGTACAAAAGAGAAGAGAAGGGAAGAGCCTGCACCATGCTTTGGGACTAAAAGGTGGAATTAAAGAGTAAAGAACAAAGGATGGAGGTGAAGGCAAGAAAGGACCCAAGGTACAGAACTGTACCAAGGGATGACAGAAAGTATAGGTTGAGTGGAGCTGAGCCAGATGGTAGAGACGAGTTGTTAAAATATAGTAAGCTGATGAAGGAGAAGTTTGTGCTTATATCCTGGAGTAAAAATGTCTTCATGTGCTGGTTCCTGTAAGAGGCATGTGAGTCCCCACTCCGTGTCCAAATCGCAGAGTGTGCCTGCATTTGGGCAGCAACAGATACCTGACAAATAAGGGAAAGAAGGAAACGGCCTAACTTTAGCTGCTCCCCTTTAGAGCAGCTAGGCAGGGAGGCCAGAGCACAAGGAGGGTGATAGGGTAGAACCCGGTATAACCCCGGCATGGGCTGGATTTAATTGCTGGCAAGGGATGACGTTGCAGACATAGATGACAAGAATGTGAGACTGGATATAGCAAGAATCTGGACAAGGGAGAAACAAGCAAAACAAAATTTGCAGTGATCCAATGAGCTGTTGAGGTTTGGTGTTAAGGAAGGAAAGGGCTTAGCTATGCTTGGGAAAGATTGATCCTGAGATATCTAAAAGATATCCCTTGAAAGCACACATGAGCCTGGGGTTAAACTCTAAAAGTTGCAGCAGAGATTTTCTGAAATACAACCTCCAGGCGGTGTTTGAATTTGTACCATCTGAGGGGGGAGAGAGCACAGCCTGGTTAGTTAGAAACCTCCTTTTTCACTGTCACTAAATATATGAAATTGTGTGCTAATTAGTGTATGATTTATAAATTTACATAACTGCATGCTACATAAGACAACACAGAATATTGAATGAGGTGATTTCAACTGGCAGAAGCAGAGAAGGCTGCTCTGACTGGGTGGCTTTCATCTGGAAAATGTCTCTCGCAATCCATACCTGCTCCCTGCCTACTTGATGGCGTTTCTGCTCAGAAGGGCGATAAACATTTTACAATATTGTGGCTCCATGTCGCTGTGAGAGTACAGGCTACCTTGAGCAACTTTGGCATGGTTGTGTAGCAGAGCTTTCCTGTGATCCTTCAGGAGAGCGTTTTGAAGCAGAAGACAGCTAAAAAAGAGCAAGAAACTGGATCTGGTCAGTGTTAGTGCTTAGTGACTCCCACAGCTGTTCACGGGGGATGCTACTGCATCCCAGCTGCAGCAAGAGGAGGGGGATGTGGGGGAACAGGATTTGATTCCCAGCTCTGGGGAAGCCACTTTGCCTCCCTCCGCGCCACGGCTTGGGTTCTGCTGGTGACATGTGTTTACTACCACATCTCAGAGGGACTGTGACTTATGTTAGTGCCTGCAGCAGAAGGCGCTGGACGTACCCACCAATAATTTGTCTGTGAACTGTAAGCTCTAAGAGCAGAAACATATCAGCCAGTCATTCCCATCTAACAGAAACTGAAGCTTTCAGACTTCATATATTTTGAGGCTCGAAGGGGTCGTTTCAGGCATGGAGGAACTAAGTGGGAGAAACTCGGATGTCACTGAGAGGTGAGGCCCTGGCATATGTGAGGTGAGAGATGCCCAGACAGTCCCAGCAGACAAACCAATCCACAAGCTGCAGCGAGAGCCATTTTCCTTAATTCAGGAGTCATTCTGAGTATGCGAAAAAAATTACTTACTCATAGGATTCCATAACCAGTCTTGAGAGCGTATGTTCGTTCTTTCTGGTCTCCTCTCAGCAGAAAGGAGGAAAATGAAAAATTGGAAAAAGTTATCTTTCCTGATTGCTTACTAGCAACTACTTTAAGACCTTGAAATGTGCCTTTGATTAAAGCCATTGTCCAAATACAAAGTGTCGGATGTCATGAGCCTTAAGGACAATGTAGGAACCCCTCTGCTCTGCTAGGCCTGGTAAGGAAGGGAAGAACAAGATGAATTCAGACACAAAAGCTGGTTGTTTCTTAAGCTGGAGTTGACTGTGCAGAAGTTGCATTGAAATTTTAAAAGCACCTTGTCAAAATCTTCCAGTGTTTTATTATCCTTGCTGCTACAAAACTGCCTTATTTTGAGGTTGAGTTTGTCTAACCTTATTTTCCAGCTGCTGGACTTGGTTGTGCCTTCAGAAGCAGGATTGCAAAGTTCCCCTGTCGTCAGACAGTAAGTATCCCAAACACACTGACAAACTCCCCGTTCAGCCTTCTCTTTGATGAGATGGGTTCCTTTATGCCTTGTGTCCTACTGTCTGTTTTCCAGCCCCTGGATGATTTAGGATGTCTGTGTCTGAATTTTCTCTGGTATTTATGTGTCTTGAAGGGTTTACAGTAGAGCAGAATGCCCAGTTCTAGGTGCTGTTGCTGTGAATGCTAGCAGCCTGGCTTCATTCTGCACAGTGTTTCTCTTTTGACACTTTCAGGAACATTCTTTGGAGGTGTTGGGCTGGATACCTGCTCTCATTGCACTTCAGATCATGGCTTTGTTTCTTGGAAGCAGAAAGTCTGTGAGAGAAACGAGGAAACCCTACAAAATTTTGAAGAGTTGTGGAGGAAGAAATCATGTGAAGTAGAAATACCAAGCAGGGAAGAAAAAAAAAAAATATCTCAGGATTCAATTTGGGATGGAGCATGAATCTGGGGGTGCAGCATCTGTGAACTCAGCCACCTTGAAAACAATCTGAAAGACACAGGCTTGCCAGGATGGGGGAGACCCATACAGCAGAAACCCTCAGAAGGGACGAGTGAACAAAGCATGAGGTGATGATACCCATTAGCAACAAAAACAGACTTTTGAGCTGCAGGTGAGGAGGCGATGACATCTCCAAATTGCAGAGGAAATGGCTCCTTGTCAGTGGGCCTGGTCCCCCTCTATTTGCACTAGTGCCTTCAGCACAGGGATCTCATTACCAGAGAGTTTACTGGCAGATTGGAAGAATTTCACCGAGCAGTAATAAAAATGATCAGGGACTGCTAGAATTGACATAATGAGGAAACAAGATGGGAAGAGTCAGATATTTATAGCTGGGGTGAGAGAGACAATTAAAAGGTGGGGTAGGAGATGGACTGGGTGACCTGAAAGCCTTGATCTATTTCTAATAACTTCTTGTTGTCTGCTGTACAGAGGACTTGAATGTACCAGGTCTATCAATCTGACTCTCAACAGCCCTCACTTCCCATGTTGAGAAGCTCAGGTGGGTGTGCTCTGTCTGGATTGACACTGTCAGAATGTCACTGGTACTGTTTAAAAAAAAAATAGTCATCAGCCATGTTGTGGAAAAAAAATAACACGCTGACAGTAAAGAGAAAATAATTAGACCTTCATAAAATAAACGGCTGTAGAAGACCTTGCTGAGAGCAGGGTCGATTGGGAAGGGCTCCCAGGTTGTTCGGTGATGCTGAGCCCTTCTTGCTGCCTGCACATGTGGCCTGTGGAGTGGGAAGGTCCATGCCATACTGGAGGGAGCCGGTGTGAGCCTTTTCTCTGCAAGGCAGGTGCTGGGGCATGCAGCTCAGCAAAACTACTGCTCTTCAGTGTGCACTGATGTGCACAGGCTGTTGTCCCCGAGAGCTGCTGAGCTCCAGGGCCAGCTCCTGGGGCAAGCTCGGTGTCAGCCAAAACCCTGCTGGTCCTCCTGACAGCTATGGCTAGGTGTGGGGTTTCACTTCCCTTCCTACGCCCCCTGCACAGTGGGATCCAGCCTGGGGGACAGGCGGGCTCTCCTCTTGACGTGGCCCAACTCGCTGCCTCACCTGTGGGGGTTCCTGCACCGGGGTGTGGGTGGGTGCTCATGAATATTCCCCCATAGTTTTGCACAAACCCACTAAATTATATATTTTTACACAAATCCTATCAAACACAAGCAGCCATTGCATTCTGTTTTCCTGAGTTGGAGACCCCTGAGAAGAGGGAAAGTGGCATGCTGGCCCACCTGGATAATTACACAGCACCCTTACAGTGAAGGTTATTTAAAACCTTGACTGAGACCACGGCTGTCTGGCATGCTCCTCAGTGCTGCAAAGGAGAGAGCTCTGGGTTCGTTTTGGACTTGTGAGACCACAGCAGAGTTGAACACAGCCAAACTGGAGACACCTCGGTTCCTGGGTTTGCAGTCAAATTAAAATGCCGCTACTGAAAAAGCAACAGGGCCGCGCATGTTAGAGACACTTTGGGGAACTTGTAGAGCGGCATTTGTTGAGTCTGGTGGTGGAGTAGTGGCTCTGTTTTAATGATACCTGTGTGCAAAGGCCACAGCTGCTTTCATCCATTTCACATTAGTCTGACTTTCACAGAACAGACATAGCCTAGGGTGGTGGAAGGGAAAGAAAGGTGACCAAAAAAAAAAAACCCCACAACCAGCCCCACCATTTTTTGCTACTTTTTCCATCCTCCTGGACCATGATACCAGGCTCTGGCTGAGCAACAGTAATCTTATCCAGCATACTGTTGATTTAAGCCTCTTGGTTTTATATAACTTTGGAAATGGTAAACTATATTAATTTGCTGTGTTTTCAAGGGAAAGTTATTTATTGAGAGACATTTTTAACTCAAGTGCCAGGAGCCTTAAATCATTATAATAAATTCATGCTATTCAGGGTTTCTTACATTGTAATAAATTTGTTTTAAACATGAATGAGGAGATCCATGATTTCTTTAATATACTGTTATGTATTTCCTTTCAAAATGACACAGCTCACTATATCAAGTGGGAGAATAATAGTGAGAGATTTACAGTACTTAAGAATAACACAGCCTGGGAATGTGACATGTGAACCAACACCAGGCAGGGGGCTGGAAACTGCGGGGAGCCCACCACTGCTCCCGGCAGCGTGGCCGAGAGTTAAACAAGCGACAACAGGTCAAGGTCAGCGAGTGAAACTGGTAGCTGGGTGAAAAGCTCCCTGCAGGGTGGGAATCACAATGCAGCCTTGTATTCACCTCCCATTTGCTGTGCAATGCAAAACACCTGAAAGGTGACATGGACCGTCTGCTGTGACCTGGGAGGGCAGCTGCTGAACCTCTGCCTCACTGGAGCAGGACCTGAGCCAGAGGTTGGCTTCCCAGCCCGAGGGCACCCTCCCCTTCCTGACCTCGGGCACCCACCACAGCCTTCTGCTCCTAGGGACCCCAGCCACCCTGGCCACGATGGTGCACAGGGTGCAGATCCCGCAGTGGCCACCAGTGCCTGCGAAGTGTGGCAAGCAGGCGCCAGGTAAGCACTTAAATAAATTTCTGTCTCTGTTGTTAATCCTTGACCCCTCATTAAACCTCTGCTGGCCCTGCCACTCGCTGTTACACACATGGATGGCTGTGAAAGCAAGATGATAAAACCCATGGCTGGCTTTACGTCAAGTCCTTCTGGCTTCACAGGGGTCCTTATGGGCGAGAGGAGGAGGAGCTGGGCACAGCGAAAGCCTTAGTGATGCCAGCGCCCAAGGTCTGAGACAAATCCGCTTTGGCAGCGTGGTTGTGGCTTTCCTGGAAGGCGGATCCCCTCTGCCCCATGTAAACATCTGCTTGGTCTTGTGTCCCAGCCTGCTTCGGCTTGTCATGGAATGCTGCAGGAATGGGTCTCATGTTTGTGGTGATATTGGGATCAGGGTTGAGGGGGGCAACGCACCACAGTACCCAAAATGGCAAAGGCCAGTTGGTTCCCCAGTACCTAGTGAGTGTGATTACCACCCCGAGATACCTCATAGCCTTCCAGCTCCCCAGTGCACAGCCTTGCTGTAGAGAAATGAGGAGCTGTGCAGAGCCATCCTGCTGTGATGTGAAAATCAGCCCCCCAGGATGCCCGCGCACAGACTGGAGCACGTGCCTGGCTTTAAAGAGTTAATGAATCCTTGGTGGATGTGGATGTAGCAGGGGGTGGTTAAATGCTGCTGGTTCTGTGTGTGTGTGTGTCTCTGCTGCTGCCCCTCACCTGGCTGCAGGTGAGTTGTAGGACACCCGAGGACTTAGCTGCCCAGGGATGGGGCTGCCTGCACCACAGGGCTGGATGGCTCAGGAGAGGGGAGGAGGGGACGGGAGAGGGCCCCGTGTGCTCGCAGAAGTGATGGCAGGACCTCATCTGTCAACGCAGAAAAATGTCTGGCCAATAAACTTGCCAAACGTCCCTAATAAAGGGCTGGATGTGTTATCATGTAGAATGGTTTTATAGGGGACAGCCATAAAACGTGCACATTGCCCTTTAAAACGCCAGGACAAGGATTGATTCCAGCAGGGTGGCGGGAGAGGAGGAGGGGGAACAAGGCTAATTGGAAAAGGGGGATAAATCCAGGGGCTCGTTTCTCTGCTGTGGGTCCCCAGGGTGTCAGGGAGCAGTTACAAAGCGCGAGTCACTGCATTACAAGGTGTGCCCGGACCTGGGCTTCTGTGCTTTGTCCCCTCCACCCTGTGCAATGCTGGGTATCCTTTCTGGCATCTGTTTCAGCTGCTGGCTTAGTCCAGCCCTGTTCTTGCTCCTGACACCCAGCCCAGGACAAGCTGTGGAGATACCTCCACCAGCCTTTCCACTGGTTCTTCCTCACTTGTGCTTCTTCTTTGAATTAAGGAGGGGCTGCATTGCCTCCTCCTGTCCAGTTGCAGTTCCTGCTTGCCCAGTGGTCTCATCACCAGCTCCTCTCTCCCTGTCCTGCCTTGTGATGCCATTTCCTAGTCCCTGCCTGTGGAAGTCCACCGCTGCTGAGGAATGAACCACGGAGGTTTGGGCAGCAGCTTTGGGCCTCCTGCTCCATGGGCAGGAGACAGCCCATCCTGGGGATGCAGGTGTCTGTGTGGGGCTCTGTGTGCATAACCAGGAGAGGGGGAGCTGGAGGAAGGTCCAGGGTATGTTTCGTAGCCATCAATAAATACATTGTACTCCGGCTCACTTTCAATGCTGCAGAAAACAGGAAGTGATTTCACTTAATAAATGTAGACAGTCTTGCGGAGCTACAGGACCATCTATTCTGCTAGACAATTTCTGCGCACCAGGACTGCACGTGACCCAGAGCCTGGTGGTGTCTACAGCTGAGGCTCACCAGCTGCCGTGGGTGGAAAGGACTGCCTCTGATTTTTCATTTTCTTGTTCTAATTTCCCTGAACAGAGATACTGGACAGCCAAACCCCCATGAGATCTGGTAGAGGGAGAAATAATAAACAAACAAACAAATAAATAAAAGTCTTCACTAAAAGTCACCTAAGGCATTGTGGATTTGGCCGCTGGATGGGAGGTGGGCAGGTATTGGAGACATGGAAAAAGAAAGAGCCAGGAAAATCCAGATTTTTGTTAGCAAAGACTGGTTCAAAAATGTTTGTCAGTGTGGATTTGTTGGTACATGCCAGATCTCACTATCTGCCTACTCTGTGCATGTGGCACTGCTGGATTTCAAATTTGCAGTGACCCTGGCAGCTGGTGGTGGCATCTGTGTGAAGGTGGGGTGGTGCAGGCAGTGTGCCTGGGTTTGCAGTGGGTCCCTTGGCTCTGCAAATGCTCTTTGGCCACCCTTGGTGACCAAACACAGGCAAAGCTGGGACACCTGTTTGCTTCCATCAGGCATACAAAAAAATAACATTTTTTGCATCAAAGTTGAGAGGTGAATTGATACATTATGGTACGGACCCATGTCAGTTGGCATGACTAATGGATGTGGTGGATCATGAGTTTGGGTGAGGGAATAGTTTTTGCTGTTTAACAGATTCTCCTGGAAAGCAGAGACATGGTGTGAAATGCAGCCAAAGCCGATGAGTCACATCTGACTTTCTCATACTGTGGCTCTACTTCATGTGAAAGCACATTCAGTTTATGCAACCAAGGAGCTTCAGGACTGGAAGATTCTGAGTTCTCCAAAATGTGCGGTGCTCAGGTCCAGGATTTTCAGTCTTGTTACGCAGTTGTGAAGTTCAGAGCAACGTCCCAGGCTCCTGAGGTCTGGATTTGCTTCTTTGCTACATTTTGGCTCAGCCCCATCTCTCCTATACCCACCACAGTGAAATTTTCATTGAACACAGCTTTAATTCTGAATTTGTAATTAAATTTAAGGGCTGGTAAATTTTGCTATGAACATTTTTCTGGCTCCCTTCCTAAGCATTTGTTCTATTTAACTAGTGCTTAATGTTTTGCAGATGCTATTGTATGTTATGGTGCCAACTACAAGTATGAAAAAAATGTGTGATTTAGAAAAATACTAATACATTTGAGGTCTTGTTTTTGCTTTTATGATCACACTTCAAAGCTTTTTTCAATGTCTGTTACAGCTGTAAACTTATGAGGCAGGTGGGAATCTTATCCTACCACTTGACACCAAAAGCTGTGACCTTTCGACTTCATCATCAAGCTTACAATCAAACCATGAGGATGACAGTACTGCCTGTAATTGCTTTCTGAATTAAAACATTTCCTCCAGTATCCAGCAATAAGGAAAATGAAATCTTCAGGTAGGGTTTAGTAGCTCATCTTGAAAGAATTTCATCTCATACTAAACATTAAGCCATGTAGTGATGTCTGGGCACTTGTCTATGTTGAGACCCATGGGAGAATTAACTCAAATTCACTTTTAAAGGGGATTAATTAAACTGCATCAGGACCCTGTTTTAACACTCAGAATTAAGATAAGTTGAAGTAAGACCCCTTTAATTAACTGAAAAAGATGAGAGACCTCTTTGACATCATATGGAGGTGTCTGAGGAGCTGCTGGTGTGGTTTGACTAATCTGTTTTACATTATACCTTATTTAATTCAAACTGAATGACCTAGTATAGGCAAGCCCTGAGATGTGGAGACTGGGTGTGATCATACTGGGAATATCTGTCTTCCCAGTTGTTTTGTAAGAGGATAGAAGGTGCGTAAGGAGCAAGATGCTCTATAAAATGAAACAATCAATTTTGGTCTGTACAGAACGGCAGTGATGCCGTGCAGCTTTCACAGCTTGAGCAAATGCCCAACATACTCTTAAAAAAATCGGAATCTCAGGTCTTTCATCAAGGATGGGAAATGTCAATAGAGAAGGTAAACTGGCGATAATAGTTCCAAAATGTTTCCTGTTCTGACCAGGTTTTCTCCCATGTCACTTTGATTGGGGTCACTTCTTTGGTTTTTTTTGTTGGTTTGGCTTTTTTGGTTTTGTTTTTTTTTTTTTTTTGTATTTTGTTTGGGGTTTTTTTTAAGTTTAATCAGCTGTTTTGAACATTGGGAAAAATGTACTTTTGAATGAAGGCTCAGAGTTATTTAGCTAATTAGATATCAAGGTGATGTGTGCACTATATACACTTCTGACAGTTTCTTATTCTTATCTCTACCATCAGTTACTCAGCTGTGAAGTCTGATGTTTGAAACGCTGCCGGGATTTCTGAATGGAGTTGTTGGTGTGGGATTCCTCCTCCTTTCGGTTCCCATTTCAAGATACAAGAAGTTTTCTGTTTGCTTATGTCTTTTTCTTTCCCCCTTTCTGTTTTCTTCAGACTGGGGATCTGACACATGACTGACTCTCAGCATCTTGGAGACTATCTGTAAAATATCCATGGACAGTTCTTTACAAGAGAACTGGTCAACTTGCTTTCCTGGGGCAGAGGGGTTCGGAGCATAGTGAGAGTAGAGTAAGCTCATGAGGTTGTTCTTTCAAGCGTTGTGCCAGTGCATATTCATGTAGGATTTTCCTAATAACCAGACAAAACTGTTAAGTTCATCAGTTCAAGTGTATGTGAGCATCTGAGGAACATTCTGTGGCTTGGAGGTCAGGTGCCACCTATGCCACGAATCTGCTGGTGTGCCTTCAGGATCTCAAAGTAAAGCCCAGCTGGGGAGGAACAGATTCCACAAAATATCGTACCACAGCAAAACCCACTCACATATCTCCTGATCATTAATCCAGAAGCCGGTGTAAGACACCAAATGGGGTGCTTTGCAGAAGAGCGGCCAAAGCCCCTTGTGGAGCCCCCAGAAAATGCCAAGAACAGGTGTAGATTAACTTTTGTCATCCTTTGGAAAGCCAGGGCACCTGAGGTGGGCTGCACTGGGGGCACTGGGGGCTGTGTGGATTGTGGTGATTGGAAGCCCTGACAGGGTGTGCTGCACCGGCAAGTTCTGTGAGGGGCTGGGGGTGCAGAGGACAGAGGTCACCCAGTGTGATATGCTAAAGGTCATTTAGCAGGTCATGGAGGAGCTAGGCCTGTTTTCCCTGTTAGCAGATCATGCAGCCTCTCACTCGGTCATTCCTGTTGCTGCTAGTATAATGTTCTCTACTAGCAAGACTGAGCTTGGGACTAAAGGACACTTGGAGATGTTCTATGGGGCAGATGAGCTGCAGGAGGAAGCCTCCCAAGAACAGCCTGGGAACTGGTGTTTTTGTGGGTCCTGGGCAGGGAGGCTGGGGACGTTTCCCATCTGTTCACTAAAGGAACTGCACAGAGTTTTCTGAGCTAGAAAATTAAACTCTTTACATCAGGTGAATCAAAAGCCAGGAATTAATTTTGGAAGAAGGGTTCCCCATTTTACAAACTCCAGCTGCATCCAGACAGGTTCAGTGTGGCTTTGCTAAATGCTTTTGAGCCCTGACAATCTTTGGAAAGGAACCCAGTCCTCCTCACCAGCTCCCCAGAAAGATGAGCGTCAGTGTGTGATGCGATTTCTACAACTTCTGCACAAAGCAGCTTAGCAATGGACTCACTGGCTGGTGCAAAAAGCTCCTGGTGCTCCACTTCATTGCTCTTTCCTGAATGTTGGCCATGGCTTTGCAGCAAATTGTTTGCAAAAAGTCAAATGAGTCCAAGGAGAGTATGGTAAATGTAGTCTTGCATTAGACTGGGGAATTTAGGGTGAACGTAATCCTCTCCCCCTAATACTTGCACTGTCTTGTGCAGAGCGTGCTCTCGGCCATATACTTTAGAAGCAGCCTCATAATTTTCTGTATTCCCATCACGAGGCACATCTACCCCTGGATGGGATACAGCCACTTGGTACGTGGGACTGTACCAAGATAAAGCATGAAATCCCATACACACCTCGGTGCCAGATAAATGTTCTCACAAATTAAACTGGAGCCATTATCTGTTGTTTTCACTTTTAAAGCAAATGTTATTTTCTTTTGCTTGTAGAAGCAGTTGGTTGACCAAAGGCTGCTCACATGGAGTTTGCTTTGAGAGAAGAATGAAAAAAGAGGACTGGACAGGGCAAGGAGTTGAGAAGCAAGAGGAAATTTTTTGAGCTTTTGCAGGTTGGTACATGAATTGCTGAAGATTTAAGGGGATTATGCAAGGAAGGAGCTAATCTGAGGGTGTTTGATTTTGACAGAGAACAGGAGGAACATACAGAGTAATTATGGCTTCCTTCCCAATTTTGGTTGTCACAGAGTAATTCCTTGGTAGGAAAGAGCCATTACCAGGAACATCGGGATGTTGGAGTGGACAGAGATGCCCTGGCTGAACAAGGGTGGTGAAGCTTGCTGTGTGACCTGGGAAGCTACCCTAGAGAAGAGACATCAGCATCACAGGATAATTCAGGTTGGGAGGCACCTCTGGAGATGTCTAGTCCACCTTCCTGCTAAAAGCAGGATCAACTATGAGATTGGACCAGTTGCTCAGGGCTTTATCCAGCTGTCTCTTGTAAGCCTCCAGGGATGGAGATGACATAGGCTCTGGGATGGCTAGGCTGTCTGGGCAGCCTTCTCCTATGCTTGACTGTCTTCATGAGGTATAAGTTTTTCCTTTTATCCAGCCTGAACTTCTCTTTTCTCAGCTTACCTCGGACTGTTCCCGTTAATCTCATGCCATCTTCAAAGTCTGTTGCCTCCTCCAAGTCATTGCTGAAGCGAAAAAGGATGCGTCTCAGAACAGACAACGGCAATAATCCATTTACCACTAGGTTCCATGTAGACCATGACCCATTCACTGTGACACTCTTAGACCAGCCATTTGACTATCTTTTTACCTGTCTAGTTGTGTACCCACCCAAGAACATTAACATAAATGGCATCTACTGCTCTTTGGCTGGTGGAGATCAGTGTTGAGAAGGGGAGATACGCTGAGCCTTGAGCTCATCTGCTCTCCAGGTGGGCAGATCCAGGCTTGTGCAGGACCACCTACAAGGCCTCCAAAGCAGTTCTAGAGATCTGCTGGAGAAACTAGATTTTTGTCTCCCTCTGTGCCACATGCCATGTGCTGTGGGGACAGCTCTGATGTTTATTATGTGGGCTGGGGTCATCCAGCCAAGAACTAGAAGATCCCTTTTTTTTAATCTGTTAGCATCCTTAAAAGCCAGCTAAAGGTGATGGATATCTCCAATAAATATTTCCCTCTGCTCTTCCGTGTTGTCCCCAATAAAAGGAGAAAGAATGCTCTTCAGACTCCAGCTGGGCAAAACTGGACTGAGCCATAACTGGGTGAGACAGTTATTTATTGGGATCAGAGGGTTATGGAAAACAGAGTGAAGAAATGCTAAGAGGAGATTAGAATTGTTCCCTTCTCCTTTTACTTTTTTTTAATTTATTATTCTTTCTTCTCCTGTCACTGTTTTTTCCTCCTAGGTGTTGGGGTCTTTTCAGAGGCAATCGTTACTGGTAATGATTTTAGCTTGTTGGCTATTATCACATTTGTGCCTGGGGACTGCAGCCGGCTATCTGGGCTCTGGCAGGCCAAAGCAATCAGCTCCTTCCTGCTTTGCACTGATTTGCTCACAGGAGCTCGAAAGAAAATACATTTTTTGTTCATTTTCCCCTTCTTTCTGTGGGTCTCTCCTCTCCGTTTTCTCTGCATCTGGCCTCTCGTCTCTGGGAGCTCTGCCCCAGAAGGGTCTGCACTGGGGAGGCTGGTGGAGAACCCCACAGCAAGGTGTGGGGCTCATGGATGAGGAAACATCTCCTGGGAAGAAGCACCCTGGTTTTTGTTATTCATGCCGTGTTTGGACCCAGCTCTACATTGCTGCTGATCCCCCAGCTGTTGCAGAGACAAGAAGGGATCATTGTGGTTATTTTATGAAAAGTGTACGTGGATCTTTTTCAGTGGCTGAAGCTGGGTGCAGAGCGCAGAGCTTTTACAGCCTTGAGTTTAATATTCTCTTTTTTCCTTCCATCATCATTTTATATTATTCAAAGCAAATCAGACAGTCTTTGAAGAACAGCTCAAAGCCTTTTTTCTTTCTTTTTTTCCTTTTTTTTTTTTTTTTTTTAAGGTGAGAAATAGCGGGAGCCACCTGGTACATTTCCTTTCTCAACTGAGTGATTTTATTCATTGGGGAAGAGATCGCTTTGCATCTCATTCTTTAAAGGAGTGTAAAAGGCAGGTAAAATCTTTATTTCTAAAAGCCCCCAGAAAGTGTTTTCCTGGAAGGGTGACCCGCATCTTCCATGCCCTGAAGCAGTGTGGCCAGTGGAAATGTGGCTCCTCATGTGTGGAATGGCTCTGGCCTGGAACCAGCGTTGTACTCAGAGCTGCTCATCAAAATTGTTGCTCTAAGGCACTCTGGTGACAATCCAGAGTAATCTTGCAGGCTGAGAGGCTCCAAAGACCACTGAATCAAGTGAGGTTACCGTCAGGGAACAGGTTGCCCAGATCTAAGTTGCCTTCTGGAGGGTTTTCTGAGCTGGGCGGTGCTTTGGCAAGGTAATCTCTTTCAGGAGAAAGTGTACTTCCCCTCTGGAGAAGTGGCCTGGAAGCAGAGATCCCAGGTTGCAGCTTGGCAGGGGTTGAGGTGTCAGCTCCCATGTTTCTTCTAGGACCCACCAGGGTGCTTGGTAAAACCACCCCCTCCACAGTATGTACGTGACAGCTCTTGGTCCTGATGAAACTTGGATTTGTGAATGCCGAGAGGCTCTGTGAAGGGATTTTACTCAAAACCCCAGTTCTTGGGTAGACATTGGTGCCCTGTTGGCATTTTGTCAAAAGAACTGATTTCAGCTCAGTCAGATAAAACATGCGCCTTGCTCACAGCCTGCAGGAACCTGCCACCTCTATGTGCATACAGAAGGAAACATGAAGTTTTGTTGGTTTTACAAACATCATGCTGTTGCATCGCTCCCCACATTTAACAGGTGACAACAGCACTGCATGCCATTGCCAGAGGGTGTCCTGCATGCTTTTGTTTAGTTGCCACCTTCCTTTCCCCCAGGTTTTGGGGAGCAGAGAAATTCCTGATGACAAGTAGCACTCTGTCCCAGCTCTCTTCTTCATGTCCACTTGCCCCACTTAAAAGGCCACTGCTTGGGGCTTTCCCAGGGCACATGGTGGCTCTGCATGATGGGGGGGGTGAAAGTACCTATGCACCAGTGCACTGAAAATGTGAACATGTAGAGATGTGGAGCTTCCTCTGGATCTTCACCCCGTGACTCAGGACCTTCCAGACCTGCCCATCTCTGCTGCTTTCACTACTCTGAGAGAAGCATAAAACAAGTCATCAACCCCAAAGGTAATGGCCTCTCTGGGCAGGTTGCCAGTCATTTAATATCTTCACTAATCATCTAGAAGTGGAAGTAAACAGCATGTTAATGAAATGTGTGGGTGAAGCTAAACTGGGAGGAGCTAGAGGGGATGGTTTGCACAGAGGAAAAAAAAAACCAAAAGGATTTTGGGAGGCTGAAAAGATAACCGGGAAATTGCAGCTTGATGTTTGGCTTTGGATTAATTTGAAGGAATACCAGTGGGCAGGAGAGCAGAGATAAAAGGCCATGTTAGGACATAAGGTGGCTGCAGGTGGATGTGAAGAGCGAATTCAGCTTCTATCTGTCATACCTCTCAGCTGTAAACTGCTGAAAGTAGGGACACAGCAGTCTGTGTTCATAGGGTGGTGGACATGGGAGCACACATCTGGAATAATGCATGATGCCTTTGGCCAGGAAGGTGTTGGGAAGTCTGGTAGCCAGGTGGAGGAGAAGAAAAATCATAAGTAATGCCAAAACTGTTGCTAGGTAGGGCCTGGCGGCCGGAAGATCTCGCGCTGTACGGAAACATAGGGCCCCCCTCCAGGTAGCCAACAGCTTTTAGCTTATGATGTAAGCAGACGGAAGTGACATTGTAAACCTAGGCTATATAGTGTCGCGCCGCTCAGCAATAAACGCCATTTGCCATCCACCACATTGGTGTCTGTGAGCTGATGGACCGTGCGGCCAGGGGTTGGCCGCCGTGCCGTTCCTGAACCAGGTCACCGCGCGCCTGCGAAGGCAACACAAAACCCCTGCAAAAAAGGTCTGTACCCCTTTGCCCCATGAGTGGCCTTTGATGCAAGGCATGTTTGAAATTGCAGCACATCAGTGTGAGAGCTACTGGAACAGTTTCTTGAACAGAAAACAGATGTTTAGAAGCAGCTGCACAAAACTGAGAAAGGAGGCATTTCACTTGAAGGCGCCATGTCAATTCCTAATGGCAGGATCTGCTGAATGGTGTGCTATTAGGAAAGTCGCAGTGCTTCAGGTAGAGAGGGTCTAAAGAGTCTGGCTTGGTTAACCTAGCTAACTGGGTGCCAAGAGGGGATCCAGTGGTTTTCCGTAAGTACCCTTGTGGGCAGAGGGGAGGAGAAAAGGTTTATGACAATGTTAGAGCAGAAACAAACGGGTGTAAATTTGTCTCGAGTAGAGTGAGGAACTTAGATGTTGCATTCCAACCCTTTTGTGGTAATGGCTGGCAACAGCCTCATCTTGAAAAGAGAAGGAGTCAGTAAGGAGCATGTTCTGAAGATGCCTCATAATTAGTATTGGAAATTATTACAGTGATAATTTGAAGATGGCTCATAATTAGTATTGGAAATTATTACAGTGATAATTACAAAGGCTGAATGGGTTCAACAGCAGGTCCCTGAAAATCCTATGTGGATAGTACTTTTAATCTACATGTGCAAAGAGAAGATGGCCAACTGCCCAAAAGGCCACTGTGGCAGCACTGGAAATACCATGATCAGAGATGGTCAAAAGCATCTGAATTAGAATTTTCCAGTGATATCCTGTTGATAATTTTGCCAGATACTGGAAGCTTTTGAATGTGTCCATTTTCCTTCACTCTCCTTCATGGAATCATCTAGGTTGGAAAAGACCCTTAATATCATCAAGCCCAGGACTGCCAAATCCACCACTAAACCACATCCCTAAGCACCACATCTATGTGTTTTTTATACACCTCCAGGGATGATGAGTCCAACACCACCCTGGGGAGCCCGTTCCAATGCTTGACCACCCTTTCAGTGAAGAAGTTTTTCCTAATACCCAATCTAAACCTCCCCTGGCACAAGTTGAGAACGCTTCCTCTTGTCCTATCATTTGTTATTTGGGAGAAGAGACCTATCCCCTGCTGCCTGCAACCTCCAGTAAGGTCTCCCCTTAAGCAATAAGGTCTGCCCCTCAGCCTCCTTTTCTCCAGGCTGACCCCCCCAGTTCCCCCAGCCGCTCCCCACCAGCCCTGTGCCCCAGCCCCGGCACCAGCCCCCTGCCCGTCTCTGGACACGCTGCAGCCCCTCTGCGTCCCCCTGGCAGTGAGGGGCCCAACCTGAACACAGGAGTCGAGGGGCGGCCTCGCCAGTGCCCAGTGCAGGGGGACAGCACTGCCCTGGCCCTGCTGGCCACGCCGTTCCCGGCACCAGCCAGGATGCTGCTGGCCTCCTTGGCCACCTGGGCACACGGGGGGCTCATGCCCAGCCGGCTGCCGACCAGCCCCCCCAGGCCCTTTCCCCCCAGGCAGTTCCCAGCCCCCTGCCCCCAGCCCGCAGCGCTGCGGGGGCTGGTGTGACCCACGGGCAGGACCCGGCACTGAGCCTGGTTGACCCTCACACAACTGGCCTGGGCCCATCGCTCCAGCCTGCCCAGACCCCCCTGCAGAGCCTCCTGCCCTCCCGCAGATCAACGCTCCCCCCAGCTGGGGGTCACCTGTGAACTTGGTGAGGGTGTGCTAGATCCCCTCGTCCAGATCACTGATAAAGATACGGAACAGGACTGGCCCCAGCACCGAGCCCTGGGGAACACCACCTGTGACCGGCCACCAGCTGGATGTAACTCCATTCCCCGCCACTCTCTGGGCTCAGCCACCCAGCCAGCTGGTTACCCAGCAAAGATGCACCCGTCCAAGCCATGAGCGGCCTGAGTTTCTCCAGCAGAGTGCTGGGGGAGATGGTGTCAAAGCTTTTCCTGAGGGGGGGAGGAAATAATCATATTGGAATGAAAAGGGATGAATATTTAATGAAAATTTGCAGCCAGTTCTCTGCTTTGTTCACAACAGAAGAGCAATTGCAGGGCACCAAGCCTCCTTGCCTTTGTCTGAGCTTCATCTTTGCTCCACAGATTGGCTTGGATCATTTCATACTTAGTCTGGGTTACTGAGAAGATTTTCTTAGTTTCTGAGTTGAACCTAAACTTTTCCTGCATCTCTGCAAAGTTCCTTGGAGGAATTTGCCTGAGGGAAGGATATAAAAACCTCAAGAGTCTGTGCTGTGGAGGTAGGGGTTCCTGCAAGGAATTAAATCCTTGAGCTGGAGCAGGTTAGATGATGGGTGTAAATCAGTGAGTAAATTTGTTGGCTCAACTCTCAGCTGGAAAGCAGGATGGATTTGTAATATGAGGAGCCGGGAAAGAGATTGCCCTAAAATTCAGTCCTAGATATGGGTTCATTGACTCCAAACCAAGGGATTTTGAGGGGCTGAAGGGATGGCAAGGCCTTATTTCATGTGAAAGGTCCACATAAAGATATCAGAAGCATGTCCACTAGCAGAGGATCTAAGTGAGGAGTTTAAAGACAAAGCAGAGTGTGAGTTTTACTAGTCAAGGCAAGCAAGCTGCCCCTGTCATCTCTGCTCGTGTCTCAGGCCTTCCCATGTCCACCCACCTCTGCCACTTCTGCTGTTTTCTCAGGGAGGGAAAATAAAACAAGTCATCAACCCCAGAGACAGCAGCCTCCTGGGCAAACTGCCAGTTGTTTAATATTGTTGCTAATGATCTACAAGCAGAAGTAAACAGCGTGTTAATGAAATGAGTGGAGGAGGCTAAACTGGGGAAAACTGCCAGAGCTGGGTTAGAGAGAAAATAAAAGACAAAGGTTTGGGGAGGGCAGAAACACACTGGGGAGAATCAAGATTCAAGATGGAGTTTGTCTGGGGATGGTTCGAGGGGATATAGTGAGGGATCGGGGGGTATGAGGAGAAGGAGGATAAAACAGTGCCAGAGGCACTCGAGCTGCAGCGAGCAGCTGGCCGAGGCCCATCAGCAGGAATGAAGAGACAGCTCTAGAGAGATCAGGTGTGGAGGTTGCTCATGATAAGCGTAGCCCAGCCTGCTGTCTCCTCTCCATTGTGGTGACTGCCCATAAATTTACCTCTGGCTCATGGGAGAGAGCCTGAACCTGAGCAGCACATAGCATTGCTCTAGCCTGGTTAGGAGAGGCTTTTGTTATAGCCTCTGCAGCAGCACAAATCACTGCCCAAAGCTCTTTTTGACAATAACTAACCGAATGGGAAGGTACTCGCCCAACATCGTTGCCTGGGGTTGAAACAAGGGCTCTTGAGTCTAGCCAGTGAAGCTAGCTGTGAGGACAGCAAGCTTGCTATGGACATGGCAGGTGTGGGACTAGCTGCATTTATGAGTCCTGCTCATCTTGGTGTACGTAGTAGGAAATGGAAGCTTTCACTAGTGCCACTGCCCACAGCCAGCAGTGGGATGTGTTAGCAGTCTGTCCTTGTATGGCCTCCAGGGAGGGGGAAGTAGTTTTGGATAAATATTCCCCCCAAAACATGTCATTTCTCCTGGTTTTTTTCACCCCTCCCTCCCCTTTATTTGAAATTAAATGTCTCTAATTGCAGAGGTAGTCAAACTTTGGCTGAATCAGAACTGCAGGTCTTCGAGGGGACTCACATGCTAGACAGTAAGATGAATGATTTATTATTATATTATTATTTATTCATTTAAATTCATGAGTGTTTATCCAAATCCAACATTGCCCAATTTCATCCAGATCTGAATTTATAGATTTTCAGGCCAGATGGGACCATTCTGATCAGCAGCCTGACCTCCAGCATTGCGCAGCCCAGAGAACACCACTCGGCAATTCTGTGGTGGGGGGAAGCTTCACCACTATGTAAATCAGGGTTATCAAGCCCAGTGACTTGTCTGAAATGGTCTCTAGTGGAATCTGTGAAATTGCCATGTGGTTTGCAGCTCTGTGGCTTTGTGGCTGTGCATCACAGAAAATGCAGCTTCAGCTATCTCCTGTCTGGAAGAGAGCTGTGGATGGAGAGGGCTACTACCAACAGGTAAAGGCCAGGGAATCAGCCACCCTTCCTTACAGCTGTAGGATCCAGGCTTGTTCTCATGTAAATACTTTGGCATGAAAATACAGGAGTTTAATATAAGCTCCTGTAGTGCTAATTTGAAAAAAGTGCTTTAGCTGTAGGAACTGTTCCAGGAGCCCATGGGAAGTGAAGCCCCCAAGCCAAGGTGAGTCCTGCCAAGACAAGCTTGATGTCTGGTTGTTCAGAGAAAGTCTGATGAACATCTGGTTTGAGGACAGATAACTGTGGGCTTTACTCCATTTCCTCCGTCTCTTCAGGAAAACCCTTTTCATTTTCCTGACTTGTTTCACTGCCTGTATTCAAGTTGCTGAGTGACACACCACTGAAACCTCAAAGAGCAGCTAGCAATTTACGTGGGTTGCCAGGGTTCTGAAGGAGTTTAGGGTTTGGGGTTGTTTGGAAAAGAAGTTGGGAAGTCACACAGGAAACCAGTGAATAATTAAAGGCAAATGAACTTAATTGGAGACAAGCACAGAATCGGATCCAGCCTGCCCTAAAGAGTGGGATAAGCACCCTATCTCCCAAAAGCTCATTAAAATGTGTCTGCGCATATCTCAAGGAGAGGTTAGAAATCAGGAAATTACCTCTGGCAGCAAAGACGAGATAAAGGAAACCCCAGAGAGATAATCTCATTCTGTTTCCAAAGACTGTGCTTTTGCTGTAAACCAGCTACTTGAAAAAATTTCCCCCCTCTCTAGTCACTGACTCATTGACTCCCTTTTCCACTTTGCAAAAGGGTCTGGCGTGAGTTTGTGTCTGCTTACCTTTAGTGTTACAGGTCCTGCAGTCCCAGCCAGCAAATGTGTGCTGTGAGGTGGGTGGAGGGAGGGCTGAGCAGGGAGAACTGTTCTGCATTCAGGCGATGGTCCCACACTGCCAGCACCTGGGATACCACCACCTGGAGAGCTGCGTTTGCACACCAAAGACAGAACTTGCAAGAAGACCATATTTATCCTCACAAGTCCCTTAGTCGTTTTGCCATCCATCCAACTTGTGTTCTAATAAATCATAAACTGGAATGAGATCTGTGCTACCATGGCACAGGTTTGTAGGTTGTTCTTATATCTCCAGCTCAGATGAGATTTGTTATCTGCCAAATGACAATAATGATTCTCATTGTTTGTTTTCCGTGGTCTTCTGGTAGCTAGAGCTGTCTTGGTGGACCTAGCAAGAAAGACATACCAGTCTTGCAAAATGAAGTATTGTTTTGAATATTTTAGTACACATGAAACAAAAACAAGATAGAAAGAAAAGAGACCCATGTGGTTTGTGCTGTAGTCATATCTCCTGTGGCCCTTCAAAGGAACCCCGAAGACTTGCTACACTCCTTAACTTACAGAAATTCAAAGATCACCTTAGCCAGGATCAAAAGACAGAAACATTTCAATGGTACACAGCAGCAATTAAAGATTAGAAGCATTGTGGCTTTGTTTTGCATTTCAGGTCGGTGGAATTGAAAGGAGGAGGATGCAATCATCAGTTGGATGTTGTCCAGGACTCTGAGGCTGCGTCTATACCTGTAAATTAACTGTAGCTAGGTCTGCTCTCTTGCGCAGAGGCCAGCTGGCACAGGATATCCTGCATCTGTACTATTAAATTCTCTCACCCTCCAAAAAAGGGGGGTTGCATCCAGATTGCCTACTGAGAACAGGCAGTAGTCTGTGCTAATTCCCAGTCTGTGTCTATGTATCATTTGGGAAAATGCTAGTTAGACTGTGCCAAAAACATGCCAGGTAGTGTTTGAACAACTTTCAATACGGAAGATCAAGTTCTAATGTCCAGGGACATTTTTGCAAGTGTTAATTCTAATGGTAAAGATGTAGCCTGGGGGTTTATGTTCTAGCTCTGGCTAGAATACCTCCAGGTTCTTGGTGAGTCCTGCTGATTGGTCTCTTGCCCTCAGGTCCCCTCTGAAGGTCAGTGCACCATTGGGATTCTTCCCATTACCCGTCACCAACAGGCTTCCTCTGATCTCTTGGTGGCAGTCACATGTGTGGTTTTGCCACGGGGTGGGCAAAGCAGTGGCAAAAGGGACTCAGGAGAGAATCTGGCATTGCCAAGTACTTCACCATAGCGTTGAGGTCATGGAAGTTCTCAGAAGTTGGTCATTCAGGTCTGCAGTGTCTTTCCAGGATGATTTATGGAGAGACCTGGGGAGTGCTGAAGGTAACCCTGGAGCATGGGGGCTGCACCAAGAAGATGAAACAGACACTTGCACAGGCTATGGACAAAATTCATACCACAAAGCTATCCCTTGAACAGATTTGGCGTTTGCATTTTTATGTGCTCTGAAGTCTCCCATTCAAGAGTATTCCCCGTATTATAGGAGAAGATGGCATTATGGTGCAGGATCTGGACTGCAATGTGCTGTAAACTGATGACATCTCCCTGGTCTGAAGCTGGGGTGAAATGAGGGAAGGGTCACAAGCCTGACTGTGAAAGCGGTGACGGTAGCTGTTAAAGGCTTTTTGGGAAGGAGCAGGGGGGTGACCCAACCCTTAGCATCCTTCCTGACATTCCCGCACCCTGCTAATGGCAGCCAACATGACTTTCTGCTAATGCAAATGTTCACAGCTGTATGCTGGATGTTGCTGAGTGGATAATGGCTGATGAGGTTGCCTGTAGACAGTCACTCCGCTACCAGTGTGTAATTAATTGCTATGTAAAGTGCTCTGAGATGCGGTGCTGCTGAAACGCTGGGTGTATAAATGCCATCCCCACATAAAAGGGAACAACATGCAAATTCTCTCAATATATTTTTAAATACGAGCATTTTTCAGCTGTTTGCTCTTTTGTAAAATTTATTAGGCCCCCTCCTGGGAACTGGAAGGCAGCAAGGGCAGTGCACATGGATGAGCTGGCTTCCAGGGGCTCCTACTGTTCATGCCCCTCAGTCCCAGACTCCGGGGGGTCATCTGTTTTTCTTTTCCTATTCCTTTAACCTCTGTTTAACTTTTGTTTCCCCTTTTGCTTGCTTGCTTACATGGTGAGCTGCTGCCTGCCTGCCTGGGGAGGGCAGCAGGGAAGAAGAATACTTTTTTTGCAAAGGGCAGAAGCTTGTAAGGGCTCCAGCCTCCATTTCCTTGTGAATCAGAGAGGTTCGTTATCCCACTTCCAAAGGAAATGTGTTGTCCCACACAGGGATGCAACACAGGGAGAGGTGGTTTTGAGGCCAGCTGGAGCGGGGAAGGCAGTGAGGCGGAGTGGCAGCCCTGTCTGCAAGGGGCAAAGCCCTGTTTGTCTACCTGCAGTGGTCTAACATCATCTCTGAGGAAGCAGTGGGAAGGATAGACTGGTTCCCAGGGAAGACAGTGAGGTGATTGACAAGTCTCAGCAAGGTGGCCTGAATGGAAGTTTATGAAATCTCCGGTGCTAGAGATTACATGGAGGCGGCAAGATGTCTCACTGCTTCCCATACTGCAGAGAGGAGGTGACATCCAGTGAAAATATCACACAAGTTTAAAACAAAAGATGGGAAGTAGTTTTCCTGGGGGCTTAAAATCCTGTTAGAGAATTCATCATGACAGTGAACAACTAAAGTGCGAACAGGTTAAAAAGAAGCAGATTAATTCAGGTCCACTGCTGGCTGTAGAACACAATAGTTTGGTTGCTAGTACTGCTAGAAGAACTTCTAAACTTCCAGCTGTCAGAAGCTGGGAGAATATGTGGGGGGTGTGTCTGTGTATGTGCCACTGTTCCTGCAGTCATTTCCTAGGCATCTGTTGCTGTTAATGGATAGAAAAAGGACTTAGAGACTATATGGACTGGAAATCTGTGGGGGTTTTATGTGCTACTATTCAATAGATTAAGCAATGGGTAGTTGACAGATCTTGGAGAGAAATTATGAGCAGGAAATCTGTTTAATGGGCACTTTTCGATGGTGTTCCTGAGAAGGCAGTCACAGCTTAGATGTAATTTAATGTTTCCATCAATTGTCTGGAAATAAATAAAAACAGCACTGCTGGCTAAAACGTACAGATTACCTAAAGTTTGGAGGAGTACTTAATATGACTTCAGAATGTGTGGAAAGGGCTCTGGGTCCATAAGTAGTCCAGGCATGCAGAGCATACATTTTCACAGCACCAAACTGGGAGACAGAATAGGAACCAGGAGGACAGGCTGAAGCTGTGGAGTGGTGAACAGCAGAATCACAGAACAGCTGAAGCTGGAAGGCAGCTCTGGAGATCATCTACTCCACCCCCTTCTGCTCAGAATAGGGCCAACCAGAGCAGGTTGCTCAGGATCATGTCCGGTTGTGTCCTGAATATTTCCAAGGACAGAGACTCCACAACCTCTCTGTCCAACTTGTTGCAGTGTTTTAGCACCTTCATAGTAAAAAAAAAGAAAAAAAAAAAAAAGCTTTGTCTTACATTTAAAAGGAATTTCCTGTATTTCAGTTTGTGCCTTTTGTCCTTTGGCTGGCACCACTGAGGAGAGTCTGGATATGTCTTCTTTACTTGCTCCCATTAGATATTTACATGTATTGATAAGATCCCCTTGAGCCTTCCCTTCAGCACGCTGGCCAGTCACAGCTCTCAGTCTATTCTCACATGTCGGATGCTCTGGTTCATTCAACATCTTTGTGGCCTTTTGCTGGACTTGCTCCAGTATGTCTTGTGCTGTCTTGTATTGAGGAGCCCAGAACTGGACACAACACTCCAAATGTGTCTCACCAGTGCTGAGGAGAGGGGAAGGATCATCTCCCTCCACATGCTGGCAAAGATCTGCCTATTGCAACCCAGGAGACTGTTGGCCTTGTTTGTGCACACTGCTGGCTCGTGGTAAACTTGGTTCCCACCAGGACCCTCAGGTCCTTTGTAGAGCTGCTTTCCATCTGGCCATCCCTCAGTGTGCAGTGGTGTCTGGGAGTCCCTCTGGAAAGCAATGACTCTGAAAAGGATTGAGAGGTCCTAAGGGAAGGTTCTTCATCCAGACCTGTGTTCTCAGTATGGTGGTGGGACCAGCTAATAACACCTTGAAGGACACAGGTGGAAGGACAGGATTAATTTTAGCTTAGTGTAAGTCACAAGTGGACAGATGAAAGAAACCCTTCCCCAGTTCAGGGACATGTGCTTTGTCAGGGACAATGAGAAATTGGAGAGGATGCAGAAGCCCACACAATCTGGGCTGGAGAAAATGTTTCCAAGAGAGCAATTTGTTCAGCTCATCAACAAGCTCAAGTGGTGGCTTGCTGTGTGTATGCGTCGGTTATGAAAGGACTCTTAAATCTGAAAGAGAAAGAAAGGCACAAGACAAACCCATGCCTGCAAGCTGAACACAAATAGACGTAATCAGGAATCCAGGTGCCTGTTTTGTTGGTCGTTATCTCTGGGAATACATTGCCAAAGATCTTGGTAGAGATTTCATCTCCTGACGTCTTTGAATCAAGACTGTGCAACTGTAGTTGAACCCAACTTGTCAAGTGACTCACTGTGGTGCTGTGACTTGTGGTGTCCGAGATTGCAGGCTGGGCTCTTCTTGTTGTTGTCTTTAGCTCTGACTAGAGCTGTCCCTGAAGTGGTCATGAGCCCAACACATGACATATGGCATCTGCCCACTCTCCGCTTAGCTGACAGGCTGTGGTTTAACACCTCTTGCTGCATTTTACCTTGCATAGGCTAGGATTTCAGGTAGGTCAGAAGGTGGAGCAACAGAGGAGATTGGTGTGAAGGGTGGATGTCACAGATATTTCTTGGGGATTGAAGAGGTGCCTTCATTCACAGGAAGGCGAGAACCCTACAGGAGGCTTCTAGAGCACCCAAAGGGACAGCTAGCTGGATGTAGACCTTCTGTCCCCCTTTCTCAACTGTATCATGTCTTTTCGCTTGGGTTTTCCTTGGGATCTCAGCTATTACTCACAATACCGGCATCCATGGCTAGTAGCATGTGTCCTCTGTAAGGAAGGCCATTCACCCAATGATGACCAGACCCCAGATTTTCAGCCAAGTGCCTCTGTAAGCCATCAAGGCCGCTACCCATTGCTGCTGCTGTGGCTTCCTGCATATGGAGCAGAAATAGAGCTGCAGGTCTATGATGGGAAGAAATCTATAGGCACAAATGTCTTTTCGTTTTTCTGTGCTTTTACTCATCACCCACAACAGCTTTTATTTCTAACCCTGTGTTAAAAAAAAACAACCCAAAAAACTAAAACAAACCCCTGAAAGTCAATATTTATTTTTCAGCCTCCCTCTCCCCTGCTGCTCGTCTCTGAATTTAATGCTTCTGAAAGGTGAATGATTGACGATTTACTAAAAACGAAGTTAAAATATAAATAATTCCACAATTCGGCTGCTGTATTAAGCAGGCATATGAGAAAAGCCCAGAAGACCAAGGTTGGCTTTTATTATTAACAAGGAAAAAAATTAAATTTAAATAAATGTAATATTTATTAAAATTTCCTTTCACGCTCTTACCTGAGGTTCATAAAACTTTTGAGCTGTGTCAGCTTTGCACTCCCCAGTACATTGAACTCCAGGGAAAACTATAAGCAAATTCTTAAGATCAATGCAAACTACTTCTCCATTACTCAAAAAAGGGAATTTTAACTATTTTTGAAGGCCCCAGGACTCCACTAATCCAGATATAAGGACTTTTTTCACCTTCAAACTTCACAGTTCCAACTCCCCTTTCACCTTCTCTCCTCCCATCGCCACCCCAACACACACAGCCCTTTACACACTGAGGGAAGTGAATATACAGCTTTTAGTTCCTTTTCCATCTTTCCCATGGCCAATTGCCAAGTGGAATTTGCCAAAAGGTGGAGAAAGCTGCATCAAAGGCTGTTCCTGTGCCCAGCCTGTCCCTACGGCAGTGCCAGTGCCAAGGAGAGGAGATGTAAAGCTCTGCTCAGGAGTGGATGGCAGGAAGAGAAACCTGTTTTCCTGGGATGAAGACACTAGAATTGACAAAGCCATGTTGTAAACAGGACAGAGGAGAAGGGTTTGGGGATGAAGGGTCTCTTATCATCCAGTTGGGATCAAGGTTTGGATCTTAAAGAAAAACAGTGAAAAGATCCTGTAGGTCTTGCCTTGATGTTTTTAATGGTAACGGCACACTAGGAAAGCAGACCAGTATGAAGCAGCTTTGTCTGGAATACAGTTGCAGACCAGTGCTGGGCTTCAAAAATCTTCCTACCTATGCTATGCAAACACACTCGTGCTTTTAGGGCTTGATGGAGCATGGCTGAGCTCTTCCTTAGAATAGAGGAAATGGGGGAGAGGAAGCATTTTAACAGCAGACACTTAGCTTTGAGGGCATGGGACTAGAGGCTTAGACCTGTCTTCAGGTCCAAGTTTGCCTTGACATCCACTGTAGACACATGTTCCTAGAGTAACTGTTTCCCAAGGGGACCATAGGACCACATGGGAAGGAAGCACATGATCACAACACCTTTAGCATGCACTCGCCTGTGCCCTGGCATGTGGGTAGGCTGGGTGTGCTGAGCTCAGTCATGAAACTGGTCTGGAAGGACTTCACCACTGCTTGCTATAATGGCACAGGGGACCTGAAGGTTATGTGAGCTCAGGTTGCCTCTAGAGCAGTGTGGTGGCCATAGCACCAAACCTTAGGCATTTCTCTGGTGCTTGACAGCATGGAGTTAGCATATTTGTTTGTCATTTGTCAGGGCTGAGCATCCTGAATGCAGCGTTCAATATATTTTGGTGTGCAACTCTAGTTTGGTTGGGGAGGGTGGAAAAAATCATGGATGGAACAGTCATCAGAATTTAGCCCAGGCATGGCAGACCCTGCAGGAATATATATATAAAAATGTTCTATCTCAGAGGAGCTCACCTAAGTGTAAAGGATCTCGGTCCCTATATTAGGATGTCGATACTGCCCGGACTTCAAAGAAGGTTTCATGCATCAATGCAAGTTTTGCTCCTGGTGAAGTCACTGGGTGTGGAGACGTGGCGAGTACTAGTAGTTTAGACTTTGCAAGAGTGGATTCAGAGGAAAAAACTGAGCTGTAAGAGAATGTGCTTTGATGTTGATAAACGTGCCTTGTGGAGGCGTTAGAAAAAAGGAAAAATGAGAGAAAGAAGGATGTTGAAAAGGATGATAAAGCAAGAAAAAGATTCATGGGATTTGGAAGCATTTGAAGAAACCTTTTTATAAAGCTGTGCTAGGCACGTCCCATCACATCTCTCCCGCTGTGAGGAATTTTCATGTTACTTTGCAGATAAACTTGTTGAGAGCGCTCTGTCTGCCTCCATGGGGACAGAATGGCGTCTTGAAGGAAACGGCCCTGCATCATCATTTTTCCTTCAGTTCCAGGCAACATCTGTCTCTGCAGAGCTGGGCTGTGAGCTGCAAATTAGACCCATGTCCTCCCTGGCCTAGAGAAGCTAAGCAAAGCTGCATTCTTCTCCATTTTAGGCTGACTTTGCCCTTTCATCTTGGTTGGGCAGAGTACTGTAAGTTCATGAGGGACTTGTTGCTTAGCTCTCTATTCCAGAAACCTTCTCCTGATAATCTTTCTAGTTGCTGTTTTCTCTCTCAGGTGGCTTTTGGAGGTATAAAAGGGAAGGGAGGAAGAGGTGAGGCTGATGGAAGGCATAAGATAAGGATGCATATACTGACAGGCAGATGAAGAAAGGGATGTGTGTCACCAAGTTGTGGCTTCTTAAAGTTGGAAGGGTTAATACAATTGTACTGCATGTGCTGATCTGTTGCTTGAATGCCCCTTTCATGTTTACTTTTAACCCCCTTAACGAAGTCTGAGGTAGAGGAGAAGGAAATCTCAAAGTTATTAAGCGCTTGTATGTTTTATGAAGATAGGCATCTTCATGGGCGAAAGGTGTCCTCTGAACTGCTACTGCTACTGATGCTTACAGTGTTGGTTCTTTAGTTCACAGAAGACCTTATTTTGCCTGGTTCAGATGAAAATGAGGAGGCTACACACAGGAATAGGGAGAAATGAGAGAAAGGAGGAAGGAATGTATAACTGCACCAGAAACTGATCTGAGTGAGAAGAATATTTTGGATGTCAGAGTAGGAAAAATGCTTTCCCTTGGAAGGGGCTGACAGCTCTGGGCTTTTCCTGCTTGTTCTCAGCTCACACAGAGATACCTTTTCCTAATGAGACCAGCAACCATGGCAGTTCTCCATGGCCTCACATTACAGGGGACAAGGATGCTGGGGTTTACCATGGAGCAGTGCAAGTCACCTGGATGTAAGTCTGAAAGGAGGAGGCTGCTCACATCTCCCCTATCTGGCTATTTCCTGCTACATCCTTATCTACAACACCAGCCACTGGCAGTGCACTGCATTAAAAGGTCACAGACACTTTATCTCTTCAGTCTTTTCTTAAGATGCCATTGAAAGCTGTGCCAGCCATCTTTGAGTTACCTGCATGAGTCAGCCAGCTGGGAGGCAGCTATTTGTTTTCAAACAGTGCTCTACCCTTGGGCTGTTCTCCCGTGTTGGCTGCTCTGTCCATGAGATGTTGTTATTGCACCTCCACCCCATTACTTGTTACACTCAGTTATTCCCAAAATGAGACCCCAGCTCTGTAAGCCAAAGATTGCTTATTGTGTCTTTGCACTGCATCCAGCACAGGGGATGTGAGCTAGGGCATCAGATGGTGATTGAAAGGCAAGTAACAGCTGACAGTCCTGGCTGAAATGTATTGCCTGAAAATATTTCTCACCAGAAAATGGACTTTTTCATTAAATGGAATCTTTCTATATAACATTATTGGTTCTACAGAATTTTTCCACTTTTTATTTAATAAAAAGTTGTTTAGCTTTTTTTTTTTCCTCAGTATTTTGAAAATTGTTCATGTTGTCCAGTTTAAAACAGGAAAATTCCTGCAAAAGTGTCTAGCTTAACAGAAGTTTTTCACTTTTTTTTTACTTTGGGTTGGAAAGTAGTGAATAGGTCTCACTTGCTCCCAGTATAACACTGGTCACACAATGAACTCGTCTTCATCTAGTGAGTGTCATGTGCTCAAACTAAATGGATGAAACCATTAGTTCAATAACGTTGTGTGTGATTTTGAGGGGATTGCTTTTGAATTTGTGGGTTCAAATCCTGTCTTGGAATGCAAGACATTTGAGCTTTGCATTTCTTCTGAGTTTAAATCAGTACCTTGAACAAGGGGAAGGGAAGGAATGTGTAGGGGAGGGGGAAGGGCAGAGAAGGGGAAGGAGAAGGGCAGAGGAGGGGAGGGGAAAGGAGAAGAAGGAGAAGAAGAGGAAAAAGAAGAAGGAGGTGGGGAAAAAAACCCCCATTGCTAGTTTCATGATTCCTCCATCTTCTTGACTTTTAAGGAATCAAGTCTTCCAATTCTTACAGGATAGTCCCTGAGGCCATGTTAAGTCACCCTTGTAATTACTGTCTTTAAGAAGAAAATTTGGAGTGCTTTAAAAGCAGATTCCCTTCTATTAAGAGACAGTACAGGTATGAAGCAGTGTGCTCCAGTGAGCTGGAGTTAACTCCCCATTTTTCCACCTCTGTGACTCTGGTACCAATCTCTGGTAATTTTGCTTTAGCAGCTTGGTTGCGGAGCGTTAACTTCTGCTCTGTGTGGTGAGAATACAGCCAGTATCACTGCGGGCTGTTGTGATGTGCTTTCTCGCAGGGATGCTTGGCTGGGAGGGACTGCAACTCTCCCCTCATGTCACATGGAAACATTTCAGGCAAAACCTTTATGATAAATTTGGGAATGTGGTAAGCCAGAAACAGCCAGAGGACTGTTTTATTAATCTGCGGGTGGATAACAATAAAAATGATGAAAGATCTAATCAGCTACATCATTAGCTAGAGGTTAGTGTGGCCAGGAGAGAAAAGAGGTGTGGGTGTGATGTGGGTGCTGGGGAGGGTTAAAAGACAGGGAGAAACAAGAGCATTCTCTGTAATGCTGTCGGACAGTAAAACTGAGAGGTGAAAATGATGCTGGAGATGATGCCTTTAAAAATGCAGTCTTCAGCACCCCTTTCTCGTTTGCCATTTCCTTTGACAGCTTGTTAATGCTGGGAGCACCCACATTTTCAGCAGCCACGTTGCCTGTTAGTACCTGATGCTCCTTGTCTCAGCTGCACCTTCTGCAGTCCTCAGCACCTCCTGGGGCAAGGCCGTGCCAGAACACCAACAAGACATTCCTTTCCTGTCTTGTAGAAGGTGGGGAGATGACTCTTTTGTGGACTGCATTGGAGGGTGAGCTGCTGCTGTGTTTTCTTCTGGTGTTTCTTCACCTTTTGCAGCAATACCTAGGAGACTTTGCTGATAGAAATGAAGGAGGTGGGCAACTCAGGCCTCTTTGGTATTTAGTATTAGCTGGTGGGGGGTTGTATATGGTGGGTGGGATGCTTATGGTGGTAGATAAAGGCTCCTGTGTATTCTCTGTGCCCTTTTTCAGTCTAGGTTTTTCTCTTCCTTTTGGCATAGTAAGGTGAGCAAATACAATGCCGGAGAGCCCTGTCTAAGTACCTGGATATGGAAGAACTTGAAGGCTCCAAGTCTCCATTAAAGCTTTGATTTGGCAACATCACAAAGTCCTGCAGTCAACACACCTGTATGCAAATGCATTATGGACAGCTAAAGAGCCTCTCTTCTTCTCTTCCTCTGTTGTATTTTGCAATGCATATTATTTGCTTACAATTCAGGTCTGTCTCATAGTCTCTGTGGTAAGAGCATATTGAGGAAAGTCATCTCCTTTCCCAGCAATTTTCTCAGCTTCTCTGATCATTAACATGCTGGAAATCACTTGAAAGAAACACTGCAATTTTTTAAGGGATTTTATTCATTTATTCATCAAGGTTAAGGACCCTGAAAAACTGCTGTCTACATCTTTTAGCACTTACTTCTTTCAAATCTCATATACATTATAGTCCTCAATCTGGAGTTCTCTTTTGCTATGAGGTTTTCTCTGCCTGTGTCTTTTGTTGCAGTCTTAATGTACAATAAACTCCTTTAAAAATCAGTTATACTGCTACAGTTGTCAGAGGAACTCAAGTGATCTGATGAATTTAGTAAGAATTCCAGGCTGTGAAACAGACACAATGAAATTCTCTGCTTCAGCCTACTTGCCTCATTATTAAACCTTCAGTTTATAGTGTGCAGACAGTCGCACGCTATAATTGAGGTTGAATTGCCATTCTCATTATAAATCCCCTTTCCTCGCATGCTCATAACTTCAGCCAACACGTGGGTTGAAACCGTGCGCACTCACTTTTAGCCCACGGTAGGATATTTAACTCCATGATCTATGGGCTCTGCTGCCTTGCTCTGCTGCCCCATATATTTCACTGCAACAGGAGCTTCTGGTGAGGTTAAAATACAAAACCCGAGAATTAACAGGTCTGCCTGGCTTAGGCACCAGACTTGCATTTGTATTTTAGGTAGCTAGTGAAGCCATTGCCCTTGTGAAGGCAATGACATTTGCTAGCCAGCCATCTGAGAGGGTGTTTTTTCAAGTTGCTGTCTGGCAGCTCAAGCAACGTAAGTCTCTTTGAAGCCTTGAACAACACCTGTCCCTCCCCATTGACTAGACAGGAAATAGAGGCATTTCCCTCGTTCACTGCTCAGAACTTAGGTACAGGTGACTCCGAGCAAAACCCTTCCTCTTCTTCCTTCCTCTGTGCCAGTAAGGTCTACCAGTTCAGTCTGGCTTTCAGTAGGGTATTTAGAACTGTGGACTAGAACCACTTGGATCACGAGCAATTCTGTTAAGCTCTCAGTGCCAGGGGCAAGGACCTCCTTTTCTCTCTCTATATGCCATGCTTCTTCTCCCTCCTCTCTACTTTACTACCAACACTAGCATGTAGAGGGAAGTGCTTGGATGCATACTCACACTGCATGGACCAGCCTGGCCTTTCCTCCAAGAAAGGGTGAGTTCTTTTCAGGTGAACAATTCAACATTGCATCTCAGCCTGGAGCCAAGAGCAAAAAGGAGAAGACTCATGGCTGCACCACTCGAGGAAGATGAAAAGATTTGGGGTTTGGAGCTCAGTTCTGCTCTTTGCCACAGGTTCTGTGCATGCCATCGGATGAGGCATTTAGGTCCCAGAATACTGGTATAGACCTCAGACTCAGATGCAGGCATTAGAAACTAGATGGGACCATTTCCACTATAACTATGCTTGGATGGATGCATGCCATGGAGGAAACCAGAGTATCTACAGAGACAGACTATGCAGCAGTGTCCTGGGCAGATGTCCATTCCCTGTCCTGTGCACTCTCCACTGGCAGAGGAGGTGTTCCCCTGCCCTAGATTCAGCACAGTGACTTACCCTGAGGTGCTTCATGATGAGGACTTGAGAGCTGAGAGTTTGCAAAAACTCATGCTGAGAGTTGGTGGAGAGGAGTGAGTTGTGAGGGTTGAAGAAAAACTAGCACATATTTGTCAAGAAACCCGAGCCAAAAGGATTTATGTCAAGAGATTTTTTTTTTTTTTTTGGCAGTTATGAGAGATCACATAAAAAATAAGAAACACACATACTCATACATTTATAATGGGAAGAAGGAGGTGGAGGAAAGAAATTCGTGCTAAAAGGAAATTGTCGAGTTGGGAAGTGTAAGGTAGAGAAATAAATGACATCCTACAGCCAAACTACAGACCGAGACCAGTCCTGTTTGGAGACTTTTGGAGGAGTGCTTTTGATGCATGCTGTCAGAAAGACCATAGCTGTTCACTAAATCCCTCTCTCTGCCCTCGCTGTCACGGTCCAACAGCTGCTCATGGAGTAGACAGCAGTGCTGATGGAAGGTGCTGCCATTTATTGCCTGCAGTTTATTACCAAACCTACATTCCTGCAGCAGCGAGGGGAAACCTCTGCCTGTTTCTGGCAGCCTGGCATCTTATCGATTTGCCTTGGACAGTGCTCCAGGACTCTCCTCCACCACCCTTGATGTGTAAGCGAGCCCATGGTGGGGGCTGAGGACACAGGATCACGTGGCAGGACCTGAGGATACCATGGCAATATTTGCAGAGCTCATCTGCCAATGCCCCAAATCCCTGTTCTCCTCCAGGCATACGGCTCAGCTTTCTCACACCTCTCCCCCACTTTCTTTGCTCTCCAAGTGCTACTTGTAGGAGATGGGAGTGAAGTGACAGATTCTGAAGGAAAGGGGAAAACACAGTCTGTGCCTCTGAAAATGAGACCCTCCTGCATTCTTTATTCCTCTCCTGGTACTCGTCTCTGTCCCCAGCTGAACTGCTGTGACCAATTGCACTGAGAATTTTGTTCCACAAGTGCAGTGGAGATGAGGAAAAAGCTAAAAAGAGGGGAGGAATGTGACTCCTACGCTACTAGCATGGGGGATTTTGTTTGACATAACCTTTATTTCAGGTGACATGGCTTAACATCTTCCTTAATGCCACTTCCCACGTTTCAGGTCCACCCATCAAAGCCTGCACTCTCTGGAAGCCGGTGGTGTTTCCCTGCGTGGTATGTGCACATTTTGTGAATGTGTCAGAGATCTTGGTGCTAAGGCAAAGCACACTCTAGTGCTATTTTCCTCCATCGTAGTGGCAGGAGGGGCTGGGCATAAGCTCTCCAGGCTGCCCTGTATCAGTAACCTTAATAACTCCTTTCAAATCCTTCTCCTAAGAAGTACTTCTGACAATCACTGTCCACATGTGCCTGGACTGGACAGAGTTTTAAGAAGTAGGTTGGCTGGAATAAGGTGGCTGTGAGCTTTGCTGACAGTTATCCTTAGGAACTCTGTGAAGAGTTTCTGCAGCCACCAGAGCTGCTCTGAATTTGTAATGAATTTGAAAATCATGCCTCAAGTGTGGTCTGCTATAGAGGCAGTGTTCAATGAGGAGTCAACTCCAGCTAATATCAGGTCCAGCAAATGAATATAGGGTATTTGGGTAAGTCCAAGTTCTCCTTGGTTCAGACATTGTCACTAACACAATTCTGCTGCTCTCCAGTTTCAACCATCTGCAGTAAGCCTACAGCCAAGACAATTAAGGGCACACATTTTAAGGTGAGTTGTTCTCTTTCCAGAGACTGACTGGATGCCGGATTTGTGTATACATTTATAGGTGCAGGATATAAGAAATACATGAAGATAGTGTATGGACCTAGGAAGACAAGAACCATGGAATTTTGCTCACCAATCTCCACCTCATAGTTCTGTTCCTCTGATTAATCCTTCCTCCAGTACACTAACCATCGTCTGTAGAAATGTGGTAGCAAACACTTAGGCAGTGTATTTTATCTGGTGTTTGTCAGGCACTGTCATAGGGGGTTTTCTCTGTTGACCTGAATAGTTGACATCTACTGTTTCTTTCTTCTTATTGTTCCTCAGTTAGATTTTAAGCTTTGTGGGTAAGGCACTATCATTTGGCCTCTGTTCCTACAGTGAAGATTTTAGGCACCGTGTGGCAAGTCAGATTATGGTGACTGAAGAAGGAAAATCTTTCCTGCTGAAATATTTTCCACAAAGAAAGGTCAATCTTGAATTCTCCTCCATCCTTCATCTCCTTTGTAGTTACTAATATGAAAAAAAAATTGATTTTGAGCCTGCTGAACTTAAAGGACTTCATTATTGGATGCAAGTGTCAGTCCATATGCATTGCTGCAGTACCTGACAGGAGACTAAGTGTGTAAACGATCCTTCCATCTTCTTCCACTGGTCCTTCTTCACTGAATGCTATTTCCCATGAAATACTAAAATAACTAGCTGGCAACTTTTCTGGAAAGTTTTACTGCTTGCAAATCAATTTTTTTTTTTCATTAAGAATGTCTATATTTTGAGCTTTTTGGCCCCTCTGGGCTGAAAAATGTATGTTTTGCAGTCTGGGATTCAATTTTTTTTTTTCCATTGAGGTCTGCTAGGGAGACTTGTGGGAGATTTGGCCTCCTTCTTTCCCCACAAAGTTCAAGTAGGTCAAACGCTACCACTGATGATCTAACTTTAGCTTTACTCCTTCAAATCCCCACCAGTCTCCTGGACTTGACTTTACAAGTCCTTTCATGTCACTTCACACTGTAGTGGGAGGAAGTGAAAATTACGGGCCACAGGCAGGGTTCCAAAAAGTGCTCTCTCTTTCTCAGAAAAGGGCTGGCATCTTTCCATGGGCCTTCATTGTATTTTATAGCCATACTACAGTATTTAACAGCATAATTTAGTAAGTGTCGGTACTCCACTGCAGAGTGTGGAGAAACAGTCTTATTCAACCTCTGGCGACGTGTGCTGATTCAAACAATGCACCGTGAGGCAACGTTATTGTTTTCTGGAAATGGAATTGTAGACAGAAATGCCCTTATTGGCCACCAGCATAAATACTGATGTCATCCTCATCGGCAAGCAGAATTCAGGACCTTTTGCCCCTAAAAGGTGACTCTCTCTCATGTTTTAATTCACTTCCCACCAAATTAGCTACCCCAAAGTGCAGGCACACATTCCCCTGGTTTATACCTGACATCAAGACGATTGGTTTTGTGCTGCTCTTCACGCTGCACCTCTCTGAGCTTTTGAGCACTGGATCATTTAGTCACTGTTACTGCCTATGGTTGTACCTGAATTAGTTTTTTTTAAATTTAAAATTTAAATTTAAAATTTAAAGATCTAATGAAATTATTAGAGAAAATCAAAGTCCTTTCCCTGGATTAAAAATATATACTAAAGGTGTTTGCAGAAGACCTGCTGCAACACAAAATCTGAGTGAAACTGTTTCTCACCCTTCCAGCTATGGTGCCTCTTTGTTTCTTGTGTGCTTTAAATGCTTGGGGAAGATAGGTATGGCTGGGATCCTAGACTGCCGTCTGATTTAGGGAGTTCTAAGCATGGAGGGATGGGAAAACAGTGACTCTTCTGTCACAGAGACCATTTCATGTTTACCCCAGCTGTGCAGCCACCATCTGTGTTTTGCTGGATTATCACAGAGGTCAGCTGTCAAATGGAGTAGGAGGCGGCAACAGTTGCATCAGAAGCTGGTCAGATGTCATCTCCTGAGGAGATTTTAATGTGTTCTTCAGCCCAGGAGGCTGCAGTAGTCCATCATAATTTCTAGCAGCTGTATCAGACTTTGTACTCAGCATAAAAAGCCCCATCATATTAATGTAATATCATTCTTCACGCTTGCAGTCACAATGTCGGGCCCCTCCAGCAGGACTGGTGCAGTTTGGTTTATGCTGTATTGATTTTTGAGCTGTAGCCAGGTCTAAGTTGAAGCTTCCTTTGTGTACCAGCAAAGGAGCAGCGACAGTTCCTGAAGCTACCCTTCTTTCAGCTTAGAGACGAGTTCTGGTGTTGGGGCTGTGCGTACAATGTGTCCTGGCTTCGGCTCAGAGGTAGTAGGGCTGGACTTGGCCTGAGGAGGGCCTCCAGTGATAGCTATCCGGTGCACATGTGGGAGACCACCTATTCTCCACCATGTGGCACTGGAACTACTGTGTGTGGCACAGTAGTTCCCCACAACGTACACTGAAGTCCTTGTCCTCCTGTACACCTCAGTATTTCTTTGGGTCAAATGTTTTTGTTTTCACCACCCTCCCTACCCACATTGGTTTTCCTTGAAAAGAAACCTAGTCCAGAGTGGAGATGCAGTGAACCCTGGTGGATCTACCAGGTTGGACAATGGTGAGAAGAGGGCTGTACTGAGTGTCTGTCCCACAATGTAGGTATAATTGTGATCATGCAAATCTACCTGTAGAGTCTTTGAAGTTTTTATTTCATGAGAATAACAAGGGACATGGCGAGAAGGCAGACCTGCTTTGAGTAGGAAACTGGACAAGAAAGCCACAGAGGTTCCTGCCCATCAGCAGGGATGGGCTGCTGGTATTTGGGTTCTATACCTTGCTCTGTTGGGGAAGTTCAGAGCAGTGATGTCTATAGTAGTAACATACCCATAGATCTACACACATCTACAGCAATCATGGAACCATAGAAATGTGGAACATCCCACACTGGAAGGTTTCTTAGAGATCACCTGATCCAAGCACTCATGGGAAAGGGAGCCTAGGTGAAATTATCTAGCACCCTGTCCAATCATATCTTGAAAACCTCCAGAAACAGAGACTCTACCACATCCCTGGGGAATTTGTTCTAGAGATTGACTGTTCCCCCTGTAAAAAATTTCTTTCTTGTATTGGGATGAAAACTCTCCTGGTGCAACTTGTATGCATTGTCCCTTGTCTTCTCCATGAGGCCTCTTGTGAGGAGCGTCTGTCCTCTTTCTTGTAGCTGTACTTTAAATTGACAACATATTTCCTCTATATCCTTCACCTAAGGTATCAAAGCAGACAAGGTTGTATATTAACAAGAATAAGCTAGCTGGGAAATGGAATCTCTTTGTATTTTTAAAAACCTCCTTTGTAAACCTCGAAACCAAGATGAGGCAAAGGCATATGCCATTTCACAAATGGATAAACTGAAGTGATGCAACCCAGAAACAGTGATGAGCAACACTGCCATAGGCTGAGCAGTGGTCCATACACTCCTCTCAAGATGGCATGTGGCTTGGTAACTGTCCAGCTCCACCATCTGCAGAGACTGAAACTCAATTGCTGTTAACGAGAATGAAATTATGGCAATATTAGCATAATTAAAATGAGAAGAATCCTAGTTCAAGGATGATTGATGCCCATGAAAAGCTTTGGATGGAGGCAGAAAAGACAGGTCCAAGACTGTTGGCTCAGACTTTATTTACCTGCACAATTTCTGCAGGTACAGGAGGAAATGTCCTCAAAAAATAAAGGGTTTAATGTGGCTACTGACTGGTATTAAATAAATGATGCATGTTGGCAGAGCGATAGATGAGAATAGCGGAAAACACATTGTGAAAGGAACCAGAAGAATTGCTGTCATAAATCTCCCCAAACTATTCTAGTCAGAGTGAGGCTAAAAACTAAGCAAGTTACTGTGAGCATAAGGAAAGGGGGCTTTAGAAGAAACTTGTGGCTCTGTGGGTTCATTGACACAAATTTTGCCTGCGTGTCCACCTCTTAGAAGAGCAGCAATGGAGGGCCAGAGAAAGGAAAGGGTTTTGAAGGCGTGACATTGCAACTTGGATTGTTTGGCTTTTGGGTTTTATTTTTTATTTGAGGCAGGTTAAAAGAGCTCCAGGTGTTCTCTCTAGAAAAAAAAGAGATTAGAAGGCAACATTAATCAAGTTTACAACATATTCAAACTAGTAGATAAAGAGGAGAGAAAAAAATACCTTGAAATGTTTTTCTAATGACTGCATATTTTAGCTGAAGAATTCACAAGGGCCGACATGGAAAAAGACTTATATATGCAAAACTAGGGTTAGAAGACAAAGTGGGATTATTTTCAAAGCTCATAAATAATTTAACTGTTGGAAGAAAAATGCAGAGGTTTCTGTTGTTCTTATTGCCAAAGGAATGACTTTAGGCCTGATAAAGTAAGGGGCTAAAGGGGTTTTCACACAGAAGAATGGCAGAGCATAGCTGTTTGTCTGTTACAACTTGTCACACCAGTCACGGTTTTTATTGGGTAAAAGATGGGCATGTTGGGACAGCATATTCTGGCTTCTCTGACACACTAAAATTCCTGCATCCAATGCTAAATGACCTTTTCATTGGAAAGAAATTGCAGTTTCTTGTTGACTTTTGTAAGGTGTTCACTGAAAGCAATTGTAAATGTTCCTATTAACTTTTTTCTTTTTTCTGCAGAAAGAGCCCATTGCTGAATGCTTTTGAAAACCCCACTTGCAAAAACCTGGAGGAGCCTTACAAAGGACCAGCCACTGGAAAAATTTGAGAGGCAGAGTGCCTTCTTCATTTGCATTTCTAGTTACCATGAAAATTGTGCAACTTCACAGTGACTAGGGCAGGTCATATAAAGGCTTTGTTATCTATTTTGCACACACAACAATCCGTGCCATCATCACAAGTGCTGAGTCTCCACATCAGTCACTTTGCACAGTCTAGTCATGCAGTCAAGTGGCTGAAGTTCTCAAAGTCCCTCTTCTATATAATTTCTGTTCCTGCCAGCTGACAACAACCAATAACTACCCGTCTAGTTTGTATTCTAGTTTTGTTTTACTAAACTGACTTATCTTTTTCTTTGCCTTTGACTTCACATTTCCAGACAGTGAGAGAAGCTGGACTGACAGCCTTGAAACCTGCTTTCAGTGAACCTATGGTCTCTTTGCTTCAACACACCTCAAGCATGTTGGCTGGAAGTCACTGCTGCTCAGCTCAGGGAAGAGGTGTGTAGAAACTCCAGCACTTCTCTTCAGTATGCAGCACCCAGCCATGTGTGCACTCTGAGGCTATTTCAAATGGTAAGTGCAAACCATGGCTGATCTCTTTTACTTCCTGCTGCACTTGGCTTCTTTCAGTTACTACTTTCCAGCTCAGATTTAGTGGTTTCCATCTGCGCTGAAAGTGTTTCCTAAGTCAGCCATGTATAATACTTGGCTGTGACCATCCGCCCATCACCTGTGCGACAGACAAGGCGAATCCACGTGCTCAAGCACTGAAGGACTGATCCCTGAGAACTGACATCTCACTCATTTCTTGGCTCCTCTGCTAAAAGTGCAATAAAGGCACCAGCTGGGCTCATAAGCAGTGATATAGGCCTCTCTGATCTAACACCATCCAAAGATTTCACATAGGAAGGCTTACTGACCAGCTGGATGGCAAGTAGTTATCACCAATGACCTGGTACGGAGTCAAAGAAAGGTCCAGTTAGGCCAAGTCTACCCTCACCTCAGCTGCACAGACCTCTGCCGACCTTTCTTTAACATTTGCAGTTAGTGGGGAGGGAGTGCTGCTTTAAATCTAATGAATGAGAACCCTTCCTAAAATTTGGCATTTGGTGGTATCAGCCCCTTCATGGAAGGAAAAATCCCCCAGTTTCTGATTAAACTGGATCTGGACTGTAAGTCTCTCAGGCAAGTGTGTTGGTTTACATGGATTCCCTACCTCTAGGAAAATAAAGCACTGTAAATGTCCAGTATTTCACCCAAATTCAGCTTTCTCCCAGCACTGCAAAAGCTTGGTAGTCATGGAGAGAAAATATTTACTTAGTAAAGCTTTAAGATCAGGCTTTTGGGCTGGAAACTGGAAGGTATAAATAAGCCAGATATAGGACAACTCCTGCTTAAACTGCAGAGCTTAATCTGCAAAGCCAGGTATCTCTAGCTCTTTATCCTGTTACAGCCTGGACTGCTCTGTGCGACCCAGTCATCAGAACTGGGAGTTTTGACCAAACGATCTCCTGAGTGGGATGCTCAGAGTGGGCAGAGGAGGCTAATAGCTTTGTCCCGCACACAGGGCCAGCCTGCTCTTCTCAGCTTGCTGTGTGTCTCAGTCTAATCTCACGTTTCTTCTTGTTTCCTGAACTCATCTGCTTGCTGATTATCAGCTAGCAGAGGTATGCAGAGGGACTCAGACCGCTTTTGTCTTTGGCTTTTGGGCTGTGGAATGCTAATACAGGTGTTCTGGATAGCTGTCCCTTGGGGTTGGGAGGGCTGGGTCCAGAGGGCCAAGTATCTTCTTGTAATCAGTCTCCTGGCTGTCAGCCCTTAAACCACACCAGGCTGCTCCCTGGAGCCAGCTTCAGGGCACTTGTGTGAAAGGTGATGCCAAGCCTTAGTTTGAAGATTGTTGTGTGAAATTCATGTGCTCTGGCATGCTCTGGGGTCGCTACAGAAAGGAGCAACAGCAGAACAGACTGAGTGGAAGGAGTTAGAACAAGGAAAAATTGAGCTGACACTTTTCATCTGTGCTTACACACCATTGTAGCCGTGGCTGGGGGGTTCTATTGGCTTGGCTTAAAAAAGGTATTGCTAATGTCTAACACTTGATGACAGATGGTTCACCAATACTGCTAGGCCCATTGTCTCACTTAATAGCTCTTTGCTCTAGCTGAAAGAAGGTAATCTTTTCTTGTAGGGGTTGGTAGGAGGATCTGTGTATGGAGTGCCTTCTGACAACTGTTCCAGTTTTGGAGTCTGTTCTGTAGCTCACTGAAGTGGAATCGTCTCCCTTACGCCCTGGGAGGAGGGGCTCACAAAGGAGGAATCACAGGCACGATGCCTAATTTGTGGGTGCTTTTCTATCTCGTAGGACTCATAACACTGAATTCAGCAAATACATTCTCTGTGCCATGTATGGAAAAAGTAAAACATGTGATCTGTTCAAAGGGTGAGGAGAAGTTTAGGGTCTCTGTCTCTCCAAGGAGGAGAAGCACCCATTTTTGGGATGTCATGCTGTGGCTCCCTGAGACAGTTAACCCACCCACTCACCAGATGCCTGCAAACTTGCATGCTTGTGTCTCTTCTTTTTAAGAGCTGAAAGCAATAGCTGCAATCCAGCAACGCGTATGCCGCAGGAGACTGACATCAATAGCAGACTAAGGTGTACCAAGGGGGAATTCTGTGTCCCTTGCTCCTGGCGAGGTATCCTGTGCTGTACAATGTGCATCACTTTTATAGAAGCAGTGTTAGGAGCCTGGGTCTCCAAGGAGAAGTTATGGAGTCACTCACTTCCTGTTTCCATTTGTATTTCCACCTTTTCAAACAAAATGAGGCAAATCAGTGGGAGGGGTTCTGAATACCTCCCTAGGCTGCTTTATAGTTGTATGATCAGGGCATCTTCTGCTTCATGGGAGCCTCAGGGGGACAAGTCCAAAACATTGCTGTGCTTTTGAGACAGAACTCCCAATTTTGGGGATTTTTTTTTTTTTACCCTCCTCCCTGTGTGTTTACGGTTTTTCGTTAGGTTGACAACCACCCCACTGCCCACCCCCCCTTTTGGGGGGGGGGGTGTCACCCTGTGACACAATAGGAACGTCATATCTGAAAACAGTAGTTTCTAAAGCAGGATTTAAGTTATTTTTTAAATAATTAGAAAAAATTATTTTTTCCTCTTCCCCTGGACAGAGGAAGAATCTGAACTTGTTGTATCTCTCATGAATGCACTGTACCCCGTGAGGCTGCAGCTTGCAGGAAAAGGGCATGCTTACCTGTATGTATGCAAGAAACCTCCTTCCCCAGTCTGTGCTCACTTAAGGTAGTCCATGCCAAGTTCAGAACTTAGCAGATCAAGGCGCAGAATTCAGGATGGTTTATGAATGTCGTGGTGGGTGGATGTTTGCTACCAAGGTGTTTCTTGCCACCAGAACACGTTGTGTGTTTACCAGTAGTAGTGCTATACAGGTTCCTTAGCAGAAATGTGGGAACGTTTGAGGTTGAGTGGGCATTAACGAAAGCTTGTACAATATCAGTGGTGAATGCAAGTGTGCAGAGATGGGGCTTTGAGCAACCTGATCTAGTTGAAGATGTTCCTGCTCACTGCGGAGGGGTTGGACTAGATGGCCTTTAAAGGTCCCTTCCAACCCAGACCATTCTATGAGTCTATGAGACACCAGAGTGACCTCAATCCCTTAATAAATGGAGCACAAGGGCTCTGATTTGGTACCTTCCAAACACTTTTTTGGGATGTGTTTGGTCTATTGTGAGTGCTTAGTGTAGTGAGAGGGAAGCTGTGGGACTGAAACCTGTTCCAAGGGCTGATTTGCTCCACAAGTAGGACAGCAGTGCCGTTCCAGAAGGGATTTTCAGACCGCCTGCTGGCTAACTTGAGACTGTGGCCTATTCCCATTTCATCAGCTCTGGAAAGGTAGGACAAGCCAGGTAGTTTCAAAAGAATTTTGCTAAGGGACCTTCCTAGGCAACAGTATGAACATCTTCCTTCTCCAATGATGCTGTGCATAAGCTTGTGCAAGCTGCTTGGGCAGCATTTGCATGTCGCACTAAAGCACCCAGTGATATGTACTTCCCCATTTGCTAAACCCCTGCGATGTGTGAGCTCTTTCTGGGACCACAAATGTGAACACCTGACATGTTTCTAGACCCATGGGGCTGACACTGCCCTGGCACATTGGTACTGGGCTAAACATGCTTTTAGAAACTGGAATAATCAAAGTGGAAAACTCCTCATCCTGCTTCACAAAGTCATTTCCAAATGGTATCACAATTTTAGTTATGTGAAAGGAAAATGGGAAGAGCTCTGTAGCCTCATTCAAAGCCCAGTTCACCTTTAATAAAAGAAAGCTGTCTAATGGACATCTGCCTGGAGTGGGGATGAGGTGGAAGTGAGGAGAGGAACCATTTCCTCCTGTGTGTGCAAAGGAAAGGTGGCTCTGCAGCTATGTCAGGAAAAGTTGATATGGAAAAGTGACACCCTGCAGGAAAGGATTTACTGCTTTCTTAGAGACGCAGAAATGTGATTAGTGGTTGAGGTGTCTCCATGATGGTCCAGAAAGAATGACATGCAAACCATTTACCGAAGGTACGTGAATAGCCATCCTGGCTATTCATGGGGATGGAATTGCAGTTTACTATAATCACACTGGTGCCAAGGAGCACCTTGGTGAAGGATAGATGTTTGACCTTCAATAAGCCTTTAGTTTCATGTAATGTGATGTAGCATCTACAAATCAGAAAAAGGAGCAGCCAGTGGCTTTTGAACCTCTGTGATAGAGCACTCCCTATCTGCTGTACCCTGATGCACGTGGGTAGGCAGCTGCAGGCTTTCAGGTTGGCTTGGCCTCTTTCTTCATGTTCGTTGCTTCAGATTGAGTCTTCTCTTTGGCTGCTTGCCAGACCCAGCAAGACGGTCCCATGCAGGAACAGGCCCACGCTGCAAAGCTTTAATTGTTTTGCTTTACAGCACCTACAGTGTAAACCCGTGGAAAGAAGCATGGAGTCTCCATATGATAGGCACTTAAATCTTAAAACAGGACAGGTGTATTTGTACAGCCCGGAGAAGAGTGTTTATATCAACCATAAGGCCATATCTACATGTGTGCTTCAGCCCATCCTGTTTTAGTCTGTGTCTCTAACGTAACCAGAGTTGAGTATGGCAAGTAAACATCACTTAGTTCAGGCAGCAGTGTGGTCACAGCAGTGCTTTACTCCTCAGCACACCAATGTAAATGAACCTCCAGCTGGCTGAAAACATTGCGGTGCCTCCCTCCTTTTTGCAGACTGGGCTTGGAGATTTGCCTAGTTTTTGAGCTTGCCGCATAATGCATGGGGAAGTGCTGGGAGAAACGCAAGGACCATGCGTGGTCCCCTCTGTGTCACTCATAGCCAGATTCCCCAGTTCAGTAATCCCGATGGTGTCTCTGCAAAGTCAAATATTTTTAGAGGTACTGGCCTGGGCCACAAAGGCAGCTTTAATAGTGTTTTCAGGCCTCCCCATGGGAGCTGGCTGCTCCCCAACACTGGATATTTTATCTTTTGTGTATTACAGGGTACCTCTGGAATCTTGTCTCACAATCATTCACTGACAGCCCTCAGCTGTGTCTCAGTGGCCAAGGGTGTCCCCAGCTGTATGCCCCAGGGATGCCGCCCATCCTACTCAGACCACATGGCCATGGCCTTGCAGATACGTGAGGATGTACCTCACAGTCCCGTATCCACTGCAGAGACATAGCATCTTCCTCAAGGCAGGTAAGGAAGGGCTCTGGGGAGCTTGAGGGTCACGAGGGGGAGTGGGGAAGGCAGCCAGAGAAACAGGGAGGGAATCAGGCAACACCTTCTAGGGGTACCTTTGCTGTGCCACTGTGGGAAATTGAGTCTTCCCTATTTGTTGTGGGTTTTCCTTCTTCAAAGGGTAAGTTTCACAAGTGCCCCCTTGATTCTCAGATTGGCCCAGGTCAGAGGATATGTCTCTGTCCTTTTCACCCCTGCAACTCAGGGCGGGACACTGACTGGCCTTTGGTGAAGAAACTTCTTCTTACCAGAGACCTAGCCCTCATGTTCTAGCTCAGTGACATCTGAAGCCAATTCCCACGTCTTTAGCCTACTCAGCCCTCTACAGAGTAACTTCTCTGCAAAAAGACAGAGATGGGGTTGGTGTATGTGCTCTTCTGTATTTGCCTTTACCTTTAGATGAAAAGAAAATACTGACCATATTCCCTCCTTGTATTCATCACCTGATTTACATTTCATTTATTTCTATAGCCCTGAACAGACATTAGTAACTCATAATAGTAATAATAGGAGTTTCTACTAATAGAACTCCTTCCATCTGTGGAGTTCAAATTATGGACAAGCACCATTAGTCCCATTTAGAGATCGATTTAGCTGGTGCAACTTGTCCAAATGCAGATGCAGCTCTGAGAATCAGAAAAAAAAAATATGCAAAAGCTCCTGGTTTCAGACCCAGCCTTAGCTCAGCTGATCTGGTACAGCCATTTCAAGGGAAAAAAAAAATTAATCATTCAAAAGATGAGATGTGAGGGATGCTCAGGAAGAAATTGAGCCTCCTCTCTAGAGACTGCAGAATTTCACAAAGTTGTCCCAAAGCAGCAAAAGGAGCAATGTCCCAAGCTTTGGCCTCTATCCTTATCAGCATGAAAAAACCATGAGCGTGAAATCAAACAACGGTCTTCAAATGGGAGCTACAATGACTCTAATTTGTATGTACTGTTATTTGATCTTCTAACCTACTAGGTTTAAGGTAAACCACAGTGGAATAGCAAGCAGACATTAAATGAAACAGTGTCATTAATTCAATCCAATGAGATACGTTTTATATAACAAAGGGATTTGTTCTGATACTCAAACAATGTATATTAATGAAAAAGTCGAAATAGATTCATTTTGTTCTCAAAGCAAACACATTAAGGAAAGCCATCAAGAAGTAAAGAACATGGCATTATTTTTTTTAAACTGTGCTTTATTTAGGGCTAAGCTGGAAAGCGTCATTCAATAATTACAGAAGATTACAAGGAGTTTTAGGGAATTGAGAGTGAAAGAGCAGTTGTATGGAACTGCAGCTGCGTTACACATCTGTACTTTCTAGCTGTGGGCTCAGTCTGGCTGCCCTTACTCAGGCAAAATACCCTCTATATCCCCGTGGGAGTTCTGCCTGAGTAAGGGCCGTAAGATCTGGCCCAATAGGGAATTAGACTTAAAATTAAATTAAAAGAGAAAGGAAGAAAGTTTGAGATCGACATAAAAAACAGTAAGAAAAGCAAACAAGAACATTAAAACAGAGTAAAACCAAACAAAGAATCAGAAACAATTATCACACTGCTCAATCGATGCAAACAAGTGTGAGAATGATGTAAATCAAGTTATAAGACTGTGAAAATAAATTTTAATAAATATGATATACTTTAAAATATATGTGTTCTTAAATAATTCATTGTTTTTTCTGAGTCAGATTTTTTAAAGCAATGTCTTATTTTTTAACTGCTCTAAAGTCATTTACCAAAGATAAATATCGTGCTTTCATTAAATAGTTTTCCTTGTTTTTTCTCTATCATTACAATTAAAAGTCCTACAAAATATGCAAATTTATTTACAGAAACAGAGCCAGCATCTTTTTTTTTTTTTTAAACATCCCCCTGTTTTTCAAAATTCCTTGTAAACAGTTTCAGAAATTCTTCAAAGAGATTGTTTTATGTTACTTTTTGCTTTTATTTTTTTTTATTTTTTTATTTTTTTAATTTTTTTTTATTTTTTATTTTTTATTTTTTATTTTTTAAGATTAAGGTTCTAGGCTAATCCTTGCCCTGAAGGTTTCTAGAGCAAATATGGAAGCTACTGAAGCATAGGATGATGGGAATCTTGCGGACAGCAGATCATGAAGACATGAAGCACTTAGCTGTGTTTTGTTGTTCAAGTTAGAACTAACGTCTGATAAAAAGACAGCTGTTTTGTTTCCCATTTGCATTGTCTACAGAATCGAGTTTTGTTTTGTTTATTTTTTAATAGCTGGAATGCTTGCAGTTAAAAAAGCTGCCATAATAGCCATTTATCTCCTTTTTCTCCTTGATATATAACAGCATCCAACAGCAATTGGCAGAGTAGGAATTTATGCTCAATCTAAACTCTACAAAAATTACAGTTCTACAACATCTTTGATTTTAGCATTAACGCTAACTTCTATGTAGTATTTTTTTTGCCTTTTTTTTTTTTTATGTTGTCTAATTTTTTCTATTATATAGGTATTTTAAACTTTCTTTTTTTTTAAATTCTGTACAACTATTAGGATTTTAAATGGGGAGAGTTAGAAGCATTTACAAACCTTTTTTGTTTTCCATTCAATATCAACCATCTTTCCTTTCTCTTCTCTATGCCTTTTTATGTATTTATTTATGTATTTATTTATTTACTTTTTTGCTTTTCATAGATATCCATCTTACCTGCCTTTAACAGTGCGATCCTTACGTATTATACAGAAAACCATATGAAAGCTTCATAGACTCTAATTAATGTATAACCAAAGAACCTCCCAAAGTATGAAAGAACTATTATCTTGCTGTTTTAAAAGCATTTAAGCATTTTTTTTTTTTTTTTTTAATTTTACATATTTCATATAATCGCTCTCAAAAACTGTTTTAGGAACAGCTCAGAGAAAAGGAAAGAACTTCCATATTTTACATACAGCTACAAGTCTGCGGTAAAAAGTTTTGTCCTTTGGTCCCTATATAGCTAAGGAATGACAGATAAAGATGCTTAGTGACTGTTACCATGGGTCACGCATGGTAACCGCATCCTTGGTGGCAAACAGGCACTCCTTTGCCAGTATCCAGGTTTGCATCTCCTGTTTGAAGAAAAGCCGCTGTGGTGATATCAGTGTCTCTTCAGAAATCCTGGTTGATCTTGTTCCTGTTCTGATTTTACTTATGTGTTTGTTTGTTTTGTTTCAAGCGCATGTCCTTCGAAGTCAGCAGATGTGATACTTTTCTTGAAGAAATGTTACAGTCTAAACAATCAAAGAGAGAATAAGTCTGAAGTCTTCAGCTTGATTGATATTTGCTGATATGTCAAAGGTGTAATCCAACAGTTCCCGTTTTTTTAATATATATATACTTTTTTTTTTTTTTTTTTCTAATTGTGGCCCATTCAGCTGCTGCCCTAAAAAAATGAAGAAGATCATTGCAAATTAAATCAAAAAGGGGAGGGGGAAGTAGGGAAGGGGGGGAGGGTACTTGGGACAGGGGGGAAAAGACCTAAAAAATGAAAATTAAATTAAAAACAAGCCTGTTCTTTTGGGCCCAATCCTGCTCCTGTTGAAAGTAATGGATGTTTTCTTCTCCCTTCAATTGGGACAGGATGGGGCTTCTGGTTTGATGTTTTGCTTTTGGAGACATTGGCTCTGATTCTGCTCCCACTCAATGTCAACAGAAAGATTCCCCTTGACTTCAGTGAGAACCGGATCAAACCCAAAGTGAGCAAGGTAGTCACGATCATGATAGAAAAAATACAATTGTTCCTAATAGTAATAATAATAATAAATCAAAATAATAGTAGGGCATGTCTATGTAGATCTGTATCACTATGTATGTGCAGATAGCTGCATTTTAATTATTTTTGAGTGCCACTTTACAATGCCAGATCAAAATCTTGCTTGGCGGGCTTTTGTAGTGTGAAAGACATCAAGAAAGAATTGTTCTACATTTTAATGGGGTGCCATCTATGACAGTGTATGAGCTTTCTGTGGAGAAACAGCTGCCAATAACATCTACTCCTTTGTGACTGTCAGAAAGTAGGACTTTGAAAAGGCAATTTATAGGATGTTAAATTAAAAAAAGGCTGTTGGAATAAACTTTTTTTTTTTTGCAAAAAAAAATGTAAAGCTAACATTTCTTAAATAAAAAGTTATTTAAAAAAATGTAATCATGATCCGACTAGGCTTGACATTTAAGTAGGATGCTTAATCATTAAGGATTAGCTCTTATCTCTTTCTAGCAAGCAGGTTCTTCTTATACACTTGGTGATTTATTACATCAAGAAACTTAGAAACTGCAAAAGGTCCACTCTGGTGGAAAAGTGTCATGCGGAATATCAATCCATGCTGGCAGGTTTTCACACTGTTGGTTCAACAAACAGCAAACCGTACACAGCAGTCTAAACAATTACAACACCAAAAATAATAATAGAATAAAAAAATAAAAAACACTCGTCAAGGACCCTTTTTCAGTTGTAAACAAAAAGATGCATTTTGCTTTTTGATCTGTATGGGTTTTTTTTCCCACTCAAAACAATCCCTCCCTCCCCCGAGCAATTAATTTTGGCTGGAGTTGCTGTAATATGGAACCTTAGAATTAGGAATTCTTGAAAAGACATACAATGAGGCTTTTCTTGGGGTTTCTTTTTTTGGATTGCTATAGTTTTCAAACTACTGTTACTATCATTACTCTTTTTTGGTTTTTTTTGTTTTGTTTTGTTTTTTTTCATTTTTTCTTTTTTTTCTTTTTTTTTTTCTTTTTTTTTTTTTTTTTTAAATTTTTAGAGAGTGATTTGAAATATCCTAAGGGGAAAAAAAGGTGTCAATTGAAAAAGGCCCCCAATTCTCCGGAAAAAAAATAAAATCACAAGATTTTCAGTGCAAAAAAATTAATCACGCATTTTTTTCTCTCTCTTTTTTTTTTTTTTCCAATTTATCTGTAGTTATAATAATCCCATTTTTTTCTAAAGAATTAGGAATCCATCTTTTTTTTTTCCTTCTATGTGACATCTAAAGAAGCATAAAACGCTGACGAGAAATCAAACAACAAATAAAGAAACCACTGCAAGCACCAAAAACGAAACGAAAATGAGCACAGCAAAAAATTGTGGCAGCACAAAGTCAAAAAAGGCACATGTGATCATGACTGGCCAATCATCAACTGATACAACATCCAAGAAAAATGCTTCAATCACGGCACCTGCACGAAACTTGACGGCATGTCATGCAACCAATTCTTAGCTTGTTACATGACGCCATCATGTCACACTTTCAACTTCGAGTTGATTTGAACTTACGGCCTGGGGGACTGTATTCTCCACTTTCATGTCATTACGTGAACTTTTTTCCTAGCTCAGCGCGAGACTGTGGTGGATTTGACTGGCTCTTGGTTGGTTTTGTTGGAATTTGATTGAATGACAAAAGAAGAAAAGATTTTTTTTATATATATATATTTATATATAGTGTGGAAAAAGGGAAAGGTGGGGAAAGAAGATATATATAAAAATAATAATAAAAAAAAAGTTACAAACACAGCATCAGTCAAAAAGATCTAATGGAAATACTTGCCATTAAACTATAGAAAATGAAACAAGCAGGAGAGCAAACCAAACTAACTGAACGGAAAGAAAAGAAAGAAAGGAAGAAGAAAAGAAAGAAAGGAAGAAAAAAAAAGGATGGAGGAGGCCTAGCTAGAGACACAGACGTAAAACACACACTTAAATGTAGACACACGGTCAACAGTGAACAGTAACAGAACGCTGTGCAGCGGCTGTTGAGGAGAGCATGCACTGAATGAATGAGCGCAGACACAGATCAGTTTGCAAAGTCTGGAAAATAAATACATTTGCTGCCAACCAGAATGCTTTTGTTAGCACCGGCCTTTCCCACACCACCCCCAGCATCCTGGGCTTCACTGGACCGCTAGGCAAAGTCCTCTGGCAGTCTTTCCATTTCCTTGGATGGACTTCAGAGCAGGTACCATTTTAATTTGATTACATCCCAGTTTAAAATCAGGGGGGAATACAGACCAAGAGCTGCTTTGGCTGCTGAGAATAAAAGGAAGAAAAAAAAACCCAAAACAACCCACCACCCCAAAAAATGAAAAATAAAATGAAAACAAAACCAAAAAGCAACTACTACTTCTTGCTGCATGTCCATTTAGTGGTTCACAGGACAGCAGGTTTGGAAACACAGCAATGCTGGTATGGTGTGGGAAGCAGACTTGTAGGAGGACTCAGATGGTATAATGGTTCCTGAATCAGCATCATTAAAAGACAGATATTTACTCCTTTGGCATTTGGGTCTGGTGTGAATTTAAAAAATAAAAAAAGAGAGACAGGAAAGAGGAAGCGGATGAGGGAGAGGAAGTGGACGAGGAAGAGGAAGAGGAAGAGGAAGAGGAAGAGGAAGAGGAAGAGGAAGAGGAAGAGGAGGAGGAAGAGGAAGAGGAAGAGGAAGAGGAAGAAGAGAGGAGAGGAAGAGGAGAGGAAGAGGAGAGGAGAGGAGAGGGGAGGGGAGGGGAGGGGAGGGGAGAAGAGAGGAGAGGAGAGAAAAGGGAAGAGAAAAGAGAAGAGAAGAGAAGAGAAGAGAAGAGAAGAGAAGAGAAGAGAAGAGAAGAGAAGGAGAAAGGGAAAGAAGAAGAAAATGGAAAAGGAGAAGAAAGAAGAGCAAAAGGAGAAGGAAAAGAAAAAATAAAAATGAAACTGCCAGGAGCTGGTTGCTACAATCTCCAGAAGCACCCTGTTCCTTTCCTACAAAGGAAAATGTCCCTTTATTGGCCCAGGGAGTTTTGCCTCAGTAAACACCAAAAATCACTGCACACAACGATACACTTGTCTCAGTCAGCAGCTCTGCACTCTGTTATTCAGGTATTGCCTTTCTATCCTCTTGGCAGGGCTCATATCTCTCCTCCCAGCTTATTTCTGAAAAGTCACTGCACACGACTGAAATTTCACCTTCAATCTGGGTGTCACAAGAATACTGTTGGCAGTTCTCATCCTGAAGTCATGCATGCTGGCTAGAGAAAATTCTATTGCTGGCTTTTTTTTTTTTTTTTTTTCCCCCCCTGTAGTTTTTCTGAGCTGAAACATGCTTTCTGGCTAAAGCAGTTATGATCAGCTGACAAGAGACGATGCAGAACTAAGCTCCTGATCTGAGCACTGGCTTCGGCTCCACACTTTTCCCACAGTTGGCTGGTGTCTTGTTTGGAACTGACTCCTTCTTGATGGCCTGGCCCCAAGCCCTGCCCTTTGATGAGCTGGAAGTGCCAGCGTGATCTTCCTAGAGTCTGAGTGAAGGCAGTAGACTGGTACCCCTAAGAGAGATGCAAGATCTAGGTCTACAGTTATTTCACAAGCCAAGAGGGAGAAGACTATCTTTTTGAAGATGTCTCAGGGTAGAGCTACTGTTGCTTGTGTCCTTGGGCACCCAAGGACAAGTACCGTCAGCTGTAGAGGTCCAGGTTGTGCATGAGGAAGAGGGAAAGGCCTCTAGCATCCCTTCTACCTCTTAGGGCTTTCTGGCTATGCTGTACCACAAGAAAAAGAGCAGGTGGGAAGGAACAACAGATGGTAGTACCATCATAGCAAGACCTGGCTCTTTCCTTGCCTCAGTCATGCCAGCAGCATGAGTTAGGCTTTATGAGGATAAGGGCTAACAGGCTTTGCTCCCCTGAACGGGGCAGGGAGGCAGTGGGAATGGGAGAGATCTGGTGGAGCAGATACTATCTCACTATAACGCTGGAAAGTGGCAGCAGCACACACCTGTCTGAGGTTGGAGTATGGGATGGCACGAGCTGCAGCTTCAGGGGTGGCAGCACTATGGGAAAGGCAATGTATACTTGTGGATGCTAGCCCCAGTCAACACTCAAGTTGAGGAGAGGTTCTTTGACATTACCTTGATTGGGGAAAACATTTTCCCTTATGGGTGAAGCAGGAGGGACCAGGGTGGTCTGCCAGTGACCACTGGTTTTGGAGTGGGTACTACTATCCCTCTGCCTGTCCTCTAAACACACCCTCAGACACTGTGGATGTGACACACACACACACACACACACACACACACACATATATTTATGTACAGGTGAAGGATTAGGACTTACTAAGGCTAAAAGAACAAAACAAAAACCCAGAAAATGTACTTTCACATGAGAGTCCATGTGGTCATCTTGCTTGCCCAGCTTGGGTCTCTATTTCAAGCTCCAAAAGAAGCTGTCCTAAAGCAGAGTTCTACAGCACCTACCTAGTCAACGGTGGTGAGAAGACCCTTTGATGGTCTTTAGGGACATTTCCTGCCCACACCGCAAAGTACTGGACTTTAGGCAAAGATTGTAATAAACAGGAGTACACGTAGGTCGATTGGTTGAGTTGAATGACACAGGCTTTCAAGTGCACTATCCCTTTTTCAGGTCTTAAACTTGGTCTGACAGACTTTCCTTCTGGAGGGCTACAGAAGCAAATGCCATTCTCTATTGACTAGTCGGAGGAGTTAGGCACCTATCTCATGAGGACTGCTTCATCAGCAGCCTGAAATTGAGAGGTAAGTTAGGCATCTGTGTTAGACTGGACACCAGCCAAACTAACCTGTTTAAGAAAAGCAATTCACTTTGCTGGGAATGGGTATGAACTTTGGGTATTGCTGAAGTAAATTTGTGAGTAAAAGTGTTAAGGTTATGAAAACAAATATATACACCCTAGTTCAGAAGTGGTGCCTTGGAGATAAAGAAGGAACATACTTCCTGAGCATTTAGGACCTGTGCGCAAGGACAGATAATGCTAAGTATCTTTGCTGCAGATAACACTGACCAGAAACTTGCTCTACTGAGGAAACCATAGCCAAACACAGCGGGTAAATGACAATATTCCTCCAACCCAGCTGCTTCTTTAAAATGTCTAAGTGGAGCCTGAGACTGTTCTCCTTGAACATTGTCTAGAGATAATGACTTAAAGTCCTAATGATGGGATTCAAGACACAGATATCTCCATCTGAGCAAATCACTCTGGGCTGGTTTTAGTAGACAGACAGGGTTGGTAGGTTCCAATTCACCTGCCTGAAGTGATCCTTTCAGATGAGACTGAGAACCATGGCCAAAAAAAGCCTATATCTCTCCTGAGGTTATAATGAGGACCTTGAATAACTAGCCGTGAAGGAGACAGTTACAGAGTAGTTCTATCACATCAGGGGAAATGAATCTCAGTCAAAGCCTTGGTTAGAGTGTACATAACTTTAGTCATGTCCTTGTAACCTGTGCTGTCAGCATGGTAGTTCTAATGCTATGAACACCTCTGTCACAGGAAAGCTTTTAATGGCAGATTCTGATCAGACTGTAAGGATCAGCTCTGCATTGTTGCAGACATTCATTGACCATGTTTAAGCCAGAGCAATATTTACTTCCCCCAGAAGTCTTTGGCTTAGACTTATCCAATCCAGATATAAGCACTCAGCTCAGGAGTCCATTTACCCCAAACTCTGCAAAGTCCATGGAGGTGAAGAGGAGCAATGATGTTGCTTAGCTAAGATATGAATGGGACTTGAAGGTGTCTCACTCCTCAAAGACTAGAATGGAAATGTAAGTCCACTCAGCAAGTCATTGAGGCCAAATGAGAAACCCATGGAAACCTTCTCTGTGGCCGCTTTCTTTCCCTGTTTCCACATGAGTAACTGCATGTGTGGTTACCCCAGAAGAGACATTTAATGGCAATCTGTTCATACCTTCTATCCCTACTGTTCATGCACATGGCCTTGCTAAAAAAGCAATGATGTCCTTTGGAACTGATTCTAATTTTTCAGCTCTTCATCTGTATTTCTTTTGCTCCACATAGGGCTGAGTCATTGCTGAGACCTTGCAGCCATCTAAGTGGGGCTCTGGAGATAGATGAGGCTATGAGGCTGTACCCCCAAGATTCCAGGATCATTTTCCAAGGATGGATTTACTGGAGGACCAAGAAGAGGATGCTGAGACAGCTTTAGTCCCATATACATCACCAGCCTGGTGGGTAGTTATGGCCAGAGTCCAGGTCTGTGCACAGCAGGAAGGATGCTGCCCTGTCCCTTGCTTGGTGCTAATGGCAAACTGCCCTGGCTTCAATGGGAGAAGGATCCCATTGCCGGCATGACAAAGTCAAGCTGTTAAGTGGAGTAAGATTTGTGTTCATCTGTACAACAAACTTTTAAAAGCAAGAGAAGGACAAGCGTTTCCCAAAGACTTTATGAACTAAGAAAGTGCATATGATCTTTAAAAATACACAGCTCCTGTGCTCTGTGACATTCACAGTATAGTCCAGGGACTGCTAGGTTTGCGCAGCATCTTGCACACACCTTTCAGGTCATCTACCTGCTGTCAGGGTATGAATGTATCTGCTAAGCTTGCAAATGTAACCAGCTACAGATGCGAGACTGCTCTGTGTCTTTGCAGGACAACAGAATTAGCCCAACACTGCTCCTGTCAGGACGGGCTACCACGTTGAAGTTCTTCTTCCATTACATAATCTACTGCCTGCTATTTCTTGTTATTCTACTGTGTCTTTCTCCCTAGTTCTTCCTAGCAAAGTCTCCATGGATCATCTTCTCTACCTCTTTTTCTGTGCTCTGTTGGAGGCAAGAAACCTCTCCCTGAAGAAACTCAAAGGCCATCACTTCTTCCAGCACTGAAGTGGCAACCTCCCGTGCTCACACCGAAGCTCTGATCATGGCTGAATATTGCTCATGTGCCCACTACATATGTAGACTTCTTTACCTTTAAGCAATACACTTTAGTCTCTGTTTACACACACAAATATATGTGTGTGTTTGCAAGCCCATCCAAAACTGTGGTCAGGATCCTGTCCTTCCATTTGATAGGGCCTGCTGTCCAAGCACACCTGTAATGGGGCAGTGGAGATATTTCTCTTTACAGCTATTACCTCTGAGGCTGATCAATATTATTACAATTCGAACTTGTGGTTTTTTTCCCTTGTCTGTCTTCTTATTTCTATAGCAATTTCTCTCTCTGTTTTATGCCTTTGCACCAACTTTCTTCCAGTGCTGGATGGCTTCTCTTTGCCTCAGTCCTCATCTTCCCTGTTCCTTGATACCAGCCCACACAGATCTCCCCTTCCCTGGCTTCTGCCTGGACTGCCTGGCAGAGGTGGAGGAAGGAGGCAAGGCTCGACAGAGCAGGCTCCATCCCTGCAACAACCACTGCTAAGACTGTGATGGAGCGTCCAAGATTAGGAGCCCAAATGTCTTAGAGAGGGAAAGGCAGTGCAGTGAAGGGGACTTTGCATCCATGCTGGGATTAAATGAAGCCTGATCATTTACACTAGAAATCAATGTGTTTACCACCTGGACTCTTGGGGTGCTATTTTTAGGAAGAAGAAAAAAAAAAAAAGAAAAGAAAAGAAAAGAAAAAAAAAAGAGAATGTTTTTGTCAGATGTTTCAGTTTGAACATCTGAAGGTTAAAAAGGAGACAGATTGTATATATGAATCTTTATATACATGAATATGCACACATACGTATCATACATATGTATACGTACAGAGGTACTATATATACATACATATCAACAGAGACAATTACACATATACAGACAGAGAAGCTGATGTGATCTAACAGGGAGATGGGAGTCCAGCATTTCAAATGCTAATGTTTTCTGTGGTTTCTTTTGTTTTTAAGATGCTTGATGACCCTGCCTCATTTTTCCCATCCATAAATTAAAGGTGACAATAAAATTTAGCTCTTAAATTGTAATGCCCTTCTTTCAAATAACCATATGACTTACTTGCTGTGCAGTGTTCTTAGTAGGATTGCTCTCATTTAACTACGTTGCGTTAAGAGCTAGTTGAAAAATGACAATTATTTTCCAGGGGGGAAATTGTCATTATTTTGGCTTTCTTTCCTGTGAATACTTTGGTTAAAAAACCAAAACAAATCTGGGGTGGGGGAGGTGGCCAGAGGAATTAATTTTTGCCTTTTTTTTTAATCAATCTGAAAACCAGTCCATTTTTAACAGGAATTTAGTGTTTTGAAGGCCAACATTTTTAATCAAGACAGTTTTGGTTTTTGTGCTGTTGGCATTTCTTTTTTAATCTACTAGAAAGAAAATTTACTGTGGAAACATCCAGTTTGGTCAAAATGTCACCTTTTGGTCACCCCCTCCTCCCCCAGCTGGTGTGATGAAAAAATGTCAAGCAGCAATAGCTATGTCACCTCTGATTTATCTATTTTTCTAGAGTCATTAGTCTCAAGCAGCAGATGAAAAAGCACCACACTGGAGCAGCCTGCTCCTGGAGAAGCCAGCCTGGATGGTCAAAAAATGTCACTGGTTCCCCTGTGTGGCTTTGCCTTTTCTTATGCTGTCCCCAGGCGGGGGCAGGAGAGGTGGTCATAGCATGATGGGGATCGCAGGGTGGTGGAGGCACCCTGGAAGAGATGTGGAGGTGTGCAGCACACGGAAGAGCTGGGCTGGGGTGGGACAGGGCAGGGATGCAGGGTGGGCTGGTTGAGAGGGAGCTCCGGTCTGCCTGGCACAGGGGCTGCAGCAGGGAACAGTGGGCAAGGGCCGAGCGGTCACAGCCCTGGTTGCCCTCCTCAGCAGCATCCAGAATTTACTTGCTCATGCAAACATAGCCATGGCTCTCTATTCCTCTCTCAGCTTGCTTTTACTAAGCAAGGGCTTTGCAGGCAAAGGTCAGAGCCATAAATTCAGGTCTTTTTGGGAAGCAGGGAGCAGTGATGGTAAAGGTCAAATTATATTGTTGGGCTACTTTTCCATCAAAGCCTGTAGCCTCTTCTGCTCCCAATGGCCAGCTCAGTGAGTCCTGTGCCCGAAGGAACTTCTGTTCTGCCTCATACAGAGTGCTCACTCCTGCTTTTGCTGCTGGTGAACATTAGGCGGGAGAGGAAATTAAGCTGTGTGGTAGCTACCTTTCTGCACATAATGAAAGGTTCTTTATTACAAGGGGGCCTCAAGGAGTCTGCTGTCTCCTGAGCACTGTACCAACAGTTTAATTAAAAAAATGTACATGGTTGAGAACCAAGTCTAATTGGGAAGATGTAAGTGAGCCTCTGTGCCCAGTCTCTGCTGGTTCTGCTTTTTTCCCTTCGTAGGTTGACTAGAGCTTATCAAAATGCTGATGAACATGATGCTTCACTCTCCTGTTCTTGTTGCTGAGGGTTAGATAGGGATGCTATGCTCATTACCCCTTTCCTTTTCCTCACCAGACTAGGATGATCTCAGGACCCCTGATGAAGCCCAAAGCCCAGCTCATGGGTCTCAGCAAGGAGGGTTATGCTGCCTGTGACCTCCAAGCAGGTTGCCTGGTACACCCTACCTGAGGCTCAAGCCTCTGCCATGAGACATGACAGCCCACAGCTCTCTGCCAGGCCGGGCTTGAGGAGTTTGGTCTGTAATTGCTCAATGGGAGCAGGAAGAAGTTGTTGGGGTGCTGCTTGTGTGAGGCTGTGTCCAGGAAAGGAAGAGACCCCAGCTTTCCTCCCAGATAAAATCCCGGCCACGGGTCCACAGCAACTCCCCCAGGACTGCTCTGGTGCCAGTGGCAGGAGGCAGGGCTGGACTTGGGAGCCACCAGGCCTGGCTGTAGATGGGGTGGCAGGGACACCCTGTGCCCCACGATCATGCAAGACTTCTCATGTGCACCAAGCATTCATCCACACTCATTATCACCCTGCATGTCAGACCTTGCAGTATCTCCCATGCGAAGCCTTGCACTTGTGGGTCTGCTTGCCTGTGATACATAACCAGACCGTTCCCCAGGGGTGAGACTTCACCCTTCTTCTGCCAAGCCTGTTCAACCTCACCTACATTCCATACCCCTCTAAATCAGAATGCAGCCAGGAACACATATTCCCAGCTTGCAACACTCAATTACTCCTTCTGATATTTTATTTTTTTGCCTGCAGCTTCAAATTACCTTCAAGGTGCACAGTGCAATTAGCTAAAAATATTTCCTGCTTTGTTTTAATTGCACTAAAACTCTAATGTACCTCCAGTGAGGAGCAGTAAGGTGGAAATTGGTGCCCCAAATATTTCAAATTGATTAAAGCCTGGGATGACTCAATAAGCTTACACAGTTCTATTAATTATTAAATGTTATTAATTTTTTTGTTAAAACCCCCACCTTCCTGAAGCCACGTTCTGTATGATGTTTCTGAAAGAAGATACTCTTGCTAAGAAGATGATAACTCTTTCTGAGTTTGAGACAGATTAAGACAAGAATTCCTCCACAGAGCTGGAGCAGTTTCCATCTGAAGAATTCACAGCTCTTGGCAAATTTTAGCATCTCAGAATTTGATTCTGAAAACACTGATGTATGTGACTTACATAAGTGACTCATTTCACTGCTATAGCTGAGGTATTTATATGGTTCTAATTTAGAGCTGGATTACATTTTTGTTCAAAGCCTTTCTTGGTAGAAAATGCAGGTGATCAGTCAAACATGGTGGCTTAAAAAATAATCAAATCTTATTGTCTGAGAATTTAAAAAGATATCCAAAACAAAACTTTTTTTTTTTTTTTTTGAAAGCACTAAAACCCAGTATGTTGATTTCTTCATTCCCATGATGACTGGTTCATAAGATTACTTCAATGTACTTTGGAAAAAGTATTGAAAGTAAACCCCAAATTCCATTTGCATCCAGTGGAGTCTGATCAGTCTGAGTCCTTTGGGTTTCTGGCTCACTGTCACCTCAGAGAGCCTGTGCTTATGAAGTCTGTCCCCTTGTGCCTGCAGCTGTGCTGCCTGGGAGCGCTACTATATCCTGATGCCCCAGAGCTGAACCCCAAGGCTGGACCCCTTCAGCTCTGCTGCTGAACTTGGCTTTGTAACCCATTTTATTCTAAATCAACCTGTTCACCTTATATGACCGAGACAGCAGGTCATTGCTGGTCTAGCTGACTTTAAACATGGCAGCAAGCTATCATATGAGCCATTCAACTGGCAGAAGTGAGGTGGTGGGGGAGACACCGAGCATCTGGAAAAGGAAACCCTGCCAGCTGATCTTGCTGCAGCTAAAAGTTGGTGTGGCTACAACTACAAACTGTAGAGGGCTGTCTGATGCTCCAGCCTCATATCCTAGCCCCATAATTTCATTCCCTAATGCTAATATTTGTGGTGTCATTGGTTTGAGATTGTAGAAAAGCACTGCAGTCATCTGAGGTTCTGAAATTTTATCAAAGGACCTCAAAGAACTTCAGAAAGGATTAAGACCTATACCCATTATTTCTAAGACTGTAATCTATATAACAAAAGCTGATTGGTTTAAATTTGTTTTTTATACACTTTTAGTATCAACATGACAAAGGCATTGTGTAAAGTGACCATGAACAGGATTTGGCAGTGAGAACTTTCACTGGCCAGTGTGCCTAGAGAGGCTATTCCCAAGGGTTCAATAGCTTCTCACCTCTCTTCGCTCTTCTAGTCCTCAGCTCTCAAATGCACTTGCCAACCTGGGTAGCAATCAGGGCTTGTGTGTTATCGAGATGTGTTTGGGAGGAATTGAGGTGCGATGTGAAAACTCATTTCACATGGGCCATCAGTAAGGTGTCAGATGAGGCTTTCTGCTCTGCAGTGAGTTCAGCAAGTTTCCCACCAGTCTTGTACAAATGACAGGCTCATGCTAAGCTTTTTATGCTCCTCCCTGTACCTAAGGGCTAGTGATTTACCTGAGTAAGGAATGGTGGTGGAATTGAGTGTATGTCTCACCCACTTCCATGGCTGTGAATGAAGCCTGCTAGTGATGGTGGAGTCCATGGCAAATATCAAAGATACACTGCCCAGCTCTGCAACTCTCCCTCTCCTGCACCCTCTAGGGCAAGAACAACCTCGACGATCTCCAGAGCAGCTCATGTCTGCAACTGCTGCTTACATGATTTCAAGGGAAATTGAAGGTGCTCAGCCTCTTGCCAAAGGGCACATCAAGAAGACGAGTCTCTGAAAGGAAAAACCCAACCCCTTCCTTCTTGTGTGCAAGTCCATTCACTTGCTTCCTCTGCAGCAGAACTCCAGGAAGGCAGGTACTGGCTCCTCCTTCCCCATGGGAGTACAGGAGACAGATTAAAGAGAAGGGGAAAAAAATAATTTCACAGCTAGTCTGCCCTTAACAAGAAAAGGTTCCTGACACCAACAAACTAATCAACACTGAAAGCTTATGAGGTCAAGGTTTCCTTTCTCCTCCATTATTCTTTTGACTTTTTCTGACTGGTTGGGACTTAAGCGCTGCCCTGGCAAGTCTATAAATATAAAAGCCTTTCTTGCCTTCCTCTGGAACACACCAAAGACCATTTGAATACCTGTGGGGATAAGTTAAAACTAAACAAAACCAAAGCAACTCACAAAAAACAGGTATTCCAGCCAATCTTCAAGTGCTGACTATAAATTGCTGTTAAGTCAGGCCCAAGAAGCTTGTCTCTGCTCAGCAGGGAATGGGAAAGGCAGGTCTCCTCCTCAGAGCAAGCCCCCTGGATTCAGTGTTTTGTGTGAAGCCTTATGGACAGGAATGCTAATGGCAAGCAACTGGCCAAGCTGGGAACGGGGTGTAAGCTGTGCCCGAAGGATGGACCCAGGGACCATCAGAGCCAAGCTATGAACTTGTGAGTTGCTTAGAGCATCTTAGTGCCTATGCACCACAAAATGCTGCTGAGCTGCCTTGGGTGGCCATCCGTGCACAGCTGCTAGGAGTTTCCCTGAGCTGGCCGTCAAGAAGATTCCAGCCCTTGTAGTCTTTTCCACTGGCACCTATAGAGTGTAAAATGATCCTGAAGCCAAATGAGGAGTCTTTATAAACCCCCTTGCTATGCAGGAAAAGTGGCAGAGGATCTAGGAATATCTACAACTGCTGTATTGGAAATATTAAGGGTCCCTGCCCTAAGGCGCTGCCCATGCTCTCTGCACTGTAGCACAGGGACCTTTACCCAGCAGTCTTTTCATGGCAAAGGCAAGGCTGCTCCCTCCATCATTGCTGTCCATGGGCTTTCTGCTGGGCTCTGTGCTCCTTCAGTGCTCTAGTAGAAAAGGGGAAAAGAAAAATGCCCCATTCCCTGCTAAAGTCTGACAAACAGGAATCATAGCTGCGGCATAAGCTTCTCTGATGGATTCTGCCTCAGCAAAATGAAATTAAGATTTCAGCAAACAAGCTCCAATTCCATGGTACCAGAAGAACAAATGACATCTGATAATTGCCAGCTCCTTTTGCTTATTCTTTGCTCTGTTCACCCCATCAGTCTCTCCAGATTATATTTTCAGCTGAGTTTAATGAACGCCATTTATTAAACTAACACCAGGGTTCTGCTCTGGCCTCAGACAGATGTGCCTGCTAATATGAATCATTTTGTTCAATTGGATTATTCTGATGGAGAGTGGATCCCCGCCACTCCAAGGAGCACCAACAAATGGGTACAGCTTGCCTCCAGTTGCGACCAGCCGCTCGCGTTCATTAGGAGGCAGCTCTGGGCTCCGCAGGCAGGGTGGTGTCCCTGCCGCTCCCATCACCTGGCACTTCTGCTCCTTCCCATTGCCCCCTCACATACAGAGAGAGCCCAGATCTCAGTGCAGCTCTGGGACTGGCTTGTCAGCGGGATGTGAGCATCACTGCTACCTTCCCTGTGTTTATCAGCTGCATGGGCAACAGGATTCACCTTCTTTGTCACAACGAACAGTCCTTATCTGAATGTGGAACAGACCCCCCTAACTGTATTCTTCCCTTCCCAATGTGCCATGTCTGACCTCCTTTACACTGACACCTGAGAAAATGTAGACTACTTATGTGCTATTGATCCTTCTTTACTCTGATCTTCTCCAATTATTTGGGCAAAGGGACAGGGATGATATGCTTTTAAAGGCTAGTATTAATCAGAGAAAAGAGATAAAATCCATTTGAAATCTCCCAGACAGAGATCCCCCTCAGTCTATCGTTTGGGATTTTAGTGTTGAAAATTTTGGGTCAATCTCTGTAATATGTTGTGTTCAGGCACCAGACATCCATCTATCTGTCTATCTCAATACAAATCCTACCTTCTGTGAACCATAAAACTCCTAGCAAAGTGACATTACCACTTCTCACATCGACAGAACACACTGAGCACACATAACTTGGGGAAAAATTACAGAGGCAATTTGAAAGATCAGAAGAGAAAAGGCAGATTTCTGCTCCCTAAGTGCAAGTGACCAAATCCCACAACAAGTCTTTAGCTGGCAGAAATCATCATCGCTCCGTTAAAGCCTTTTTTTTTTCCCCAGGTGAAAGGCAGGCACAGCGCTTCTCCAGCTATCTGTGATCCTCAGAACAACTCTTTCTAGACAATTTCTGCAGGAAGAAATGGTTTTCATTATAATCCTAAGCAGCACCCTGGAGTTACTTCCAGGAATCACTGGTAAGTACCAGGAGACAAGACTGTCAGGAAGCGGGGCTGTGCTGAAAGAGAAAAGACCCCAAAGCCAACCATGGTGCCAGCCCGTGTGCCTCTGCTAATAGCCCTTCAGCACGCTCCTCAACAAAGCTGTCTAATGAGAAGTTAATTCCTACGTTCAGGTTTAAGTTCAGGAACACTTCTCCAGGAGCGAGGTAATCCTTTGCTTCTGATCAGGATATGTACACCTTTCTCTAAATTCCATTACATTGGTCTTCATGAGGAAAAGGAAAAAGACCTATCAGATTCCTGATGGGATTTTGTCTAATAAGGTCTGGACTCTCCGTACCAAATAATGCCCTGGTAAGCTAAAAGCAGAAGACAGAAAACCTTTAAATACAACCCCTCTGAAAGCACCAAATCTCTTAAGAATTGATATGTAAGAGCCCAGTTTCCTAAAGCAGTTTGGCTGCTGCCTGGCTCCCTTTCCCAGTGCCCAGCCTACTATGGTGGAGCAATATGTCATGCAAGGAGAATGCACAGAGGAAAATAAAGAGCATGGAAAGCATTCATTTGTCATGTGTCACAGGAGATGGGATGCAACCTCTGCTGATGAGTGGAGATGCTTCAAAAGAGAAAAAAAGAATCTTATCCAGCAAAGACAAATTTGTGGCTGACTGCATGGCCCACGGATTTCATGGCCTAATTAATTTCCAAATCCTTAGAAATAAAGATAATGAAAACCTATTTTCTTTTGGAACAATCTGCTTTTTAAGATAGATATTGTATTACCGCACTCTACCATGACAACCAGGGCCCTGGTCCACAGCACACCCAAACCAACCAAAGGACGTCTGTTGGTTTCAAGGGCCTCATATAGCCAGGAATCACAAAGGTAGGCATCTTGTTGCTGTGGGGATCTTAAAGAGCTATCCTGCTTTGCATGGAATGGGTGCTTCAGATGGACCAGCTGCTGGATCAGTCCTACACAGGAAAAGGGAAAACCTGAAGAGGCAGGGAGGGAGAATATATCTCCCACTAACGGGAGGAGTCTGCTTTCTAAAGAGTGTGCAACTACAGCTTTCCAGGGATGCAAGAGGATTTCTTCTATTTGTAAGTCATTGTTGTACAAAAGGAGTTTTAAGAATAAGCCATAGGGTTGTGTTTGGAGATAGACATGTTCATTCCCTAGTTTCTCTGCTCTAAAGAGACCAGAGCGGCCAGAACAGTGGCATTGCATCTCCCTCTAGAATTGCGAGTAACTGAAACATCTCTGCTAGGAGAACATTTAGTGTTAAATAAGTAACAGTGGGCCTGAATCCTTGGCTGTCATAAATCAGTGTCTCTTCACTGACTTCAGAGGAGCTGGTGATTGACGCCACCAGAGAATGTTGCCTGATCATGGCTGTGGTTAGCACCTTTCCAGGCACAGCACTGAGTTTTCATTTACTGTGCTTCTTGCTTGGGAAATGACTTGACTGCTGTTCTCCTTTCCCCTCCAGCTCAGCCTTCTACCCAATATTTCAAAAAGGCTGGATGAAGCTCAGCTAAGTGGAAAAATGAACAATTTGAAATAAAAACTGTCTTTTCTCTAACTGCAGTCACAGGCAGGACGAAAGACACCTAAGAAACAGTGTTTGCACTGTAAAACTTCAATTCGCTGCTACAGCTGAATCAAACACTTCAGGGACCAGAGTTTTGATATTCACTTGTATCTGGCCAAAGTTACTGTACCCATGAATTATTCAAATATGCAATAATTGCATTTGATATATCACTGGGTATAACTGTGGGAATGAGAAACTGTGTTCTAGTGCAGCTGATTGTATATGCCTTCCAAACCATAAGAACATCAATTTAAGGTGCTCACATTGATGGAGCGCTGTGCAACCCCTTATTAAGATTCTTGCCAACTCATATAGCAGTTTTCCCCTGCAGAGTAAATTTCATGGAGTTTTTTAGCCTCCCTTTTCTTTATACCTACAGTGTAACTGCCAAACACTACCCCATACAGCTTCAATTCATGGTTCTGAAGTAGCTCTCAAAGGTCAGTGGCAAAAAGATCAGATCATTTTCAGCTTACTGATCAATGCTACACAAGTGACCTGAGTCCTGTGAACTATGTGTTGGAGCTGACTTGTAACTTTGACTTTACGGAGTGTTTCCATTTCCTACATTAACTTTCTCTGCTAATTCACTTTTCCTTAGGGCCAGAGGGCTGTGCTCTGCCTTTGGCCTACACTGTCTGTATCATCTTTATCTGGACAAAAAAAAGCGCGTTCACAATGCTGATGTTTTCTTTTTCTAAACACACCAGAGACAGACCTATCAGCCTTCAAGCATATGAAGCACAGGGCTGTCTAAGAAAAACTTCTCTTGTCTGAAGTCCTAGACCTTTATGGTCTCATACACCACTTGTCCTTTGCTCTCTCCCCAAGTACTTGCATGTGCAAATTGATAACGTGCTTCTTTCCCATCTACTCATTAGTGGGTGCTGCTCTCCCCAGTATCAAAAGGTTTTGCTGATTTGTCACTTATTTGAAGGTCCTGTAGGAAAATGACCACACTTATTTTTAAACCTCATCCTGGATTTTCACAAGCCTCTTTTATTGTGGGTCTTTCCCCTCTCTCATCCTCTTTGTGCCTATTTTGTTTAGTAAAGGATTGATTCTGCCAGTGTTTGCTGCTGCTGGAACAAACATTTTGGCTAAGGGTGTCTCCTGTGTTTTTCCATGTCTTTGGCTCTCATTTCAACTCACTGCTGCTTGAAACATCTACCCATTCCTTTTCTTAACATTTCCCAGCTTTTCTTCAAGTGGCAGTCCCTTGTACACTGGCCCAGCAAGCCTCTGTGCTGGATGAACCTCATAAAAAGGTTCCTTCAGAGGCTACTGTTTTCGGGCTACTGCAGCTGCCCATTAACTGACTCAGTGAGAGCTCGCACCATTTACCTCAGAAGGGCTCTAAATCTAACTTACTCAGGTACTTTGCATGGCATGGTCCATATGTGATCCCACAATAATCTTGTTGGTTAAGTGGATGAATATAACACTACCACCTCCAGCCAGCTCTGGGGCTCTGGGGCTTTTGCTGTTGGAAACCTTTGAAGGTGGCACAACCATACTAAGCTCCTGGTCTTTTCATAGTAGGGACAACTCAGCAGGATCTTTGCTGGCTGAGTCATTGGCAGAAGTTCTCACAAGCCTTCAAAAGTTTACTTTAGAGCATCAGGACCAACAGCATCACAGTGGGATGAGAAATGGGAGGCTGCTTTCATATCTATTATTTAACTCTGAAATAATTGCATTATCTAACATTTAAAAAAAATGGGAACATGGCTTTTAATGAAGAATTCATGCTCTGAAAAGAAGGAAAGCTTTATGGTATTGCATTGTGCTGCTTTCTCACTCCCATGACAAATAGCACGGATCTGTTAGTGACCTACATGGACTCATTTAGATGCAAACACAGCAATACTAAAAAGCTGCCCTGCTTTGAGGAAGAACAAGTTCCAAATATTGCTGAATGGAATTCAGTCTCAGAGCAGTAATTACTGATTGTAATTTTGCAGTAAATGCAGTAATTAATTATTGTCGTTTTCCATCAGTGCATTATATTGTGTGCCAATCTTAGAATAACCACAATAATTAGCAAATGGGATTTTGCATGCTTTCGTATCAAAACTTTATAGAACAGGCATGAGAATTTTACCATAATAAAGTTATTAGTAATTTAAATTGGCAGGCAGGTTAAAAATTATCAGCCAGAAAAGAAATGGGTTTCCTTGTCAGTTTTGCAAACCCCTTCACTCTTTCTGTTTGACCCGCCCCCAGTAACACTCACTTCCATTCTCATGTATGAGCACAGGAGCGCAAAGTTTGGGTTAAAAACACAGAGAGCGATCTTTAATCACAGTCATCAGTGGAAATTAAAGGCAAAATTAATCTGAAGAAAAGAAAAAAATATTGGCTGAGCCGATGTTTTTCCAGCACCTAAACAGACTTTCCCAAATGAAGCTGTGCTGATTCTGTTCTCGCTTTATTCACTCACATTAAAACTTGCACTGGAGTACTGTTTTGATGTAATTATACTAGTGCAAATTTCCATAATGTAAGCAAGTCCTACATGATCTAAGTGATGACTAAAGGAGGGAAACAACACTAATCTGTGCAGGAGTAAGAGGAATTGGTTAGCATGATTGCAGGAGGCATAACTACAAGAAATGGGATTAGATTCTGATAAAGGATATTTACTCCGAATCTCAAGATGAGCATCCTAATAGACAACAGTGAGATAAATGCAACTGCAGAATATCCTCTCATTGAAGGTAATACAAGCCTGAGAGGCATAAGTAACCAAAAATTCAGTGAAAAATACACTTTCATTAGACTTTGTATTGAAGTGATCTGAAATGATAAGACAGCCAGAAATTTTCCATTCACTTCTTTTTGTTTATGGGCATTTAGAATTTTGCTTGTTTGTTTTATTTTTGGATGATAATGTCTGCTTACTTTAAAATTAGGTGGTTTGTTTTTTTTTTTTCTCTTGTCAGAGCACAGAAAAAAGGAAAATTTAGTTTTCCAAAAGACATTTCCTCTGGGAAACATTATCACCTACTCCAGCCTGCTGCAAAAACAAGCATCTCACACCTTCTACAATAAACAACACATTGCACATGTTCAAGAAGCTGTGAAGGAGGACCTGAACATCTTTTTTTTTTCATATTCATGCTTTGGCTTATGTTATTTCCCCCAGCATTTTGGAGAAGCAGATTGCCTGGACAATGCATTCTTTTAATGTTTTGCCACTACTCTTAGGAGCTACTCTATACTTTTGCCTCACTCAGTTTGTCTCACTCAGTTTCATGCCAGTTAGTGCTCCAGGTTAGTCCCACTAAAATGTCTCTCCACCTTTAGCTTTAAATAAAATTTCAGCAAGGGGTAAATAAGACACTGGTAATGATCAGTCACTGCAATGAAGCCCCAAAGGGCGAACTGACAGGGTTTTCACTGCTCTTCTGTGCAATGTCTTCTATTGATCTACCAGCTAGACACTTCTGTGCTGCTCTGTTAAGTCCCTAAAACTGGAAGAGCTGTGAATTATGGGGTTTTCTAGGCAATATTGTCCTATCATGACTACTACTGACTTAGCATGGACAGAGCAATGGGGAACTCACTTCAACACCCAGTGTGGAGGGCTGGAATCATGCTGATTACTTCTGCCTCCATGGGGAGGATCAGAGGAGGTCACCTTTCTGCCTGTCTAGCATTCCTCCATGGTGCTGGCCATGCAGCCAGCTCACATGCACCCCCAGGCACTGCAGGGTCTACCTGCAACTTTGCCATATCACAGCGTACCCAAGGGCTCCTAGGAATGGTTACCCAAGGGAGCTGTGGATTTCAGCGTCTTTTTTGCTTGATTATTTTGTACATTTACTATCTTGAAAGATACAAGAAGTGGCTCCAAATCCTTGCTTTCTAGTCCAGAGGGGGGATTTGTAATATACTGATTATAGTGATTTTGGCAGAGTTGCCTCAAATGATCCTCCTCTCTTACTTTTGTTTCCTCCCTGCACCTGCCTGTTTCTTTTTTTGCTAAAACCACTAGTTTAATTACAAAGGGGGGGGGGGGGGGAAGATAGCAAAGACAGCCATTTTGGAAACATTTTGCCATCCAAATTCTTCATGGCTTTGCTTGCTGCAGCTTGTGGGCTTATCTGTCATATCACAGAGACCCTTTCAGTGTTTGACAGCAACTTTAGAGCACTTGCAAGGAAAACAAAGGACTTAAAATCACTGTGGCCTAGATTTCTTGTGTCCCAAAAAAAGAGATTTAGAAGTTAAACCCTGCCCTGTGCAGCCAGAATTAAAACTGAGTGAAGATCTTTCTTTCTTGGTTAGGAAAAAACAGACTAGTGGACTACATCAAACTGGGTGCTACTTGTTTGTTTTTTGTTGGCAACTTCTTGTTTTTGGAAAGAAGTTCAATAAAACAAATCTTTTCCTTAACAAAATTCCAGTTAAAAGGTTTCTTGAGCATTGTCTTGAAGCACATGAGTAATTGCCCTGATGTCAATACGGTTATGAGCATGCTTCATATTGGAATAAGGAACCTGAAGAATTGCAACCAAAGCAAACCCAGATAAAAACCACACAGGAGTTACTAAGTTTCCGACAGTCAACATGATCTGCCTGCTCTTCAGCTTTGCAATAGCTATCTGTGCCATACCCATGTGTCTAGCTTGTTTGCACCCTAGTGTTTTAAGGAAACTTCTAGTTGCAGCAATGATGTTGTCTACTGAGTGGGAAAGTCAGAGATTCCCAGTGGTATTTTGGAGGCTGACTGGAAACTGCACATCAAACCAGACATGGGGGTACAATAACACCACACTGAGCCAACAACAACTGACCAGTCTCGAAGGCTTATTACTGAGGGCTTAGCCCTGTACTAACTCCTACTGCACAGCCCTGGTGGGAAGCTGACTTGTGGCCGTCATGACTAAAAACCTGCTATCTGCTTCTAGGGTGCTAGTATGGATTTTTCTAAGCATTGGAAGGCAGATGAGCTGAAGAAAGAGCTGGATCTAAGCCCTGATGAGCTTCTGTGTATCCTTGCTGTCACCAAGTCTCCTCACCAGACTAAGCTAGCATGGTACTCCTTGTGCTAAGTCAGATTCTTCCCTGGGACATACTCCTTCAGTGTCCTCCTGGGGCCACATGTACTTTGTCAGTTCTTTTTGTTAGGTGCAAAAAGACACAGACACAACTTTTTTTTTTTTTCTTTTTTTTTTTTTTCTTTTTTTCCCTGAATAATCCTCTCCTGCTAAAAGACAGGTCCTCTTCAGCTTCTGCAGTGAGCTCACCAAGATGGGAGTCTGCAAGAGAGCAAGGGCCTCTGAGCTGTATTTGCTTCATTTTGATAAAGACTGTCTGTACCTCTGATAAAGGCTCCTATAAACAGAGGATGGAAGTGAGCTGGTAGTAACAACTGAAATGATTTTGCTGGACAGCTGATCATTAAAATCGAAGTAAAAGCCAGGAAGGCAAAAGGACTTCCTATTTAGAGGCAACAATTCAAGACTGTTCTCTTGCTTTTCAGAAGCAAAGTAAAGAAAAAAAATGCTCTGAGAGAGAGATATAGAATTTTGTTGCCATCTTACCAACTGATTCCTTTTTATATAATTCATTGAGGAAAAAAAACCCCAAAAACCCAAACAACAAAACAGTCCTACTGACTGAGTAATCTTTTTGTAGGAAACAAGCTGAGACCTCAACATCAGCCTGACAGTGAAAGGGTAGAGGCAGAGCACTTCATAATGATTCATGATAATGAAAACACTGTAGGCTTATGCAGTGATTCTTTAACAACACAAGTGTCTACAGCCCTGCACTTTCTTACATGTCCGTAAGAAAGAAGCATATCCTCAGTGATCACAGCTATGCTATGATATAAAGCTATTGCTTAGTGCCAGACTAGGGAGACACCTGTGTTCCTCGATCCCTTTGCAGATATTACTGAAAATCTCCCCAACAAAGGCAGTTCCTGCTTAAAAATATTGCATGCATGCATCTCCCACTCCCCCCCACAAAAACCTGCAGTAAAAAGCCAGTGTGATGAAGCAAAAAGCGTTTGGATATGGAAACATATTTTGGTTTCAAGCTTCCAAGAGGCCTTGTCATAAGCAAGGAAAAGAAAAGAGGTATTTGAAGAGGGAAAATGCATCGACAATTATCTTCATATAGTCACATATAAAGGAGGGTCTAAACTATGGAGGCTGTATCTTGCACATGCACCTAATAGGTTTACTTGAAAGATTTCTTAATCTGCTTCATGTTGTCTTCAGTGCAGCACCTCTTTCTAAGACCTTTTGATCCCAGTCCTTAATTCCAGGTAGAAAAGATACTGCTCTGAAGACCAGAACAATACATTTTTCAAAGGTATTAGAGATACCAATGAAAAATTAGAACACTTTGTAGTTCTTTGGGAAGGTTGAAGGTAGGGATTTCCTGCCTATACCTTAGATGGTTAGAAAAAGCCTGAATTGAAATCACTGGATCTTAAACATTACAGCTATAATGGCCTAGAAAGGTCACCTAACCCACCTCTCTGTCTCTAATTCAGGAGTGCAACTGCTTGTTGCAGCTTAGGGCCACCCTAGGTGCTGGGTTTATTGGGAAGTCTCCGGTGTGAAACAGTTTTAACAACAGGGACACCTCTGCATCTGTAACAAATACATACGGTTTTATATTTGTGTTATCTAATGGGAAAGCCAGCCAGTGGTAGAAAATACTTCAGTTTTTGGAAACATCTCCATTTCTGTTATTGGTGATAGGCTGGGGTTCCAACAATACAAGCTGCTGCTTCTGATGTTTTTGACACTGTTACATGTATTGAAGTTCCCTTGGAGCACCAAGCTGGCTCCTTTCCAACAACACAAAGTACATGAGTCTAACAACGAGACCCTTGTTCACATTTGTCTAGGTCCTCACTCAGGCAAAGTTTCCTTGGCTTTGGTTGGATTTTATCTACACACAGGATCTAACGCTAACTGAGCAAGAAGTGAGCATGGATCCTTCTATTAACTTCCTGGGCTTGGAAAGAAAGAAATTAGGGGTTATTTAGTTGTCAGGGAGACATATTTACATAGAGTTATTATGCTGGGATGAAATTGGATACAGACCATACCGCATGAAGAATGAAGAATGCTTTGAAACATTTGCAACACAAAGCTATTGAGACAAACACTGTCCCAGTCCAGTCACCTGGGATTAACCTGCAGCCCAGTCCCATCTCTTAATTGCAGATTTTCTTCAGCCACCAGAAACGTTCTCTTTGGCTGAGCAAGGGGAATCAGGACAGCTGCTGGCTCTCCTCTAGGGACCAGGAAGACTTCTTAGAGATGCAGGATGCCCCTGGGGTGGGGGACTTGGCTCATCCCTCGTTAAGCATCCTTCCACCTCTTTTTCTAAAGAGACGCACACACAAATGGTTCCTGGTTTATGTGTGGGTGCATATCTGTGCAGGGTGGCTCTAGCCAGAGGCCTAAGTGAAAAAGGCAGAAGCTAGAGAGCCGCAGAGCTGAATCTTTTTGAGGGTCTACAACACAAAGAGAGGCTACAACCATAGCTGACACCCCCTTCCCCATGCAGTTACCTGTGCTAGTGCTTTGTATCCAGTGGTTCCCATAACTCCTTAGTAGGGACGATTAGCATCCTTTGGCCTCTTGAGCTGCACCTTCAGCCTCTTCATGCCAATCTGGAAGCCATTCATAGCCTGGATAGCAGCTTGGGCACTGGCAGGATTGTCAAAACTCACAAAACCTGTCAAAACATGAGGCAAGGCAGGGGGCTTAATGAGCTGAAGGGGGCCAAGGCACGTACATGCACCGACCACTGAGAATGAACACAGGGAGAGGGCAGCGGGAAGGAGTGAGTGAGCAGGTAGGAGAGTGGGTAGGTGGGCAGGAGAGTGAGGAGAGGATGGTTGCCAATGGTGGATGGAGGGTAGGAGGGGTTGTTACAGAACAGTGTCCCTGGATGCAGTGCCTGGTCTGAGTGCCAGTTTGGACACAAGATTGTGTGAAGCATGGGGATCCAAATGTTGGTGCCACAGTACCAGCACACACAAGATTTGGGTCACCTTTGAGCTGGGTGTCAGCAGATGTGATGCATGGTCTCAAGGCACTCTGTCTTGCTCTTTTTCTCTCCACCACACCTGCAGTAAATCTCTGGACCCTCCTTCACTCGCCAGCATAACCTGTCCTTTCTCTTCCAATGTTCACAATGAAGGGAATCTGATATACCTACTGCTACTTCCTTATTATGGCAATATAAGTAAAATGTGAATTTAATAAGTTCTTCATTATGGTATTCATTGGCATGAATAGTTTGATTGTTGGCCACTTAAGCAATATGAGAAGCTTTATTAACTGGCAATTTCTGCAGACTTTATGTTGACTCTGCAGTTGAGAAAGATTAACACTAGTGCTTCCCTAACATTGTTTTCATAAGTAGTTTCATACCTTGCCAGCAAATCATCCAATCAGCCATGGAGCACATCCAGCAGTAGAAACACTTATAGTGACTGAATATTGTATCTACAGGCCACCTGAAATTACATTCTTTGTCTCAATGGAAGACTTGCTCTCTGGGGATCAAAATAGCCAAGGTAGGTCAGAACCACACAGGATGCAATGCATCTAATGCATTCATCTTTGGAGATGGGTTTTGGTGTGAAGTTTGTGGTGGTTTTTTTTTCCTTCTTTTTGTTTTATATGTTAGGTCCAGGAAAGGGCCTCATTTGCCCAGATTGTATACAACTTCAGTTGGAGTGACCATGGGTCTGAGATATTAGTGAGGCAGGGGGCCATCACATTGTATAAGAATTGCCTCTGCTACCTTTGCCAGAAATGTCCCGTTGTGCCAACAACACTTCAGAGCACAAACCCTGGGTAAGACTAGTCTAGACTAGCCTGCACTCCAGACAAAGCCATCTGTTTTCCCATCCCTGTGAAGCTCTGGCAGCACAACTCAACCCTAGGAACCTAGTGTCTCTCAACAGACAGGCTGAAATGAAGAGACAGTTTGAAAGCCCCTCAAAAAGCTAATGCTGAGCATTTGCTGCCAGGTATACACCTGCTCCTGACAGCAGCACCAGGCATGGCTTACAGCCTTGGGCTGTACTGTGATTGCATTCAGCAGCACCTCCTCCCTGGTCTGGTTCCTCCTTGAAAGTAAGTCTCACACATGACATAGGGTGGCTTGCATTTAAAAAAGGCACGCATGCACCTGCATGCAAGGTCAGCTCCTCATTCTTGAATTAGAGCTGCCTTAGGCTAATAGCAAAAGTTTATAAGAGATCATTAAACCTATGTCTTAGCCTCAAAGTAAGATAACAGGTTTACTGAGTATGGCAGATAGGGATTTAAGAGGGAGGTCCATGGAATAAACAGGCATCCCTCTTCATCTTCCCTTCTTGAAGCCAAGGCTCCAAGTAACAGGCTCTCCATGCAGTTTTCCTGCCAGCCGCCTGGATGAAGATGTACCAACACTGCAGCTCTGAACATGTGCGCAAAGGTGCTGCTCCAGCCTCACGACAGTGATCAATCTCTAGACAGAAAACTGGAGAATTATGGTAATGAACTGGGGTTCATTGGCAATGGATCTGCTTTTGTGATCACTTATTAGCCAGTAAGCACCTGGTAATGTCCCCAGTTTAAATTTGACTAGTTGAATCACCTATCAATCAACAAGGTCCTATGATCTGATATCAGCAAAGGAACAAACTAAACACCTCATGATTTCACCTGAGTTGATTCAGTCTTTAAATACTTCTGAAAGCTCCCTTGGAAATGCTTTACTTGAGCATCAACTTGAAATTTGCTGTCTAGCTACCTCACATCTTTGAATATAGGATGTAGTAAAAGGCAATTTTTAAAATCACCTCTGGCTTGCTAATAATCCTGTGTAAGACCCATCAGCTACATCTAAAACAGTAAACTAAAACTGTGCCAGGGAAGTTCAGACAAGCTGGAGCCCAGTCATCTGTACCACTGAATTTTTAGAAACGTCCTTGATATAGTTTTGGCTTATGCCTAACCAAACAATTCCTAGACAGAACCTGAGTATTAGCACAGAACAGAGGCTGTTTTCAATAGTTACCTTGGATGTGGCCATTATATTCTGGAAGGTAAGATAATTTAATAGTTTGGGTGTGGGCTATTCTCTGCCAGCTGGCCCCAGTGCTAGGGTAAAGTGCCAGGTATGTTTGCTTTACTAATATATACACAGCTACCAAATATCAAAGCTGAGTTGGCTGCAGCTGGGTAATTGTTTATATGATGTCTTTACAGAATCTAGCTGGCCTGAAAACTTTGATTTCTACTCTTGTAAGTGGTTCTGTTGCAGTGTACCTCCTACTGACTAAACGTGCACATCTAGAGTGCGTCTACACAGGCATCCACTTGGGAGCAAATCACCTTGGGATCCAAAATAATCAGTGGAGGTCTAACAAATACAGTCAATGGATATGATCTCCTTTTTCAGGACACTCTTAGCTGTGCCTAAATCAGCCAAGTCCCACTGGCTGTTTAGCAGGGACCAGCACTGACAGGAATGAAGGCAGGCATCTAGCTTAAGTCAAGGTACTTCTGTTGTGAGATTTACCTGGATCTGTAGGTGGGACTGATATCTCAAGGTAAGATGTTACCTGGCTAGTGCCTGGGTGAGACACTCCTCAAAATGGTGCTGGTTGCTGAATCAAACTTCTAAAGCATGTAAACCCTACCAGAAATGCTGCCAAGTATGATGGAAGTCTACTATTTATCTACTTCTGCCAAGACTAGACCTTTAGTTGGGCGATAAGCCCTGGTGCCGGGATGCTGACATATTTCTGCCTCTGCAGGAACCTTGCCTTTAGATAAGCTCACAAAGCTACACTAGTTTTTATCATCACTTTGCTTTAGAGATGGAATTCTAAGACCTTTTCCCCATTCTGTGGAAAGCTGTAAATAATATAGCATTTTAACAAATGGTACTATTTTTTTTTTTGCTCACTATGTTTTGTTTAGACCAGAAAATGAAGCCGGGAGTTGTATACTCTGGTGCTATTGGTATTAGTTGCCCACAGGTTTGGACCAGGTTTGGCTTATTATTTTGATTTTCCTCCTTCCTTATCCTGATAGCCACTGCTGTAATATAAAAATCTCCACTGGCAGGCTGCTGAGGGTGGGATCTAGGGTGCAAGGGCTGGGGAGAGAGAATGAGGAGGGAAAATGCCAATAGTTAGTGCATTTTTCTTGTGAGCACGTCCTAGGGACATAGCAGCTAATTCCTCTAGCTTCATTTTGCATTATAGTTTCAGGGGACTTGATGCGCTCAGAAGTTGTTGGTGCATTCAGCTGTCCCCCTTTCTGTTATTTATGTGGAGTTGTATTTCATATTGTTGAAGGTTTTTGGACGGACTCCAAAAGGAAGAAAAGCTATGTGTTATCCTGAGGGCTGAGATATCATAGTGATAAAGGATAGGCAGATAGACAGACAGACAAGCTGTGCTAACAATATCATACTCCTTTGCCTTTTTAGGTCAAATATGTCCTGGTAGATCATATGACGTTGTTGTTGTTGTTATGTGCGCTATTGGCAGTGAACCATCTTTGTTTCTCCACGTCAGTGTCAGTACTGTTAAAGGTGCTATGCCATATTTAAACATGCATGACTAGGAAGAGAATTTATATACTGGGAAAATGGCTCAAACAGTTCTTTCTGAATGCCTTTAATGTTTGAGCCCATGACTATAGGGCTCAAAGCACGACGATAGTACTACAGTTGTCCAAGAAGCTGTCTGTGTTTTGAACACTACCCCTGCATTGTCATCTACATTCTTGAAGGACAAAAGAGAAAGGGAGAGGTTAAAAAGCTTGAAGCTGTTTCTGTGCATCAGTTAATTAATAATCAGAGAAATATATGTTCTGGTCTGAAGATGGTTGGTAGGAGGACAGGATTCTGTGATAAATCTATTTTATAGAGGGGATGTTGTTTTTTGTTGTGGTTTGGTTTTTTTTTTAATTTTATTTTTATTTTTGCCCAAGGGATTATGTAAAAAGGCTCTTCTAGTAAATGATATATCAAAGCAGCAAAGAATGAAGAAATCTGCTAGGACTGCAGCTCAGGGCATCTAATCTTCCTGATACTGCATAGCATCTTCCAGGAAGGTTGTGACGCTGGAGTCCATGACTTCTCTTGGCCTGCCCTTTTCCTTCATGACTGTGTAAATGACTAGCAGGTAGAAACTAGGTAGCATCTTGGAGGGTGCTTTGGTTTCTCCCTGTTTCTTCCACAGAAAGTCTTGGTAGTGGGGCACACTGAAGGAGCTTCATGCCCTTTTCATGATGCCAGCATGATCACCAATGGCTTTATGTAACTGATATTACTCAAGGGCTGTTTTTCTGTTTTAATTAGCTGACATGATAAAGAAGGGAATTAGCAATCTATCTCAGAGTGCATTTGAAAACTGTTTTGCAACTGTACACTTTTTATTCACAGTGAGTAGTGTCTCTGCATGGCCATGAATTAGTTTGTACACCAAGTGGAGTCCTGAATGAGCACATCATTATGTTCCCATGGATCCCTAACTGGCCTTTCTGAGTTTTCTGTTCCTCTTTGCACGCTGCAAGGAGAATTGGCGGTTGATGTGTAGAATAGCCCTTTGATGATCTGCTACTGGGTTGGAATATCATATTGCCTCTCCAGTAGAAGCCTTCCTTTGGATGGAGCCCCATGCTTGGTAGCTACACTGAGCATCCCCTAAATCAGAAGTCAAGACTGCAGTGAATGACAGGTCCAGATGCAAGCTTTTGATCTAGACTCTGAACTGGGGGCAGATGGTCCTACAGCAGGTCCATTTGTGTAATCAGGCTGTTCTCAGGTGATGGAAAGAAAAAGAGTAACCTCAAAGAAACAAATACTTAACTTCTCTTAAAACTAAGAAGCGTTATCTGATCTATGTTCCAGATGCTTGCTGCACAAAACTACCATCTCAGGGATGCACTTTGCAAGAGACCTCAACAGAAACAAATAGACATTGGTGCTTATTAGCTTTTTTAGGCCAGAGATACATTTTTCTGGTTCTGGCTATCAGTGTGTTTTTCTGGTTGCCACAAGGAATCTTTCCTGGCACTTCTTGTTCCTCCAGTGTGAAAGTCACTAGTTAAGGAGAGAATCTCATTCTTCCGAAGTTTTCCCTCTTGTAATTTGACCCATGTTCATCTTATTAGAGGGAAATGAGAATAACAGAAGAGCAAGGATCTGCCTCAGCCTGTTGAAGGCAAATTCCCATGTGGCGAAAAAGAAGAAACAGCATGCACATGGGCTGGGTACTAGTGCAGGAGAAGTCCATGCCCCTTGCTTCCCTTGCATCCAAAGTGCTGCTACCCAGGATGTCAGAGGGGGCCTCATAGTCAGACTACTAAGGCGTAGGAAGCTGCAGAAAGCACTGGCGATTGGTTAGACCAGAGGTCCTGCTTCTTGCCTTCCCCCAGGCATTTGAGTTAGTAATTAAGGAATTAATTATTAACATAATTGGTTATTAATGTAAATGTTCTCTTAGCACAAGATTCCTTACTTTTGTTACTAACCAGTGAAGGGTGAGATCTAGGAACATCAGAGAGTCATTTTCTGCTGGGAAGGCAATGATAGGGTGTTCAAATTACAGGAGTCTTCTCTGCTGGGGATGAGCTCCCTTTTTTCTTACCCCACTGGGACCTGGCCACCTACCCCTGAGCACTTCCCTGCTATTTAAGTACATTTCATTCCTGAGACTGCCCGGTTTCTCTTTCTCCATGTTTATTAGTCTTATCAGAGAATGGAGGTTTTCCTTTAATTGCCTTGCAAGGTCTTTACCTTGCTATGTTCTTTACACGATGTACTAGCTGCTGTCTTGCAATTTTTTAGTGTTGTAAAGAATTTCAGGATACCATCTGTATGTAAGTAGCTCTATAATATATGTGTGCATTGGAAGGTATTGTATTGTAAGGTGATTTATGGGTACTGGAATACTCAATAAAGGAGTACGTCTGCAGACCAAGGGCATAGCACTTCAGCTGTTTTCCAGCATCTAATAGGTTTGGATGACTTTTTGGAATATTTAACCTTCCACTGATGTTTAATCATGTCCAAGTGAGATCTGTCTCTCCTGTTATCCATCCCATCCATCCATCCATCCACCCACCAACTAATTTTTTTTAATGTATGGACAGCTAGTAGCTGACGACTATGCTAAACAGCGACTATTAAGTATTTCACATCTGTGGGATGAGATAATTGGAACCTCAGAATATTTGAAGAATTGGCTCAGAAATTTGCTGAAGCATTAATGTTAATATTAGAAATTTATGGAATATTAGAAAATCTTCAAATTGTTCCAGGGGATAAAAATAACTAAATCTATTATTATTTTTTAAGGATGTAAACTAGATGGCCTGGTAAACTTAATCTTTCATCCATAAGTAAAAGTAAAATTATGAAAACTTTGATAGGAGAAGATAGGGCAATGAATTAAAAAGCGTACAATTAGTACCAATCATCATGGTTTCATGGAAAATATTATCTATCAAATAACCTGATTACATGAAGTTGCAAGTTTGATTAATAAAGTAAGTTTTCATAAAGTATGCCTAAACTTTTCTAGAGTATTTCAGAGAGCCGTGCTTGACAGAAAATGAAAGCAGCCCATATCAAACTTCTTAAAAATGGGACGATAGACCACCAGAAACATTGTAAATTGTGACTTACAATCTTGAGGAGTTTCTAGTAGACTCCTCCAGGAGCGGGCTGAAAGCTCTGTGCTATTCAGTTTCTCTAATGTTACCTGGAAGACGTCTAAAGTAATTACTAGTAAAAATTTCCAATCATACAAGAACGGTGAAGTGGTAAATAATGACAGAAGTCAGTTATGCCGACCTGTCACTGCATAGACTGGACTCAAAGAGTGTTCACTTTAATCTAACCAGTTGCAAAACTAATTACCCACAAGAAAAAGCAAGTGGGTCACTCATAAAAAGGGAAAATATTCACTGGAAATCAGTTCTCCTAAGAAAAATATGGGTGTCATGGTAATAGCCAAATACATGAGCTCTCAGGATTATGCTGAAATACTCAAAGTCTGAAGACTCAGTACAGTCTCTGGGGAATACTTTCCAGAAGTAGCAAGGTGATATTACCTCTGACTATGGCTCGGGAAAGAACTTTATTGGAATCCTGCATTTAGTTCTGGTGATTTCTCTACAAAAAATCGGTTTTAAGAATTATTCAAAACTACAGGAATAATTCTAGGTCTGAAAAAGTGATAGAAGTTGTCACAATTTGTGAAAAATAAGGTTATACAGTCTTCTGACCATAGTCTAAAAATAATTTCTAATATAATGTGTTTAGTTTAATACAGGAAAAAAAAAAGAGCTTGATGATTTCTTCGGGATGGAAGCAGACATTTGACAAATCTAAAATGGAAATAAGGCACTGAGTCTGCATTTTTTAAATAGTGAAGATAAATAACTATTTTGGAACATCTTGTTTAGCAATAGGGGTGGAGCACCTATCAAGTGAAATCTTGATTAAGAGATTGTCTAAAAGGGATGCTATGACTCAAGCAGAAGGTTTGAACCTGTCGAATGAGCTAAGGTATCTGGCATATGATATTTCAGAGTTCTGTCCAAAGGATCAGAACAGTCCCTTCTGATACTGCATATCTGTCTGTCTGTCTGTCTATTGCTTATTTCACATTTCAGATATTTAGAAAATCAGTTCTTGCCTACTCATCTGGCATGGACTGCGGTAACAGTCATGATAGAGGTGACAATTGATGTTAATGCCTTATAATAAATGGCCCCAAAGTGTGGGCTGCGGACCACTGAGACAGCTGACTGGTACTCGTTCTTCATCTTGCTTCCAGCTGAGAGAAACTGAACAGATGGGAAGGGGAGATTAAATGAAGAGTGAAAGTAGATGGCATGATTAACTTTCTCTAAAGGTCAGAACACCCAGTGCAGAAGGTAGCTTGAAATACACAAGCATCTTCCTTATGTCACCTTCCCATCTTCCCGTGAATGAAACTACTTCTATACATTGAGGCAGTGTGAGCTGGAATGTACAGAATAGTGGTCCCTGTTATTGCGCATTGTCAGTTGGATGCTCTCCAGATAGTGTCTCAGAGAAGCAGTACCTTCTTTGAAGAAGGTTGAAGGCTGTAGATACTGACCCTGAATATTCTGGTTCAAACCAAGAAGGAATTTTCTTCCTATGGGTCTTCTCTTTCACAATCTGTTTTTGGGTTTGGTTGGTGGCTTTTGTTTTTGTGGTGTGGTTTTTTGGTTGTGTTTTGTTTGTGGTTTGGTTTTTTTGTTTTGTTTTGTTTTTATAGTTATTTTCATACAGAAATTACTGTTGTGACTCACATTGAAACTGCAAGGTTAAGATTTGAGATTAGACTAGAATGTGGACAGTCTGAAGGTTGAGCAACTATTCATCTGATGCTATATACTGTGGTTCTACCCATTCTGCTAAGTAGGAGTTGAAGTTACCCAATGAATGGATGGAAGAAGTGAAGGATTCAGGCTTCAGCCATTCTCTGGAGACCCCATGAATCAAATACTAGACCAGCATACAAACATGTCTGCTGTGGACAAGAATCATTGTGTTTCTTCTAAAAGAAGCATAATGTTCCAACTCGGATGATAATGATGAGGATGATCTTCTTAACAAGGAACAAACTTGCCAGTGAGGAATCACAGACAGGTGAATGGTATTTGGTCTTTTTAAATGATGATTAGAATTGAAGCAATTTCCTAACTGCCTTCAGAAATGGAAGGAACTCCTCTTGACTTGGTTTCTGAGCCTTCCTTGTAAATGTTTGGTTTCATGATCTGTCATATAAGGTTTAAGGGGAAAGTACAGGGTTGGAAAAGGGATGAACTTTTTAGGAGACAAATCCTTCTGCCAGTGTAAAGCCAAAAGCAAAGAACAAGCTTAGTGTAGGTTTTACACAAGTTATGAGTGGGACCTAAGTAGGTGCTCAGTTAAGGATGCACTGAGAATGTTGTTGAATCCAGACAAAAGATATTTTTACATTTGTTTTGTTGGAGTTGTACAACATAAACAAGATGAACATAACTACTGAAGCTCCCACCAGCCATGTCACAATCTGTTTCTTATCTTAATTTTAATTTCTTTGCTCCCAGGCAGTCTCCTGGATCAGTTTGTGGGTTCTTAATTAAAAAAAGCCATGTATATGAACACTGCAGCTACTGAAATCACCAATCATCCTTCTTGATCTATAAGAGACAAGCATCATAGAAGGTGATCTTCTTTTTGATAGTATTTCATAGTAGGGAAGTAAATTCCTTCCTGGGTAATGAAGAAAAAACCTCTCAAAATAGGAAAACGAATCAGGAAGGTGCACTGTGAATTGTACTAGCGACTCCTTTTTATCAGTTCTTTTATGTCCCAGGGAGTCTTTGAGATAGATACATTTCTGGTGTAGTAATGTATGGAATCTCCCCACCTTGCTCCTGTTGATCATTACTTGGATAGGCAACTAACAGCCTCTCTCCTTTATGTCATTCCACACCTGGTACCTCATTATGGGCAGGCTAGAGAAATCCAACAGATACAGAAAGATTTGAAGCTTCTTTTGTGGGACAGTCTGGAAGTTTCTGTTCTGAAACCTGAAGTAGTGATGAACAGTTTTTGGCCATGCTTTTCAAACCAATACTTTGCTTTCTATGGAGGCCAGTGGGTGAAAACCAGCTAACAAAACTAAAATTGAAATCAAAAGGAAAAAAACCCTGCTGTTACCTGGCGACTCATTGGGAAAGAAAAGGAAAAGAGAAAATCCCTTAATATCTAGACCAGGAGGTTGTGAGCTGACACTGAACTATGCTGGGCACCAAGAGGTGAAAGGAAGGAGTTACACAAGTATATTTTAAGCTGGAGAATAATGTACTGTTCCAGGTCCAACCATCTGTTCCATCTCTGGTCCTTTCAGTGTCAAAGTAAGATGTCTGTGTTTTCAACTACCCGCAACGAACGGGGAAATGATCACCTGGCCTCTTCTGTCATCAACGTTAATGGGAATGAAACAACTTCATATTATAGTGTAGAGGATCATAAATTCCTGTGGGTTTTCCATCAGAGTATTCACCATTAATGGCCTTCAAAATCCTGAAGTATCCTGAATCCTGGACATCTCTGTGAAGAGCTTTCTTCAGTCTCTCAGAAGAATTATTCAGTCTGTAGGACTTGAATCATATCATAGATTGACTAAAGCCTGTTCTAATTCTGGCTTCCTGGGGCTTGTGCCCAATAACCTGTCTGAATTCTTGATCCGCCCTTCGGTGGGAGATGGGAAAATAAGCTTATGCTTCAAATGAAATATGGGGAGTGAAATATTGCTGGAAAACACATTTACAAAAATCCCTTTGACTAGAAAAAGTGAAGATCTGAGAAAGGCAGGATGTCTATTGATAATTTGGACAGGGATCTTATTTTGAAGGGATGGGGTAAAAATATAAATTGCCCCTAAAAAAACCTGGCCCTTGCATTGACTCCTAAAATCAAGTAGCAAAAATTCTTCTCTCATAACCATTTTTAAACCCTCAATAACACAATAATCCTTCTGGAGCCTGTTCAACATGTCGGGAGATGCACAATGACCAGAGTAAATACTTTGCAATTTCTGGAAACCCTTCTAGAGAAGGACTTTAAAGGGTCATTAGAGACTTATCTTTAGAACAATCATATAATTTCACCTTGAAATGGTCAGAACACAATCAGATTAGTAGGTCATGTTGCCAGAGAGGGATAAAACCTGTTGCTTGTGAAGCAGCTGAAGACAGCAGCTGCTCTTAGATGTTTAGATACACCTCTTCCCTTTTATAACAATAAACATACCTGGCTAAATATCAGGGGCACTAAAGCTCAGCTAATGAAAGGGGCATAGTCCTACTGTCTCTAGATTTTTTGTGGCTTCCATCACTGAGGATCTCATTAGACATGTTCCCTGGCCTGCAAGCTCTATTAACAAAAGCACAGCCAGTCAATTAGTGAAGCGATTACTATTCCCTAATCAGCACTCATTAGATCACATCTGGACTTAGAGTTTTGGGCAACCCTTTCCCTCAGCCTAGGAGAGACAGTGACAAAGTGGAGTGAGTTCATCACAGGGCCATTGTGACAGGCAAGGGCTGGAGCACATGCCCTGTGAAAGCAAGAATACAGAGGTAGTCTCCTTGCGTCAGGAGAAGTTCAGATAGGACATAAGGAAAAGGTTCTTCACTGAAAGGGTGCTTGGTCCATCAAACAGACTCCCCAGGGAAGTGATCATGGCACCAAGCATATCAGAGCTCAAGGAGCATCTGCACAATGCTCTTAGTCATATGAATTAGTTTTAGGTAGTCCTGCAAGGAGCAGGGAGTTGGACTGGATGATCCTTACGGGTCCTTCGAACTTGAGATATTCTATGATTCTATGGTTCACAGTGGTGTATGGTGGGAGAATGAGAGACAAGGGACATTAACAGAAACAAGAGAGGTCCAGACTGGATATATTGGTAAAGCTTTTTCATCTTGAAGTTCAGCAAGCATTGGAGCAGGTTGCCCAAAATCAAGCCACTTTTTCAGTGCTTTTCATTGTTTTTAATAACTTGCAGACATATTTGTTATTGCAGAAATATATATATATAAAAAATAGATAATGTACATACCTAAGCATATGCAATATTTTACAGATATTGACTGGGGAGAGTGGAGACGATATTGTATTTGGTTGAGAGTTTTAGGTAGATGGACTTGGGAATGGTTAAGAAAGGTATACCTATTTTTCTGGGCATCTGCAAGTTGTTACCCTGGTGACAACCTTTGAAGATGTCAATATATGCTGTTTGAAGATGTTAATCTCATCTGGAGATATTTTTATTTTGATTTGCTTACTTGAAAAGGGAGGATAGCACATGCACTAATACATTCAAACAATGATAAGGTTGCAAAATTAAGCACTTGAGTTAGAAATGCAAGAAATGATGTTACCTATAAAATTTTAATTCTGTATTGTTTTGTATATGCATTAAAGCATTGCTTCTAAGCACACATTTCTGTATTTTTCTTTTTCATGACATCCTTGTTTTAATTACTGTAGAGAATGAATAACATAACAGGGTGAGGAAAATGGCAATGTATCAGACTCATTATTGCAAGTGTTGGAATGTAGAAAGTAAATAAGGCAGGGAAAGGATGGTTTTGTAGTTGTACAACCAAATGCTGCCTTGGAGAACTGGAATTGATCCCTATTTCTGCCATGACATCCCAGTTATTCTGGTATATCATATATCATAAAATTTCTTTAATAAGATCTCCTAGGCTACTTTTTTGCTAGTAAATAAAATAGGGCAGGTTCTGACTGAAAATGGTACATTATGGCTTAAATCTACACGACTAAACTCTCTTATCCCTTGAAAGAGGGTGGCCTTGTCTTGACTGCTGTCTAGGGATGTTCCCTGGCCCTTGTTACTGCTGAGCAACCTCCAGCCTTGAGTGAATTATCATGGCCCAAACAGAGCCAATGGTACACAAGCATTAAAGAAACCTTATATGGATAGTTATGGCATAGTGCTTGAGCAGATATGTGAGGACTCTTTGGTTTGTCAGTGAAAATGAAGCTTTACTGGGTGTTCCTCTTTTCTTGATACTCAGTGCATGACCTGAGATTTCACTGGCAGAAAGGCTTCTGTCTCTACCTGTGTCTGAAGTAAACATAAACATGGCATGCCCTGCATTGTGCTAAATACTTTGGAAAACAAGCAAACAGACTAATCAGGCTCATGGCATCTCAGATTCGGAATAATAAATAATTTTGAAAATCTTTCTATGCCTCATCATCCCCTTGGTGAAATGAAGACACCCTGACCACTGTGAAAATGATGTTACTTAGCTCTGTGGACATCCCAGATGCTCTCCTGGGAAGTGCCTTAGAAAAAAAAAAAAAAAAAAAAGGGAAATAATAGTAAATTCATATTCGTAGTAGATTTGAATATTTTGTGGGAAGGAGGGCCTAAGGCCAAGCTCAGAGCTGTGAGGAACTATTGAACAGCTGCTGCTTGGTAACTAGCTAGCTGACAGACTTCAGAATGCTGAAAAGCAGTCCTGTGCAGTGAATGAGGCAGGATAGATGGATATAAAGAAGTTGAAGATAGATATATGGGGATTGGATGCATGGTTGGATGGACTGATAGAGACTCGTCCATTCTGCAGCTTGAATTTGCCTTACATCAGAGAATTCTTGGGAAAACAAAAATAAATATAGTAATGGTAATGGGTAACCAAAATGCTGTGGTGGGTTTGCAGTCTCACAAAAGCGGGATGTGGTAAGTCTGCACTCTGCAGATCAATCACCTTGAATTCAGAAATGGGATTGCCCATTGGAGGTGTCATTATTTCTGACTTCAGAACAGAAATTTCTGGCCTGCATGAAAGTAGCACTGGAGACCGCCCTCTGGCATTTCTACACATGGATGCATTTGCATTTGAGACTATAACATCCTTACAGCACATGTAGGACCAGCCATACACGACTCAGGTTCATCTACTCTATCTAATGTCAAAGGATTTTTAGAAGAGGTGGCAGCAGATAGCATGCTGTGCAGGCCCACGAGAGCCCCCTCAGGCTCTTTTCTTAGGTCCCAGTCCTGGTGGACTGATTTGAAGCCTAGAGCATTAAGTTTTTTAATATCTTTTAAAAGCCTTTCCCCCCCCCCCCCCCCCCGTCTTTTCTTTCTTCTGGCATTAATTCTTAACATTGGTCATTTCTATTAGTCACATAAATAGCTATTCCCCCTTTGAAGGTCATTAAATGAGTAGCCACAAAGACCCTGTAGCAATGAGTTCCTCCATCTAATTACCCCATGAGTAAAGGCATTTAAAATGATTGTGTAAGTCTGCATATGAGTAGGTATATACAAAGATACCCATAACTTTAAAATATTCTGGATGGATCCTGTCTATTACTTGTGTGGAAAGATGGATGGAACAGTAACAGACACATGGACAGACAGATAAATAGAAGATAGATTCTGCTAACACAGTCTTGTCTAATAAATTGTTAAGCTACAAAAGAAAGCAGAAATCCCTGTGTACAAAGTATAGATTTTCTTTAATGTGAGTTATTGGGAAAAGACAGAGCTGTCCCTTTAACTGGAGAGCTGCAAACAGCTGTTCCTTATGCATACATGCTTGCTTGGTCTGAAAGTTTTGGTAAGTCAGTGCATAACTGACAGTTAGATTTATCTCCCCAATAAGCAATCAACATTATAATAAAGGAAAAATGCTTTCAGTGCACCTTTGAGAGTGCATCAGAAATTAATCTAAACATCAAATTAATTATAGTTTGTAAATGAATAGTGGCTCACAGCCCTAATACTTCTCCCGCTCCTCCTCCTCTCCCTAAAGCCTCCCCCAGCCAACTGCAATGGCTGGAGGTGTTGTGCAGTGAGTCTGATGAACAGCTCCTTCTCTTCCTTACTGACACAACTCTCCTTATCAGCTGGGAAAGAGTCTCATCTTTACTCTGCAGACCTGAAGTCTCAGAGCCTGACCACTTTGGAGTATAACAGAGAGTAGCTAGCAAATAATAAACTTTTGTGCCTCCTTCCCCTTTTCTCTGGGAGCACTAAGCACCCCTCTCACGGTGTCCTCCCACTCTTGGATCACTTTCCAACTGAGCTGGACACCTCATGAATCTCTCCGTGGCTGCCTGCCTGTGGCAGGTCTTTCAGAGTGGAGAGGACCACAACATACTAGCGCTGATCTGAAACGAAACATCCCAGGGGTTAGGCATGCTTAATGTGGCTCAAAAATCATTCCTATATCACCTCAACCCAGGCACCCAAATTAGTGGCCTTCTTCCATTACACTCTGAGCTTTGGTCTGTAGCTATATGGGAATGACAACCTGATATTGTCCAGGGACCCAAAACAAAATGTATTGCCACTAGATCATGCAAAGTAAAGGACATAGCCTAATTCCATGGGCTACAGGGAGAAAAGCTCATGTAGATAATTTTCGTAGGAAATTTGAAATCAGGTTAAAAGCAAAAAAAAAAAAAAAAAAATCATATTTAATCATAGAACTGGTAACAGCAGCAAGCAGAGCTCCACCTCTCTCCCAAGTGCTTTCTAATAATTCCTCTATTGGGTAAGAATCTTCTTATTTACAAAATAATAATAATAAAAAATCAGAAAAAAAAACCCAAAACCAAAAACTTTGAGTTGTTAAATAACTCTTCTCATCCATGGATCCTAAATCCCTGTGCAAAGGAGCCAGTGTCCTGCTACAGGAAGAGGAACCCAAGGCACACAGCTAGGCTGGTTCCCAGGTTCCCATATGGGGCAGGAGCACGAGACTAATTTCTTACCCTTGCAGCACCAACTTACTCCTGGGCCTGCTTATTTCCCTGGATAAACATAAGAGGAATTGTTGGTTTGGTTTTTGTTTGTTTGTTTGTTTGTTTTTGTTTTTTTTTTTTAATTTTTTTTTTTATTAAATGAGAAACTGCCAGATTTGGCAGGGTGTGTTGGAGGCACATTGTGAGCAGGTGCTGAACAATATTTTTCCTGATGTACCTCAGGGTCCACTGTTTCCCTCCTATGTCTTATGGAGTACTGCCAATGCACTTTAGACCTGATCTGCAATGCCCCTGGTCCCAGGGCTCTGCATAGCTTTGCCAGTATGCCAGTCTCTTGGTGCTTCTCTCTTCTCTCTGTTTCAGTTTCCAGGTTGAAGCTCTGCAGCCCATCACCACCTGCCTGCTGCTTTGCATCTCCCACTCCACCTTTCTGCCACCACACTGCCGTCTTGAACTGCCACAATGTGTTTTTAATAACATGATACAAGCTCTACTCATCCCTCAGCCCTTCTCAGCTTCGCCCCCTCCTGTGTCCAGTCCTCATTCCTCACTGCTTTTCTCACCTTTAATATCTCTCCTCTGGCTCCCCTGTTTCTTTTCATAAATGAGGAGCCAGAGTAAGTTTAGTAGGGAATAGAAATATTTAACAGCAAAAGTAATTAACTGCTGTGACCCTCATCAAATGATGTTATGTTTTCTCTTTTGGCATCTTCAGAGAAGACTGGATATTTTTCCAAACAGGGTGGCATGCTAGTAACTTTCAAGTGGCATCCCTTGCAGGAAGTGGGAATAAAACTCGATGTTCATGTTGTACCCAGAGTCAAACAAGATGTTTCCTTTACACCATATATGTCTACGGTTCTGAGAAGCCCATGCAGTTTGTAGTTAAAACTAGAATGCTCCTTGCTATATTTAATGTGGGACATTTCAAAAAAAGAGTGGGACATCCTTCCTGCCAGTGTGAAAGTCTGTCTGGAATGCATAGAAAAGGAGAAAACCACCCAGCAGTTGTTGTTGCTCACACCTGGGGTATCAAATCATTTTGAATTGGAGGGAAACCATGGTGTCTGTGGCCATAAGCGAGGTTCTTCAAAGTCTCCTGGAGTTATTGTCCCATGTGGAGAAACTCAAGCTGCCACGCTAGTGGATATGGGGAACAGGCACATGCCAAGGAGACACATGTGGGGGCCAAGGAGGGGAGGATGGAACAGAACTGGCCTGACAGCTCCTGCTGTTCAATGGTGTGCAAAAAGCCAGCAGATCTAGTTGCTCACTGCTCACAGAAGGATGTGACTGGAGTAATGAATTTCCAGCTCCACCAGTAAAGCAATTCCTCTAGCTTTAATTTATCTACATCTCATTTGACACCTTGGAGTAACCACTTGGCCTCTGCTGCTCCATCTACATCCTCGTTTTTCTAATTTCTGTCATGTCTTCCTAATTAATATTGCCCAAATCTATCCTTTTCTCTCTTTCCTTGGTTAAAACATTTTCCTAGAACATGTCTGTCTCTGTATTTCATTTGTTTAACATCTTCAAATACCTTCTTAAAATGTATCTTGTGTGACAACAGTGAGTGCTCCTGAAATTAGGACTGTATTGTAGGGTCACCCTACAAGAGAGGTTGAGTTAGTAGAGTTAGCCATGTGTGGGCAATGTAAAGAGCTGCTCTTCTCACATTGACTACTTGCCTTTGCACTCTTAATAGTGTCATTTTATTGGAGTTTTCTTTTTGCCTTGTAGACAAACCGGTCACATTTAAATTGCCTGCATAACTGAGAGGGGAATTACCACCAGAACCATTGAGATCAGCACTTAGATATGTCCTCTGACATTTAGCATACCTACGCACAGAGAAACTTCTACATACGCAGTGGGAAGGTGAAAGACCTTGTGCAGTCTCTGCCTTGCACAGAGAGAAGCTCCAGGGTCCTGCAGAAGTTGATGTTCAGGCTGTGGCACCCTGTGCCTCTGTGCAAAACTTCCTAAGTCAGCCTGCTGTGAGAATGGCAGTCACTGTCTTCAAGGAGTGCTCAACTAAATGTGGTTTTTCCCTGAGTGAGACAATGATTCCTGCCATGGCCCTGCCATTTCACTGGGACTAGACAGCATGGTCCGGCAGGAGGAACATGCTGGCTGTAAAAGAAGTGCAAGGGAAGAGGCTGCAGATACCAGCTGGGTACTGAGTGAAGGACAAGTGAGAGAGGAGACAGAAGGGCAGAATGGTGAAGAGCTGTGAAGGTGAAATCAGTAAGTCTGAATACAAGAGGGCAGACAAGGCAACACCTGAGGAGAAACCCAAGGAGATGCTGATATGGTTGGTGTGATGGAAGCTCAGGCCATGGGGATGGAAAGGTTGTCGGTGAGGGGGAAGGAGAATTGTGGTTTGCATTTGGCCATGTTACAGCTGCATTAGGACAATGGAGAAAATAAAAGCCAGAGTTTTGAAAAGTTGGAAGAGAAAACGAAGCATTTGGGTATAGCCTGGATGTGTGCAGCAGAAGAAAAGTCGAAGACAAAGAAGCCTCCTAATTTAAATCACTTTTTTCAGTGAGAAATCAGGGTTGTTTCTCAGGCAGTCTTACACACTACATCAAGCAGTCCTGCTAGGAAAAAAATAGATGTATTTTGAGCGCTGTCACACTTAACACGTGAGATTGGTGTTTGCTGTAGCTTGCATTCTTTGCTGATCCTTGTCAGCCATGAGCCAGCGGTCTCTGAACTGGGCAAGTCAAAGGCTTCATGACCACGGCATGGTTTCTTCAGCGTGTGCAGGTGCTAGTGGTTCTCTGCAGGTCATGGACTCCAGAAACCAGTAGAAAGGCTTGTGGCTGATCTCTCTTTCTTCCTAACACTCTGTGACTGCCTCTACACTAACCTGCCAGTGGCAGTCAAAGGAGATAACTGTGTGCTGAATATGTAGGGCAGAATTCAGAGCCAAATGGGAAGGAATAAAAGTCCTGTTTTGAGATGCTGACTTGCTCACTTGGTGCCAGCTGCTTGCAGGTAGTTCAACAGTGAGACAAGAAGAGCAAATTAAGTATTTTCTGTTTCTGTGGAAAAAAACACAGTGATGTTTTCCTCCATATAATTTTTTAAGTTTGTCTAAAGCAGGACTTCTTGACAATTTCTTGACAACCTGGGGCTAGACTCTGTTACAACAATTTACTTGGGATCTGCATAGCAGATACATTTTAAAAGGTCATATAATGGTGGAATATCTTTCTGGGGCCAGACAGAATTGTCCCCCCAGGCTATCAGTTGGAGAGCTCTAGCTGGGTTAAAAAAACAGCGCAACAGAATGCAAATGCTATGTTTTTACATGTTGAGTTTTGGGAAATGTTTAAAAAGAAAAGGAAAGTTTTCTTACTTTCAAAGTTTAAAAAAATCCGTTCTTTTCCTTCAGGAAAAAGTAATTTATTTATTTTTTTTTTAAACTGACTTTCTGAACAAAAAATTATAATCACTGCCAGCTTCAGTGGACTTAGCAAAACAAATGAAAGGCCTGATTTTCTGTCATACCCTCTACATTTTTATATCACTTTAAAGTTGAAGGTCACCAGGGTGGGAGGTTTTGAAGAACAGCGTGACATACCTGTGATTATTATCTACCTGGACTTTTGTTATTTCTATCCTTCTGGAGGTGGTGCACATGGCAGCATAGTTAACACGTTTGTCTGAGACCAATAGTCACAGCAGGCACTCAGGTCTATGGGAAAGTAAGTTAAAGCCAGAGAAAACTGGGGCTTGACATTTGGGGCCCAAACCTGACTGGATATTTGTGTTTCAGAAGCTAATGCAAGGTGAGTAAGATCCACTAGCAATGTCTAATACCTGCCTTTGCTTGCCTCTGTGATTGAGTTGACACATCCAAAGGACACCTTCCTGCTTTCAGGCTGGAATATCCCACCATTGGTTTTGGCGTTCACTTCATCAAACAAGCTGATGTTTAGTTTCCCCCAGTAAGACTCAATGTCAGGAAAAATTTCTGCTCAGATCCCTCAGTTCCTGCTCAGTTATCAACCATGATCTCACAGTACCTTGGAAACAGCAATAAAGGTAGCCCCATAAGCCTGCCCCACAAAGTGGGTATGTGTTGCTATCCCCATGTAGCCTTGTAGCCAGAAAGCCTTTCAGCTGAGAGGGGACAAGGTGAATACCCTTCCAGAAGATACTCTCCCTTATTGGACTTCATTTTCAGCTCGTTTCTCCATTTACCTTTGGTCTTCTCACCTGTCAGTATGTGGAGAACCCGGCTCAGTAGCTCCCTAAATATTTATGATAGTAATGGCAATTTCATTGCCAAAGGTCCGTTTCTAACTTGTGAATATCATTGAAGCATTAGTTTTCAATGTCACCTACAGCTGTGCTGGTCTGCTCATCTTGTTATGAGCTTTTATATGGTTAAAGCTCTAAAAAGCAGGTGCTCTCTGGAGGGAATGGGACTAATTCATCATTTCTCATTTGAATTTCCAACTGCCTCTTCACACCAAACTCTTTGTCCTCCATTCCTCTAGTACTTGAGAGTACAGCAACCCAGTGACTGCTGGTGAAGGAGAATGCTGTGCCCTCTCACATCAGAGGACAGAGCTCCTTCAATTAAAGGTGGAAAAAAACCCTGTTCAGACCCTCTGTGGATGGGCAGGAGGAACTGTGCAAAGAAAAGGAGCATGAAAATCTTGGAAGTACTGTCTGACATGCACCATAGCTAGGAAGGGATGAAGTAAGAGTTTTGGGAGGTGGCTGTCCAGGAGAAGAAAAGGGAAGGCAGCATGGAGGGGAAGCATAGTGTGGAGACTGAGAGTGGCTTTGAAATCAAATGAAACTTCAGTAAGTGTTAACTCTGGAGGTTTGCTTGAGAGACAGAGTCCAGATCAGCTGCAAGTAACAGGAAAAGAAAGGCAGTAGTTTGTCCCATTGCACTTCTCAGGGAAGGTCTGCAAAGAGTGCAAGATGGTGGAGAACCAGAAATTACACATCCCAGTTGTGGGCACATGGATGGGGGAGATCCCCTGTCGGCCAGTTGGGATGGGATCAAATGTGGCAGGGTCTGCATGCCGCTGCACTGCCAGGAGGGATCCTTCACAGGCACGGCTTTGCAAGCAGCAGGATCCCACTGAGACACCATGCACGCCTCACCACATGGTGGTCGGCAGGCTGAGCCCTCCCGTTGTGGGTGCAGCTCAGGGTGTCCCTAGCTGGTGGCTCACAAGCAGCTGAGGCTGTGCTCTTTCCATGCTCCAGCTGGTGGGGTTGAGCCAGCAGCAAGGCCAGAGCTGTGTGAGCACGGTGCAGCTTTCAAACCCAGCCTCTGAGCATGGCCTTTCAGCTGAGGCACAGGGTTAGCTTGGTCTGTCTCCATCTGCTGTGGCACTGGCTTGGGTCCAGCGGGCTCAGAGCATGGCTGCCTGCGGTCCACCAAGCAGCCACCCCCCCAGAAAAGCAGGTTTTCAGCTGATGTTCAGCCCTTGACCCCTTACAGTCTAATGCATCACAGCTGCTGGAAAGCTGCCCCCACAGCTCTGCCTTCCCTTCAGCCCCATGTCCTGTTTTTCCTTTTCCTTAGGTACAAAATTTCCCCTTCTGCCACATGCTCATGCTGCTGACCCTGTCAGCATTTCACCTACTCCCCCAACCTTCTCCATTTTGCTCCAGGTGCTTTAGTCTTTTCTGCACCCTTCCCACCTCCCCTTCAAAGGGGGGATATTGTCCACCCCACCACCAGCAGCTGCAGCACCCGGTGGCTGGTGAGATGCCAAACCTTCACCTCTAAGCAGCACACACAACTCTGAGCATGAGACAATTAGGAGAGAAAAAGGAAAGAGGGAAAGTATTGACAGGAGTAAATTGAGAGAAATCATAAAGCTTAAGCAGAAAGAAAGCAGTTTGAAAGGTAAAGTATTCAGAGAAAGCCCTTTCCTGGATGAATCTAATTGTTTTGTTATCTTTACCCACCAAAGCATTTACTTTGGTTTGTCGCCCGATCCACAAACACTTTCGAGGAGATGACATTACCGAAAGGCAGGAACATCTGCATCAGCTCAGCATCCCCAAACTCCTGGGGCAGATGGTAGATAAACAGGTTACAGCCCTCTGGTCCTATCAAGAGAAAAAGAAGACCCATGAATGGAGAGAAATAGGATATGAGAAAGCACATGGTGGAGCTTTACTTTGGCATTCCCTCTGTCTGACTGGTGAAGGGTCACCTCGAGGACGCAGTCTGTAGACTCTCAGAGGAATGGACAAAGCAGAAGACCAGGAGCTCAGAAAGTCACCTAGAGGCTATACTAACTTCATTAACTTTCCCAGGACAGACACCAGGATAAAATCTGGAGGCAGAGGAACGCAGCAGCACATGTGGCCAAGGAAAGACAGAATGGAGGAAAAAGAACAAAAAGAGTGAAAGAATGTGGTTCATAGTTTTTCTTTGCTCCTCATAATCTCCTTTAATCTGTAAAGTCTTAGGTGACCCATGCTAACCCTTGCCTCTTCTTAGTGTCTGCATGTAGAAGCTTCGTTATGCTTGTTGTATCTGTGTGAGGACTGTGATAACAAAGAGAAAGTTATGCACAAACCCACAGGCTTATTTTGTTTTGTAGCATTTTATATTCAACCCCACAGCTTGACTCAGCCTGAAGACTCTCCCCCATCTGGACTGTCTGGCTATGTCCCCCATTCTAGAGGGTTCTGCAAGAAAGAATACAGATGGATTTCAATCCATATTACTAGACAAGAGGAATTGCCCTTTTTTTGCCTCAATGTTATAACATATACTCTTACAGATTTCAGAGGCTGCTTGGAAAAATATCTAGAAAGGAATATTTAGTTAGAATATGCAGTTTTGTTAAAGCAGAGACCCTCAGAAAATGTTCTGTTGAAATTGCATTTTGGGGCAGAAGGCAGAGAATCTGCCTCTGGTCACATAGCCTAGAATGAAACTTTTCAATTTGAGTTTTATTTTTAATCATGTACAGACTTGAACAAATGTCAAAAGGGAACAGGTGTATCCAAGTGGTTTTGTTGAAAAAAAACCCTCTGACATATGAACCCTTTCCAAGGTTCACTAGTAGGGAACTGTATAGTCTGAGGAGGCAGGGACTGTGTTTTTTCATGGTCTTATTTCCAAAGGTGATCTTGACAGGTAACTCCGGCTCTGCTTTGCTCAGGGAGGTTGAGGTGAAGGGGGTACACTGTGTGTTTCTTGCAGCAAAGATAAGAGGACAGAGGGAAGGAGGGTTTCCCCTTTCCCTACAGCCCATGTACCTACAACCTACAACCCTGTGACCTGACTTGGCCTGCTTTCCCCAACTGACTTCCAGGTCACAGTGTGGAGAAGGAAAGAGTTTTTAATATTCTCATTTTCTTCATCAGGGCATAATTACGGTGTCATAACACAGCAAATTACAACTTTGCCTTTCCTGTTAGGGAGAGAAGTTCGCCTAGATGCTCCCACCTTTTATTAGCCATTACTCATCCCCCTGGCTGGCAGGAGAAGTACGGCGAAGTCAGGATTCTGACAGATGCCCATTTAAAGCTCATTAAAATTCCTGGGCCTCAGCGTGATTGAAGTCACAGGCTCTCCACATTTCCTTTTGGATTAATGGAAAATGAAGCCCTAATGAATATTTGCTAAGCACAATTTTCCCCACTAATTTGCTAAAAGGACTGTCATGAAGGAACAGCTGATCCTTTGCATCTTGTGCATTTCCTAGAGGTCATGAGGATGGTAACAGGGTTTCTTCCAAATGGGGGGGATAGCGGTATGGTGGGATAATTAGCTAATTAGGCACCCGGTCATCTGCTTAGCTAAATTACTTTTGAACCTCAGTGGCCCACAATGATGCTCCCCTATTTCATGCCAAGCTTTTCTATCTTCCCTCCACCTCCCGTCTGCCTCTTCCTTAGTCCCCTCACTGAGCAACTATCCCTTCTCCACTCCTTGCTGCAGTTCATTTCCACACAATGTGGAGTTACTGGCACAATAAACTAGACATGAAACAGTCTGAAAGTGTTAAACAAACACCGACCCTCTTAGCTGTCTGTTAGAATTGAGGAAATTCTACCCAGGAGAAGACCATGGTCCAGAATAGCAGGGAAAAATTCATTCCTTCATCTGAACATGCCCCAGAGCATTTCTGTTGTGGGATTTGAGATTCACATTATAATAGAATGGGTAAAATCTTGGCTTTGCTGCAGTTAGTGGCAAAATTCCCATTGACATCACCAGAGCCAGCAGTTTGCTCTGTAAAACTGGCAAATCATTTCATAATACCAGCTGCATTTCCTGGGGTCTTGGATGTGTTCTGCATGAGTAGGGATACTGCCTGCATGTGCTGAGAAACACCTACTAAGGCATAAGGCAGACAGGAGGCATGCAACTTCATCTACACAAGGTTTAGAGGTTGGTCTCAAGAAGAGAACAACCCTTAGTTCACCTTGAAATCAGCTTTGTCTCACACTGCTCAGAGACCAAGGGGAAGAGACCAGGAAGGATGTGAAAAAGCAGAGACCATCCCCAAAGCTCAGTTCAGCTTTGAAAGGTGGCTGAGAGATCCATGCAGCGTCTTCCAATACCGACTAAGACAATGAAGGCCATACTCTGTTCACATCTTCAGAGGCTTTTTGCTAATTTCCAATGCTGAAAACTCCACTTGCTCCTGAGAAACAGCTTGGGGTAATTTGGTATTTTTTGCTATCCTTAATTGTGAAAACTCTGCCATTAGAATTTAACAAGCAATTTCTTGTTAAATACATCCATCTCTAGGTTACCTATCACAGTGAGACTCCTTGGTAAAGGAGTTCACAAAACAAGATCTGTCTGCCTCAGCCTTTCTACCTTGTTGGATTTTTTTGGCCTGAGTCAAGTTAATCTGGACACTCCATGAAAGACTATGTGTTTATGTGTATGCCACTTCTTCGTATATGTGTGCATATTTTAAGAAATATGAAGAAATATGAATTGTTCAGCTCAGAATACTATGAAAAGCTAAGTTATTTCTCAGCACACACATGCAATGAGTTTTAAAGGACTCAGGATAACTGGATCCAGAGGAAGATCACAGCTGGTATGGCAAAACCTTTGTGAAGATTCCAACTGTCTTGCTTGAGCGAAAGGTCTTGTTTTGGACTGAGCTAATGGATAATCAGACATCAGTATACTTGGCAGTTCAGGACTGGATACAGTACTAAAATTATTTACCACACACTTCACTTTGGTTTTCAAAAGTGCTGTAAGTCAGCTCAAATTCTAACCCTCACGACACATTATGAGAAGAGCATCAAGGGTCATTTCTACCCTGACACCTACCGTGGCTCTTGGTTTTATGGCTTTAAGTTGTAGATATTTCTCTTCATTTGTACACAAGAAGCATAGATAGCCTTGATTCAGACAAAAGGAAAGAAAAGTTCTAAGGTATGCACAGTTTATGAGTGGTCTATAAATTAAAGGCAAACCATGCTGGGTAATAGAGAAACCTGTGACTGAGGCCACAAAAGCACATGATAGAGAACTCTGTGGTGTGTCCGTGTTGATTTGGCTTTGTTGGACTTGAGCTGCTAAGCCATTGCTCTGACCACCTCTTCACCCTCCATCTCATTGTTAGTTTTCTAGCATGAGGACAGGCGCAGACCCAACCTATCTCTGGGCGTCCACTGTTAACAAGAGTAAACCCCATGTTACCTGTGATGACATCATCTATCTATTGTTGCACGCCCAACACCGGCGATCAGTGTCATAAGGAAAGGCTGTGACTAGACTGGTCTTCCAACAGTAATTAAAAATGGGCTGTCCCATAAGGCTGTATGTAAGCCTGCAGCCCTTTGGTCAGCTGCACACCTCACCTCTACAGAAAATACTCAGAGGCTGGAACTTCATTGCCTTTTCTGCACCTGCTGGCTATTCAGTCCGCAGCATGTTTGAGTACAGGGAAGGTGAGAGTCACGAGCCTGCATCACTTTATTTTAATATCTAAGTGTACTTCTGGGTTTCAGAAACTATGTCAAGATGAGTAACACCATATAAACTTAAAATTACACCCAAGTTTTGCCTGGCTGGCATGGACTGAAACCAGACTTCATCTCTAGCTTTGATTGTTTTGGATCTGTTCCACCCCATGCACCTCGTCAGCTGCCAGCAGCCTCAGCACTCATGTGAAAGTAATGACTGATCTCTACAGGAATGTTGCAGCAGCCAAGTGGGTCTGGGCTTGTTGTCCAACCAGGATCCAGGAGTGGAGGGTTAGCATTGTTATTAACAATGTGATCATTCATGTTATTGCTGCTGTAGGGGTGGTTCATTAATGAATCGATGTTTGTGAACGTTCTTACAAACGTAACGTACTCTTCTCAGCACTGAGGGTTATTATTGTTACTATTAGAATTCCCCCTTGCTGCGTTTTCCTGTTAAAGGTTAGAGGTGCTTAAAGGTCTTGACCCTCTGCTAAAAGGGAATGTCATACAGTAGAGATTATTCCTTTAGCAAGTAGCAGAGAAAGTTAGAGCATCTAAACACTGCAGGAAAATGGAGGACACTGGGAACAGCAGCCTGTACTGGGCTGGTGGTTCATCCTCTGTATCTGGCCCCCAACCATCCTCAATAACAGCTGCTTATTGAAAGGAGTGAGGAGTTATGAGATAACTTGTCCACTGGGTGACACTCACCCTCAACCCACAGAGACACACCATGCTTTGTGAACACAGGGAGCTTGGGGCAGCGGGTCTTTAAAGTGTGCACAATGACTATCCCTTGCTTCTGATGGTTCCCGGCACCGTGCTATGCTGAGCAATGATCTGCTCGCCATTTTGTCCTGTGCTTAATCTAGCCCCAGTAAGTAATAAAAAGCAAAGTCCTTCAGCATGGGGGAAACATCTCTGTAATGATACGTTAGGTCTGTGCATCTGTTCTCACAGCAGGAACATGTACTAGAGCTAATCAGGAGCTTGAAGTTGTGTTCCCCAGGAAATTCTGACATCAGAAAAAAATTAATTCCAAATTAGATCGAAATGCCAACATTTTTAATTTTCTTACAAAATGAGATTTCTCCCCCAATGTAGTTCTAAGCCATCAGAATAGTTCAGTTTGATAGTGTCATCTTGAACTCATTTCATCCTGACTGTTACACTATATTAAAATATTAAATGTCATTATAGATATATAATAACATGTATAACATAGAATATATCTGAATTAGTGATATAATAGAGGATAAAAGTTGAAATGTAATTATTTAAAATGAGGGTGTCTACACTAGGCTGAGGCACCTGAATTAAATGCTTCACTTTGGCAAGCAGTCCCCTCTTCTTGTCAAAAGGGATCAGTGGACTCCTTGGAGGACAATTGGGACTACCTGAGGGGGTTGCCTCTCAGGAACCCACTGCTACCCGCTGACTGTAAAGGGAACATTACATGGCATGGTTGTCTCCCAAAACACTTATATGAACAGTAAGAGATTCACCTCTTCTTACTTTTCATTAGTCAAGTGAAGCTATCCAGTCCTGCAGACTTAGAAAACCCAGGCTCCTCTTATAGTCAATGTAAAGAAATGGGTACTTTTACTACATGAGTCATCTCGTCCTGATATAGAGACTGTAGTCTGAAAGGCCTGATTTCCATTTCCAGGCTATCAAAGGAGGCTAAAAGGACTAGATCAGCTCCTCTAAATAGCAGGTATCTGAAATCATGTTTCTGGCTTCTAATGAAGGGCCACCAGTGCTTTGTTTCCTATTAAATTCTTTATTCCAGTGCAATTGCATTTTTATCTACATTCGTGTTGCTCATCCTGAACACAGATGGCCCTGGACATTATTGTCTGTGCTGCTAACAGGTCTTTCCATGGCTCATGCACATCAGCATGCTCCCCTCCCTGGGGACTGAGAAGATCTCAGCAGCATTTCTCCATAAGGATGATTCTGCATACTACCCTTAGTACCAGTGATGCCACACCACACACAGGAATAGAGAAAGGACTCAGTGGACCAGGGATTCAAAGCAATTGTCTGTTTAATGGGCACTCTCTAGGTGCATGAGGAGGGGAATCAATGTGGTGGGGATGGTGTGCTGATGCCAGAAAGGAGGACAGCTCATTTACTCACCTTCTCTCTGTTGCTGTGGGATCATGGGAGGTGGCTGTGGGAACGCTTGGCTAATCTGGCCATAAGCAGCAGGATAAGCAGCTGTAGGGGAGGGAAAAGGAGAGAAGAAGAACAGGTTTCAGTGCTGGGAAGCAAGGAGTGTTCACTGCAAACCATCATACCAAGCTAAAGGTGAGCTTTCCCCCTGCATTTTGGCTCTGTGAAGGACCATCTTGTGCAGCCTGAGATGGCTTCAGGAGGTGCCACATGGCCCTGAGCACTCACCCTCCCTTCATCTTCATCAACAGTGACACTGGGGACAGCCACGTGGTGTCAGTGGGGGTTTATGTTGGGACTTCTCCCAGCAGAGGTGCATAACCTCCCCAGGCTGTACTGCAAACACGTTCATTCACAAGCTCAGCATATTGATGCCCATGCTGCCAGCCATGTGCAGAGTGCCTGCATGTGTTTCCCTGTGTAGTGTCTCTTCCACCCTGATTAATTCACATGCTTATAAAAACAGTTTACATGCGTGTTTCTCCCCTTACTCTAACCTTCATATGCCCACACACTGTATAGGCACAGTTGCACATACACTCTTCAGGTATACATTTTCTTTCATGTCCATGGAGGTTTCCTCTCTCGCACACAAACACAGTGGAAACAGTGTGCGGCAATTAAATGATTTTCCCCACCTCAGCTCCCCCACCAAGCAGACAAGGGGAGCCATTCAGTAACACAGATGGCAGATGATGTGCCTTGCTGCTAAAAATACAGAGTACAGGTCGCCCGCGAGCCCAGAGAGAGTGGGATAGGGGCCATGTGTGTGCAGAGGGGTTAATTAACAGCTCAAAGGGTTGTGCTGCTTCCCATCTATCAAACCTCACAAGCAATAAATGACAATAACTAAAACACCAGCAAATGAAGCCCTACATGGAGAATTAAATTAAGTTGCCAGATACAGCGCTGACATGAGATAATAGCCATTCCTCAGCAGGAGCCCATGATCGCTCCAGTTACCACAGGAAATAATGACTTTGGGGTGGCAGCTTCCTCGCAACGTTGGCCATGGACACCTCGCAAGGGGAGGCTGAACACAGCGGGGTCATGGTCTGCACCAGGTCACTTTGGCTGGTGTCAGTCCATCAACTGCAAAGGAGCTGCTTGGCATACATGTGGTGTGATGCGAGTGGAGGCTGACCTGTTGGGAGCTGTGGAGAAAGCTTCTGGGAAGCCAGGAGTATGTCTGAAGTCAGGAGTATGTCTGTGTAGCTTCTAAGCAAGCCTCAAACTAACTGGCTGGGGTATGGCCAGTGCAGATACACCCAAAAATATGGGTATGTGCAGACCTGCCCAGGCACAGCAGCAGTGGCTCTGCAGGGTCTGGTTTCCCGTCTCCCCGTCTTATTGTGGTACTCAAGAAACCTGTTATAGAAAGTGGCCTCCAAATCAGTGGCCTGATTTTGCATTTCTGCACTGCACTAAGCAGACCAGACCTGGTCCTGCCAGTGAGGATGCATGGAGGCATAGGTCAGTGGGAGCCTTTCCCTGGGGACAGGGAGGATGTTTCCTCCTTTTGGGAGAGAAGGCCCTGGGCTTTAAGCTTGTTTTCACAAGAAGTTCAAATTTAGTCTGAGGATCTGTGGCCCCCAGCTCACCCCTATATCAGCAAACACACCCCTTCCCCCAGCCCCCTTAAACATGTTCAGAGATTAAAGACTTCAGAGAAGAGAAAGGTTTATTGGGAGAATGTGTTAATACTAACGACCTGCGTACTGCTGCACTCCAGCGTAGGCTTGCTGCAAGGGGTCTGCTGCAGTGGGGCTCTGTGCTGTGGAGACACAAGAGAGAGAAAGATTTAAGGGGTTAAAGCATGATAATCACTCTCCCTTTCTCTTCCCTTATCGATATGTGGTGTGAGACAGACAGACGCAGGGGCTGAAGGTCCCAGAAGAGGAGCAGCTGGCTCACCCTATGGATAGAACTGCACAGAGTCCCCTGCGATGACCAGGAGGGCTCTGCCTCCCAGCTGTCACCCTGTGAGACGTTGGAGAAGAGGGCATACAAAACTTTCCCCTCCTTTCCCAGGCTTAATTTATGGAGCCCACATCTGATCATGCGGATTTTTGGCATTGCAATAATAAACTCCCAAAAGCACTCATCTTAAGCCAGGACTAATACTGTGCTAGGTGCTGTGCAAACTCAGATCTCAGTGACAGCTACAGTCACATGAAACTTTCAATCAGAGCAGAAAACAACAGGGGCATAGCAGGAGGAAAGAGAAGAGAACAAAGCAGTGGCTCCTGCCATCCCGCCATCCCTTCGAAGGATTGTGTTGCTGCCAGGCAGCCCCCGTGAGAGAGGAGATGCTGCTTGGAGGGGAGGGGGACACTGTCTGCTCCAGGGAGGGTGCTGTGAATCTCTGTGTAACGCATGCAGTCTCTTGCTGGCTTCAAAGTGCATTTTCTCTCTTTACAAGTGTACATTCCTCCCCCCTAAAACTGTTTATTTTTGTGAAACTTTGAAGTCTAGCTCAAATGCAACCAAAGCTAGTTAAGATTTTCTTTTTCCCCTTTGGTTGATAGGCAGAGAGCGAGAGAGAGAGAAACGTGTTGGATAAGCTCTTTCTTTATCTGCAGCAATAAAAAATTTAAAGCAAAGCTTGGCTGAACCTCCAGTCCAAATGTCACCTTGGCCCTAATATTTCATTTCTTGTTATGAGTTTAATTTGTATTTATTGATGCTGCACAGTTCTACATTTACAGAGTCCCTCCAGCTTCTTACTTCTTGTAGCATGATCCCTTGGGAAGCTGCCACTTTCCCCCTTCTGTCCCACCTTCCTCCTTCCTACAAGCACAGAGGTGTGGCTGGAGGCAAGGGTTTGGAGGATGCAAACGTGTGGGCCTCTTGAAGGGAAATCTGGTGCCATTGACCTGTCCAAGGAGAGTCACTGACTGAATGCCAAAAGGTGAGGGAGCTTGGCAAACATGAGTGTTACAGACTGAAGGAACATGGACAAAGTGTTTTCTTACAGATGCAAACAGCACCTTGAACCTTAACTTCAAAGATGACCATTGATCATGATAGAAGCTTGCAAGGTCTTGCACTTTCGTCTCAAAATACGAGGAATGGTGAGGAGACCAAACTTTGATGGGACAAACCCAATTAGCTGGCTAAAGGTTTGAAGGTTCCTGTTCATTATGGGCATTACTGAATCACAAGGACTTTGAGGATGGGGTAGTCACAGGAAGAAATAAGTGGGATTTCTGTCTTAGGTTCGCCATGAAAGGTTGAGTGATACACCAGTATCTTTGGGAGAAGGGGTTATAATAACTTGGACCCCCAAAAAACTACCAAATACTGTCAGGTAGAAGAAATCACCTGAGGAAGATGAGGGGACATGTGGTAAAGGGAACAAATCTTTACAAGACATCCATGGTTTTGCAGTCTGCGGTAAAGGAGATGATCTACTGTGTCTGCCCCAAAGCCCTTCCTTGGTTGCACTCATCTGTTTGTAGAGCTAGAAGAAGAAATTGTCTCTGCTGCTCAAGAAATAGAGTCACAGCATTTCCTTCCTTTCCAACTGGGGCTGGATCAAAATATACTTGTTCTTTCTCTGACATGCTATTAGCAATGTCTGTCTCCTCATTGATACGGGAGAAGTCACTGTGCAGTACGGATCTGACTGTGGTCCTTTCCTTCACTCCCTGTCTTAGCTGGGAACGTGGGAACGGCCCGCTCTCCTAGCTATAGCTGAGTCTGTGTCCTGAACAGGACCACCTGGCCTGAACAGGACCACCTGGCTCACTGCAGAGCTGCTCTCCTTGCCCCATCTGTGGAGATGTTGCCTGCCTTTGCAGCCATAAACTGCCCATCATAACTAAGCTATTATGCTTAGGAAAGATACATTGAAAATCATGGTTCATCTTTAAGATTAAATATTAAAAGTGGAAAAATGCTTTATTTAAAGTGCTTGGGACAACAGGCCTTTAAATGCAGCCTTTCCCCCTCCCACTCAAAGCTTTTAGAGCTCATTATTTTCCTGAGTCTTAACAACTTGTCAGCAAGGGTCACATCTAAGGTGATGTTTCTTTCTCAGGAAGCTGCCTTGTGCCCCAGATCACACAGGGAATCTCCTCTTGGCTCACAGCACATGAAAGCCAGTGGGAATGCTCTCCCCTGGTTTCAGACAGCTTTGCTCCAAGCTGGGAATCACTTACTCAAAAGCAAAGAAGATGCAAGGTGGCTGGTCTAACGTACAGGACCCAAACACAGACCAAACCATCCCCAGATGCTTTTGAAAAGAGCAAGTCAAAATCATCCCTGGGCTGCAGGAACAGACATCAGGAGGCCGGGGAGGGGAGCACCCCTTGGCCTGGGGCTCCGTGTTTTACCTGTAGTCTCATACCCTACCTTGGCTGTTTGGGAAAAGCAGTTGTAAGTCACCACCTGCAGGGATTTTTAATTTGGTAGCTCTTAAAAAGAGATGTGGTGACTTTTGCTCACTGAAAACTCATCTTCCTTAGCTCGAAGAGTGTGTTTACTCAGCTAATGAAGGTGTGACTTCAGTACAGTGGATGTGGCTGTGCTGGCCAACAGGGCCTATGAAGATGCAGGGACACAGACTCCAGGGCTGGCTGGGTACCCCGGCATGAAGCCAAGGCAGTTTGGGCAGCCATGAGCATATCTTCATGCTCCGCTCACTCTGCCAGATGAATTAAACCTATTGAAGGGCATAACTGCCTGCGCTCCCAGCTGTAGCGCATATGAAGCCAACGACTGGTATCAATCCAGAAATCTCAAGACACAAATTAGGCATTTGAGGAAGTTGTGGCCATGCTATGTTCCACAAAGTGACAGCCCTCCTACACACTACCGAACCATGAGAAGTTCAGTGAGGGCTGAGATGTACGAGGGGCTCACAATCCAGAGCCAACCTGCCCCAGGCCTTATGTGTGACTGTAGGTTTGAGCACACCATGTGCTAAAATTCAAAGTGATTCCCATCAAAGGGAAGATAAATCATTTCTGTGTCTCAGCACAAGAAGACCATGAGGGAAGGTTTGCTTTATTCCTCGACAAGATAACATGTAACATAACAGGATGTGCACCTCTGTGGCCTTCACACACACCATGCTCCCTGTCTGTTACCCGTTCTCGCCATCCAGCTGGCCAGTCTTCTCTGTTACTGAAAGTAATAGTTGAACATGGGCATGGGGGTCTGGGAACAGACCTCAGCTCCTCTGCATGCTGTCTGTGCCAGGGTGCAAGCCCACTGTGGCCTAGAAGGTAAATACCTGAGTAAGGGCTGGTAAGAGCTGTAGGGGTATAGCAGACACTGTATGAGGAACATAGGTATCGCAATGTGTCTCAAAGGGGCTTTTGGACCAGAACTAGCATATCTCTAAGTTGTATCATCATTAAAAGACCTTGGATGTGCTGGTGACTATCTGTGCAAATGTGCCCATAGATGACATTTGAAATAGCTTTTCTTGTGGTCAGACTCATGGAGATCTTAGGTCCAACATACAGACATATGAAGGATTAAACGTGATGTAACGTACACGCTAAGGATCAGCTGGTGAAGTGAAAGAAGCAGAGAGGCTCCTGAGAGGCCATAGGACAACCATCAATTGTGTCAGCCCTACTGAAGTCCATGTAGCCTCGCGACTTTGCAGGAGCTGATGATCTGGCCTTGCCAGGGCAAACCAAAGGTGTACTGTGGAAACAGATACTAATAGTAACTTCATTTGGCAGCTCAGGGCAAGAGCCTTATCCCTGGACATCACCTTTATATTAATTTGATCATTTCCATATCTCCATGGGAAAAATCCTGCTCAGATACAACTGTTTCTTTGCAAGACTCTCCTGGCCAAGATGCCACAAGGTGACCATGGCAGATAACCTTCCATAAACCTGGAGACATAAAACAAGCCAATGACCTACTATATGGCCATAAATATAAATTTAACAAAGGCAGCACTTATTCATTAGGCAAAAGTCAAGAAAGGACTCCCAAGTCCTTCAGAGAAAGTAGATCTGTTAATGTCACTTTCCAAACCCTCTGCCTGATGCCAAAAACCAAGGATGATTTCCCAAGTCAGCATAAAATACCAGTGCTTTAAAATTAACATCAGGAAGCTTTCTTACTACTGATATATCTCTAGATTTAAATCCAACTTTTTAAAGGGGCATTCAGCTAGTGTTAGGCCTGACATTTAGCTTTTGTCAGAGAAAGAAAGAATGGAGGTGGCAGAATGAAGCACGTTGTTAAAAATAAATAAAATCGGTTTAAGTGATGTTCTATAAAGAATCCCTCCTGAGATGCCAGTAACCCAGCTACCGTGTCTGGCCAAGATGAGCTGTTATATGGGTGCCCCAGGTGAAAATGGTTGTAGGGCATAGAGGGCTGGAGTCTGCTGTGATGGTCAGGGGAGTAAATCAGGAGGATCTGCACCGAAGCCACGGGGGTGGTGAGGAAACAGGATGATGGTTGCTGCCTGAGCCTCCCAAAAGGGGGGTATGGGACAGTGTCCCTGTTCCAGCTCCAGGTATGAGAAAGCCAAGGAAATCTGCTCTTTGAAATCAGAGGGTCCCAGTGCTTCTGAGAGACAAAAGCAGTGTCTGGCACAAATCCCTAAGACACCCTGGGATTTCACTTCGGTGGAAGGATTCAGCAAACCTTACACCTGTACGATATCCTCGTCGCTCCCTGCATCTGATTGCTTATGCGTTTCCTGATAAACATGCTTTATTCCATCTCTTTCACTCTATTTTGCAGTGCTGTTCCCTGCATGGGTTTGCAGAAGCATGTTATCAACTGGATGCACAGCTTTCTGCTCTGCCTCATTTATTCATTCTTCTCACTGTCCTGGAGGTATTTTGCACCTCTCTCAGGAGCTGCAGCTTGGTCACTATCACCTCCGGGGCAGTGGATGGGGGAGGTGGGCAATCAAAGGGAGGCAGTGCTGTTCAGTCAAGGGGAGGTGGGGGATGGGGTAGTGCAGATAAAATAGTGATAGCAAACAAAAAATCTATGCGAAGACCAGGATTTAAATAAATAAATAAATGAGTGGGAGGGCTCTATTCACCTTCTCCTTAAATCCAATTTAAATCACTCTCTACAGCCCTAATCTATATCCATAATTATATCATTTTGTACAACAAGCTTGCGAGAGGTCTTAAGAAATTTATGTAGATTAAAATTCATGGGTGCCATAGTACAGATTCCATATTATTAAGATTGATTAAGACAGCTGATGCTGTGATTAAAGAAGCCAGCATTTACTGTTGTAATTAATTAGGTATTCAGACACAACAATAACTGCAATAACAGAAAGAATGTGCTGATCTGGCAGAAAACAAAGACTGATCCTGCGTTTTATAGTCTCATTTTGCCATTTAGGGGCTGGACACTGCTCAGTCAAAGACATATTGTCCCACTATCTCTTCCCCTACACATCAAAGGAGCCAAGAAATCCAGGGCATTTGTGCCCTCTGCTCCATCCTGTTAGTTGGAAAAGCCCTTTTGGTAGCATCTCCAGGTATTGCAGATGCTTGTTTGGAACAATATATGGGTCTACTATAAAATTAAGGTACTTCATCCCTGGAATTCAGGATCATCATTATTATTTTCTTAATAGTCCCACCTCTAAGCCCCATCCCGAGTCAGGCCCCTGCTGCAGTAGGTGCTGTGCAAAAACATGATAGGATTAATGTCTGGCAATGAAGATCTTCCAGTGGACAAAGCAAGAAAGACACAGAAGACTCAGAAACATGGACAGGTGCAGGTGGCTGGCCAAGGTGACAAACTAGTTCAACAGCAGAGTCAGGACCAGACTTCCCTCCTTTTGCCTAAGGCCATAAACGTGTAAGTCAGGGTCAGGTTTTAAAAGCTATTAAGGTGCTCTAACTCCGTATTTTTGGGGAGCTTTGTTTACGTCACCTTTAAAAATAAAGCTCAGGGTCTTAACTCAGGTGCCTCTGAAAACATCAGCTCAGAGCCTGATTTGTATTTACAACTTCTTCCAGATCAGAGGAGAAAATACTTTGGCTCTGGAAAGGCTCCCACAACTGCCTTAAAAAACCTCATTCATTATGGCTGCAGCATCATCACTGGAAGTACATGGCATCATTAAAGTAGCTTAGAGTACAATTGAAGATGGCAACTTGTTATTATATTTTTAATGAGTGCATTCCTTCACTTATTTATTTTACCAGTAAAGCGTGGTTTATGGCACGTGGCAGATTGTTACAAATGGGTCAAATTAATGCTTCCTAGTCATAATGATGTTTCAGGTGCTCACTGTTGCAGTTTTGGAACTGCTGATACAAAATGTGAGCAGGAAAGCTCTCGCCTGGAGATTTAGGGTGGACAAACACAACACAGCTAAAGATTTCCCATAGTAAGTAACTTAGCCTCAGGGTCGCTGAGCCAGGTACATTTCTAGGGCATGGTGTACATCTGCATCAAATTCTGTGGGGCTTGTTTTTTGTCCTTGACTTTCTACAGGTGCAGGCAGGTCAAGGTCACTCTTTTTCACACAGGAGGTCACACAAGATTCACCTCCCCCCTAAACTCTTATCGTCTGACATCTTTCAGGACTGAAATGTCAGGATGGGCGCTGGGTAGGGGAAGCTGGTTCCTTTCTCTGCCTGCACAAGGGAAGCCCTGATCTTGCCCAGTGCCACCAGATGGCGTTTGTTGTGATCAGGACTGGTCCTGGACTGACTGGTCCAGAGCAGCAGTCTGCCCATCAGCAGCACCGCTACCTAATTGACAAGCTAATAGATAAGGCTGTCATATTAGCACACCGGCAACTCTTCCCCTACGAAATTAGCCTGGGTAATGATAATAATTACAGATGGAGTTTGAATCCTATCTCTGCTGGCAATGGGTGAAATTGGTTACTGCCTGGTAGCTCTTTGTTGAGCCAAGGAAAACGAATTGATGGTCTCACTTCAGTTCCTAAGACATGAGTTTCTACAGCACAGGAATTCACCCATGGGGGACATCTTTACTGCCAGTCTCAGCAGGGGCTTGGAAACATGTGGGCATAGAAGCTTGGCTGTCCATTCGTACTGAGAACTAGTTCTCACTGGAGAGGGCTGGACCCCAAATAGGGTGTGAAGTGGAGCTTGCTGTCTTGCTAGCCCAGACCCACAGTGCAACGAAAGGGGCGTGGGGGAACCTCTTCCGTGTCTGCAGAGAGGAGAGAGAGCTAGCTCTGGTGGTGGTGGGTGGTCAGAAACAGAACCACCATGTGCCCGAGAACAGTAAAAGAAATTACATGTTTTTAAAGCAACAGAGGGAACTTTCCTTTTGTTTTCCTCAGCAATTTAAGCCCAGACAAAACGCACTGAAGAACTCAGCATCCTGAAAACATCCCACATCTGAGGCTCCACAAAGCTGCTGTACCACTGGACCCATCTTTGGCTCTGGTCAAGCTGGACATCCCTTGGTCCAGGAGGAATATTTTTGTTTGGGAGCTGTTGGACACTATGGGGTGTATTTCTGCTTCTTTCTGGGCATATCACTGGGCTGAAGACCATAGAGCAGCCCTCACTGTTTTCTGGTCTGTGCCTCCTTCCAGTTCCTTCATTTCACTGATCCTTTGACAGTCAATTCCTTCTTTGTCTTGTTTACTGCCCTTTGGTGTCTCCATTTTCTCATCTCTCCCTCCCCTTCTTTTCCCAAGGAAGTTTTATTTTTGGAGCAAGCATTTTGTCCAGTCCCTCACAATGCAATCCAGTAGGGCAGGACCTGTTACCAGACAGCAGAGTGCTGACGGTGTGAGATGCAGCAGAAACCAGTGCAGATGGTCTCCACTGTTATTGTACATCACACACTGTTACAAGAGAAGCACTGGCCTCTGGGTGGCTAAGAAGCTTTGGCAGAAGAGCTCAATCTCTGTTACTGCGGCTAATGTGGAAATGGCAAATGCTCTTGCACTGCTGCAAAGTGACTCACAAGATCATGGCACAACAGATTATGCTCTTTGTCCCCACTATAAGTTGTGACACATTGCCACATTCAGTAGTTCTGCAAGCTGAAAGACTAAAGGGCAGGCATTAATACACAAAAAGGTCAGATCTCCAAAGGGGCTTAGACTAGTGGAAGAGGAAATATTTACTCGCTTGTTATTCTGTCCATGCCAGAAAGTGCACTGTGAGCCAATATGTACTGGCTGAGCTTGCAGAAGGTGAGAGCATGGCTTGCAAAGAGTATGCCTACAAGGAATGGTTTACTAGTGCTACTGCATGGATCCATAGCCTCACCAGAGCCACATAAAAAGCTGATTCCTGTGGGGACTGGGGCTGTGACCAGAGACCTGGTGAGTAGGGACATTTGACCTACCCTCACCTTTGCCCCAAGGCCATGGATAGTTCAGCCACCTGACTCAAATGATACCCTGTGCGTCCTTGCTCTAGATAAAGGAATCTTAAAAGAAGAACACAGGGGAAGACAGAAAAAAAAGAGTGAAACTACACAGTAAATACAATTACATGATCTGCACCTGTTTTTATAGTGCAAAGACTGGAGTTCTGGAGTCCTTTAGGTGCAGCATCAAAAATGTTATAGTACACACAAAGGTGGACATGTAGACAAACTGCACAATTAAAGGGATTTATTTGGGTCTGAATGATATGGTTGTCATGCCTCTACAGATTTTGATTGTCCTGATTTTCTATTTTCAGGCAACAAAGAGTATTCTGCTACAGGATATAATGCTGTGAACCCACATTTCAGTTTTTTGTGGAATATGAAAGAGTATCTGAGAGCAAAATTCAGGCTTTAAACAATATATGGCAAGTCATAATCATAGCAAGACTATGGTTATGTACATAATACTGCGGCACTCTTGGCCACTTTCAAATGAGAGATATACTATAAAAGAAAGTTGTTTGGAAGATGCTGACTTTGGATGGAGACTGGCATGTTCTTTTCTTCTCTATAATGGTAGTGCAATTTCATGCTCAGTTTTAATATTTTATTTCTACCCTTGCATTTAGAAACACAGACATGCAGAACCACAGGGCAATGCCAACAACAAATGCTACAGAGGAAAGTACAAAAAATCCCATAATGAACAATGATGGAATAAGCTGCCCAGTGATGAAAATTTCCTTCTAACCAGAAGCAATTAGTGGCTGGCTTATATCATAAAGCATGAAGGTTTGTGTCCTTTCCGCATTTTTATCTAGTCTAATATGGCTGTGGATGTTCTCATTACCCATATAAATGTCTATTTATTTTTTTTTCATGCTGCTAAGCTCCAGGCCTCAATAAAGCCTGTGGCAAGGAGTAAAGTTTTTGGGAGTAAAGAAATGGTCATGAGAAAGAAGAGAATAAGACGGAGCAAATACCTGATGTAAGCTACACCAAAGAGCTACAAAGGGGCTTGCTTTCAGGGTTTCATTGCTACTGGGGACAAGCAGAGGTAAAATGAGAGGTGAGGGTTTGGCCTGCCACTGTTCCCTTTACACCTCTGCTATAACTTAAGATGCCACTAAGTTATGGGGGAGCTGAGCACTGAGAGAGACCAATATATTGCTGAAGAGACACTGAGATAAATCCAAACTTTACACAAAGCAGACTATTTGGATGTCAGCTTTACCAGCAGAAAGGAGCCTCTGCCTGCAGCAAAGTGGAGCAAGGATGACTATCACCTTTCAGTGTGTGAGGCTGTTGGTGTTTGTGTGGGGACTTACTGTGAATTGTTGGCTGAGCCAGTCTTTCCAAAACTCAGAGGGAATCAGATCAAGGCCATTTACTTTTATGTAATTGTGGATGAAATCCCTAACTGAAAGTTTTCTTTAATTATGGGGGTAGTTGGAAATGTTAACAAAAGCTCAAGTCATTAAGATCCGTCTAGAAAAATCATCTTTTCTCTGATACTTGCAGACATGGATCATGGAAGATTAGCTAAGAGGAGATAGATAAACCAGAAAAAAATATAAAAATTTGTAGAGGAATTGTAGAGGAATGAAGGCCGGTTAATTAACATTGATAATATACAGCTGTGGGCTGGCTTCAGGGGCAGTGGGTTGGCTGACGTGGATAATGTGCAGCTGTGGCTGGTTCCTGCTAAGTAGTTAAATAGCTCTAAGGAATGTATGAAGAGGAGCTCCAGATAAAGAGAGACCTGGAAGTAGTAGAGGGAGGAGAGACAAGGAGAGGCCCCAGGAGAAACAGGGAGCCCAGATGAGTAGAGGCTGGCTGGAAGAGGATCCCAGAGAAGAAGGAATCTGGATGCAGCAGAGCCAAGAAGCAGGGCTGACTGGCTTGAAGGGGATGAAGAAAGAGCAGGGACAGTAGATGAACTGTTGAAACCTTGTGGGGGATTGGTGGCTGTGCCGGGGCAAGGCGTGGGAATTACTTGCTGGAGTTAACCTGGTGTGGGGTCGTAAAAGCCTTGTTGCAGCTGGCCAGTTTGGATAGTGCTGCAACAATTGGTGCCCCGTGTGAGGCTTGAACTCATGAGACTGAATGTAATGAGCAGCCGCAGCAGTAATGGCTGTGCTGGGGGACATTTGCAGTTCTGAGTGGTGACAGTGGTGCCCAACGTAGCAGAGACAGGCGGGAATAGCCTGTGATCTGGATCCTCAGGTTCTCCCCACCTATCTCAACGTGATTCAGATCGCAGGCTATCCCCACCTGTCTCTGCTACATTGGGCCCTGCCACCACTGCTCAGAACTTCAAACGTTCCCCGGCACAGCCATCACTGTTGTTGCCACTCAGACATAGAAGTGGGTGATGCAACAGAGAGGTGATAGACTGGCAAACAGGAAAATACTTCAACAGAATAGTTGAACAGATGGCTGTATTTGTATGACCTTAAAGAGAGGGTGCTTTCTTGGTACTGTGGTTGAGCTCAATGAGTATACTAAGGGCTCCCTGCAATCTCCTGATGCCATTGTAAGTCTCTAAGAGCTCCACATACCTCTAAGCTGCTACAAACATGTAAATACATGCCTAGCTCTTAGCATGGTAAGCCCCTTGATTTCGATTCTTAAAGTAGAACTCATCGCTAAATGTTTACAAAGTGTGTGTTGATTAATTTTCAATACTCTCTGTATTTCTGGGCTTTCCTTTGCTGCATTCACAGGGTGCCTTTTTCAGTGACATTGTCTGAACTGTAACTAGGTAAGACTTTTGTGCTTCTACATTATGTGATATTTTTCCTTGTAGCTCATCAAGTCCCCTGTGATGTTGAATCTTCTGAGTTTTTGGGACTGGTTGAGATATAAATTTTTTTTCTTAGGCGTTTTGTGGTCTTTCTGGCTGAAGCATCTGACTTGGTGTTTGATTTCCTAACAGACTGGATCAATGAATGTGTGCCCCAGGGTAAAATACTCCTTTGCCGGCTGGTGGCTAGGATCAGTTAGTAATGTTTACTTAGATTTCTATTGTTATGATTAGTATGTGTACAGAAATGGTAAGAAAAGTCTTCCTGGCAGAAGTATAGCTTGGAGGGGAGGGCTATCTGAACTCTTGAGGATGCTGAAAGAATGTAGGTGCATATTAAGGGCTCGAACTCCTGAGTTCTCAGTGATTACAGCCTCAGAGTGTCCATATATTTGTAAGTACAGGTATAGAGTCAGGTGTGTATCCTTCAACCTCCCTCATCCATCCCTGACTGCCAGGGCTTGCAAAATCATTCCTTCAGTGCTGGCATCTTTTGAGCTAGTCATGGTCTGAATCCCAGGAGTAGTTCTCCAGTGGTGTGCTACAAAAGTGAAGCTGATTCTGTTCTGTGGCTATATTAAAGGAGATTCAGTCTCCAGGGCTGCTGAGGCAACAGGATTTGGATGCATTGAGCATTTTGGAGACCAACACCCACTGCCTGCACACATGGTCTGAGGCATGGAGCAGTTTGAGTCTCCATGAAGCAGCCATGTGGACCCTCTGGACTTGTGCTCCCAGAGCCATCTGGCTGCAAGAGATACCAAAGTGGATGCTAGGAGATGCAAACAGGCTTAGCACAGCTCCTTGAAGGCTAGCCAGGAGCCAGACCCCTGGGAGTGCCACTAGGACATCTGCCAGCATGAACTAGTTAGGCCTCAGACCAAGTTTTAGCTAAAGCAAAACATGCTGGGTGTCGTGATTGCATTCACCAAACAAGTCATCCAGCAGATGAACACTTAATTCTTCAGCAGAGAAATTCTTCACCTCTGACACGCCCTTGGTGTCTACCATCCAGGTGTAAGTGTATGTATAACCACGGTAGCTGGGTAAGCCCTAACTACACCAATGCCAGAGTGAGCCCTGGTGGCATGGGGTATAATCCTGCTGAGGACACTCACGCTAGGCAAAACCTGTGGGTATGGACAATCTCCCTAAGACTGAAGGAGCAGGTTGTGGGCACAACATTGGTCTTGCTTACCTGGGTAAGGGTGGATGCCATTAGCAAACACGGCTTCTGTGGCAGGCTGCCCATTAGCCTGCGGCGGGAGGCCAGTGAAACCATTCACCCCAATGGGAGATGGGATGCTAGGCACAGCTGGTGCAGTTATGCCAGGAGGCGTGCTTCCACCTGCAAGTGGGGAAGACACAAAATCAGAGCTGGTGAGTACTGGAAGCAATAACTACACAGAGAAAACTGTTGAAACTACAGCTGTGACCACCGCACAGAAACCTTCTGATAATCCAAAAAAATGAAAAATCTCCCAAGCTGTTGTGCAAAGACTTCTTGCCATTGCTCCTCTCTTTGGAAAGCACTTAAAGGCTTGAGAAACTTTTTTCAAAAGAGTGAAGCTTTTGCTTGGCCATCATAGTCTCTAGACTAGATCCGCCAAACTAGCATCAAACAACAGAAAACTAGAGAAATACCAGCCTTCCTCCTAAGCTTTCTCCCAGGGCTATTACCTGTTTAAACTGAGAAAGGAGGAAAAAAAAAAAAAAACCCAACCAAAACCTACATAGATGAAGGGCTTAGGGACATGGTTTCGTGGTGGGCATGGCAGTTCTACGTTATGGTTGGGCTTGATGATCACAAAGGTCTTCTCAAACCTAAATGATTCTATGATTCTTTCCTAGATAGCATCTAACACCAGAAGCAAATTCTGAGCCCCACCTTCCTACAGCATTTCTTCTCAGTTTCTCTATGGAGATGTCACCTTCATGGGCATACTGATTTCCAGGACTACTCTGTCTGTACTCCCTCACGAAGACATGTTTCATGTATATTTAATGTACAAACTCATTCTGAACTTTCTTAGCACCAGGGATCCTTGAAAGGTTTGGCAGGTTGATTGGTACCCTAAAGGCAGCCAGTGATACTGGGTTTTTGGGTGTCACTCTTTGGCCCAAATGTGACTTCATAGTGTTTTAGCAGAGAACTCCCATTCAGCAGGGGCAAATTTTAGGCTACATCTCTCTTTCATAGAATCATATTCCTCCCCTTCCTCCCAGATGCATCATGTGGGGGACTGTAATGCTGCAATCTGAGAAGAACAATTTACTCTTTATGTTTTGGGTGGGATCCTGTCACTCACTGACAGGGAATTCTTAAATTTCTGAGGGGAGAATTAAATCCCTCTGCTAAATCATTGTCTGTTCCTAAGTGTGTTTAAAATGACTGGGCTTTCTGTGCTTCTAATACATTCAGGATGTTTTGGTGGACCAAAAAAGAGTTTTCAATGAGTATAAATTTATATTTTTACCTTGCTAGCTGTGAGTGGAAAGTTAAACTATCTTATCTTCAGCAATATCTTTCTGTGTCAGGGTATACCACTGATTGAAAACACCATTTTTGCTGTAACCCTTTTTTCAAACCAATTACAGGAACTTCCTTCACCATAGCAGAATTCTATGATAGGTTAGTCCAATAACAGACTTTAATGACTGCTTAAATCTGTGTTGGTTCTTTAAGAAAGCCAATACTGGTGCATGAGGTGTTTTAATATGTTCTGATTTGAGTAGCCCCCAAAACCAGACAATATTTCAGCTCTTTTCTTATACCCTGAACAGACAAGCTGCTGCATCCCCTTTTCTTATTTAAATTGTGTTGGCCTTTAAAAATGTCCTCTGTGGAGGTACAGGGAGCCAGCAGTGGCAACTGTAGTCCAAAGGCAATGCTCTTAGCATATGCCATCACCTTGCAAATCACAAAGGCTACTTAAAATTTCAGTTGCTTTTCTGGATCTCTCGTTTATTTGCATAGACTGTGTAAGTAATTTTTTCTAAAATTACAGCAAGGGATTTGTGCTTCCTATTTTGTGCATGTTGAAGGAGGTTTAGGCATATTCATTGCAATTCTTTAATTTTCTTCTTATAAAGAATCCCCCTGGAGAGGTCAGATCTGTAGCTGGAGTAAAACTGGCATAATGCCACCGCAGAGAGCAAATGGTGGTGGTGCATGCCAGTTGTGGATTTCATCCCTGGTTTGAGATCTCTTGCTGCAGCTACACCATCTGCAGATTTACAATGTAGAGGGAGGGAGAAGAGAAGGAAGGAAGCCTAAATGAAATTTCATTTCTAGCCCCTTAGTCAGACCCACTTTTCACCCAGACTATGCTAATGATGGGACAAATGTGAAAACTGAACCAGACTTTCTGAGATGTCAGTTTAATTGCCTCACAATTACGGACTGTGTGTGAGATAAAAACCTGACTCGTGATGCAGAACCATCAAACCGCCAGCAAACAGCATAAAGTTTTATGGTCTGAATTACCTACTGCCTCCATTGGAATGTCTACTGCACTCCATTGACCCCCGGCAAGCCAGGTGACTAGTATGAACTAGATGTCTGACTTCTGTATGGTTAAAGCCAGATGAGATGGATCTCACAGTCTCTAGTCTGTTAAATTTGCCTGGAACCAAAACTTTGTAAGTTCCTAGCTCCTGTGGGAACTCGTGAGCCTGAATGAACTCATGGCCATGTCCCAAGGAACCCACTCTCCCAAAGGTGGGATGCACAGGAAGCAGATGCACTGGGATGTCTGAAGATACCAGCACAGAGGCACAGTGCTCTGCTAATACCTCCAAAGCCTCTAGGACTCTGGGTTACCAGTGTCCTTTTTCTAGCACAATTTCTTTTGCTTAGGAAAGATCAAAATACTTTTTTTTTCAATATTCCAAACACTTTTTTTTCTAATGCCTGTTTTTTAGTGAACTTTGAAATGTTTCATTTTCATTCCAAGTCAGAACAAAGATATACTTCAATGACTGGAAATCCTGCTATGAAGCAGAATGATCATTTTCCATTTGGCTTTCTGAATGTTAACAAAAGCCAGCAGGAGAATTCACATTAGGCTTCAGATATCTCCTGGCTACTCAGAAATCGCTTTTCATTTTGGAGGCTTGCTTGCTCAGATGCTATGTGAAACATTTTCTATGCATCTTATCAAAAGCTTTGTGAGTGTTGTAGTAACACAAGGAGTCATTTCAAAGTCTAAACATTTCACCCAAGGAATAATTGTCAATGGATGTTTCCACAAGCCATTACAGAGGTTTTTCATGAAGGAAGCTACCCATTTGAGGTAAATCTGCAATAATGCCAAAGTGTATAGGCTTCATGACTGAAAATATGTCATAAGGAGAGTGCAGACTCTGCCACCATGAAAGAGATCGAGGGGTCATCTAAACCAGCATCTTATTTTCAGTAATGACCAGTCATGGGTGTTCTGGGAAGCATGTAAAAAACATGAGCTTTCCTTCTCTGTATTTTGACAATGTTTATCACTCCCCAAAAGGCACCAGGCACACCAGAAGAGAAGATCTTATGCCGAAGACAGGCTGTGATATTTTTCATGTGCTGGAAATCATGGTAAGCACAGAATTTGGCTGTTGTGTCAGTATTTACATACTTATGTCACAGAACTCACTCATTCTCAAGACTTATTTATATGCAAAAGACCTTGTGCTCTTTTGTGGTGAGGCCATCACAAACCACTGCCTGGATTTAGCTTTCCAGGCCCTGAGAGCATTTGAATTCCAAGCAGACTTTGTTTGATGTTCTCTCTGCTCCCACCAACACAAAACAAATCTAGCTAATGCAAATATGATAATCTTTCCAGCAGTGGGTTTAAAGGGTGCACATATAATTAAGCCACTTTTCTATTTGGATTTGCAGTAGCTCCATAGACTTGTTTATACATTTACCGTTGTGTAAACATATATTTTGAAATGTGTGGCATAAGGTTTTTGAGTCAAGCGCTTTTCCTTGGGTCTCCATAAGTTTATGTGGAGAGCTCTGTCTTTCTGTATCTCCCTTCTTTCCCCCTTATATTCTAATACAAGCAAAGGAAAAGTTAGGTATCTGATCCAGTAGCTGCTGACACTGTTCCCAGCTACAGATTGCAAAGAGATGCTTAGCTCTGTGCGCAAGAGGAGGTTTTCTTTGGCAGACAAGTTAGCTAAACTCAGTTCATTAGGAACAGCCCCCAAGCCTCCAATGTTGCGGTGCCTTATCTCCCTGCCATCCAGTGTTTGTCAGCCATGAGGCATCTTTCTTGGCTGCTTTGTCAGATGGCCCTTTCCCGCTCCAGGACTGGTACAGACCTCTTCTTTTCTGGTACTGAAGCTGCCCCTTTTCTCTCACTGCTCTGCGCTGCAGTCCCAGCTCCTGCTCTGCTCAGTGCTGGCCAGCACCACAGCTTGCTCAGGCATAGCTCACTGCTCCCATGTCTCACCCCAAACCTTTGTCCAGCTGATCCCGTCCAGACCAGCTTGATGCTTCATGGTTCACACAAGTGCACTGATATGCCACATCTTTCTGAACAAGTCCCATTCCCAGTGCCTCTCATAGGAACAACTCGCATCGCCCCAGGGACCCTTTTATCACAACCTGTCCCTTAGAAATGGTCCTCTGAAGATGTACCTTTGAGTCCTCTGCTCCCCTACCAGACTCAGTGGTATATTGCAAAGCTCTCCAGATTCTTACTTCTTTCCTTTTGTGGTTCAGCTCCACTTTCTCTGCTGCCCCACTTCCCTGCTGTTAGACCTCGTGCTACTCCATGGCTATCAGCCCTGCTCGTTCCTTGACCTGTTCCTGCACAAATGATTTCCTTGTGCTTTAAGCCCCAGGAAAGCCAGTCCTTTTTCTGTCTCAGGTTGACTCCCTGCCCACTGCAGCTCTAGCACGGGCTTGTTGTGACACCTAGACAGATCCTGGGAGCCCTTTCCCAACTACCTGCCTCTGCTTCAGCAGCCAGAAACCCTCTCACCAAACACTTCCACTGCAAGTATCACCAGAGGTCTTCCCTGAGTACCCCCTGTCTTATTTCACAGTAGGGGAAAGGCTTATATATCCCAAACACATAGCTCATCTTGTTAACGACATTGCATCTCACCACAGACCTTATTTTATTTGTCTTTAGACCAGCCTGGCTGTGACAGCACCAGCACTAACCCTTTGGACATCTATATGCACCACCAATAAACCAGTGTAGGTTACTGGGGGATGCTTTGTACCATTTAGAGCAGGGGTTCTCAAACTGTTTAAACAGGGGGCCGGCGTGGATGAAGTGGCAGGCAGTCATCTGTGGCTGCTTGGTTTCCCCCCCCCCCCCCCCCGCCAACCCCCGGTGGGGGGATCTGTAAATACCAGGGGCCGGATTGAGGACCCTGGGGGGCCGTATCTGGCCTGTGGGCCGTAGTTTGAGGACCCCTGATTTAGAGGGTGCTCATAGCTAAAGGAAAGGGTAAGGCTGAGAGGGAAGGATCATGGCTGAAAGCCCTTTGCAGTGCCTTCCCTGCCAGCACCCTTCCTCCTCCCCAGCAATCCTATTGTGTCCTGGCTCTGGTGAGTCTCAGCCCTCTTGGTCTCCTCAACCATGAGTGCCACTTGGCACAGGGCACAGCTAGACCAACAGCCCGCTTCTAGCAAACTCTTTGACTTTGTCCTTATAACTATTTCATGATACAGAAGCAGACTTGCAGGTGGCCCCAGCCCTGGAATAGGTAGCAAACAGCCTTTCTCCACCCCTTTCCACCACTCTTAGACCACAAAAGGATCTGGTCAGCTCCACTCTTCACTTCTGGTGGCCTTCACCAACAAGACCAAGATTTCTTTCAAGACCCCCTGGGGGACAACCTGTCAGCTTCCATGTCCTGCCAGGTCTCCTCTGGGGTGTGTCAGATGTTCCTGGCCTTTGCCCTCTCCACCTCCCCAGCCCCTTACCTGAGGTTGGTGTCATGGGGGCGGCTGCCAGGCCATTCATGTTCAGAGCCGCCATCTGCTGCATCTGGGCTGCGGCAAAGGCTGCCATGGGGTTCAGGTAGCCACCCTGCGCCACCGACGCCATGATTGCGGCTTGCTGCTGCATCAGCTGGAACAAAGAGAGCAGGGAAAAAATATCATGCGGTCACTGGCAGGGCAGCCCGTGGCACTGGCACCAGGTTGGGGACCCGGTGTAGGTGCAAGGCATCCCTGTTTTGAGATGTCAGCTCACCATGCCTGTGGCACCTCCCAGCCTTGGCCCCCCTTCTTACTATAGGGGCTGGAGGCAAAGTACATCTTTGCATCTTAGGGTTTTTATGGTCCCCACCCCCACAATGTGTTCCTGACTGTGGAGGATTCCCATGAGTTGAACGCAACCCTCTGATTCCTTGGTACTTCCTTGATGATGAAAGGGAGAGAAAACACTCTACAGTCCTGGCCAGAGAGGTTTCATAGCTTACATTGCTTTTGCCAAAGCTTTGAGAAAGCACTGGAGGCCACCGATGGGAGACCAGTGTATGTGGAGCGGCAAGATGAGGAGATCCCTTCCCCAGAGCAGCAAGCCTAGCTAGTTCTCTGGGGTTAACCTGATTTGTTTCCATCTGTCAGTGACAAAAATATTTTTCTTATGCTGCTGGGAGGCAAAACCATTACCAAACCTTCCAACCAGATTACATAGCACCTATTTCCAACACAACCAAGCAGTGACTCCAGAGCTATATAACAGAAGGGAACTCCCCTATTTAAGCAGGATTAATACTGTGTAGTGGGAAAATCCCTTCCCTGTGGTTTTGATCTGGGATGACTTCCTTAATTGTTTATTTCGTGATCAAAATGCCACCTCTTACAAAAGGCAAATATAAGGAACCCAGCCTATATTTTCAGGAATTTAGGAGTAAAAGTTCTGGAGCATAAAGGTGGTGGTGAATGGTTATGCGTGCTGGAAATGTTTCTTGTATTAAACCCAGACTTTGCTATCGTTATCTTACACTCTGAACCTAACACAGTCGGTGCGGTTCATAGGTGCAGTATGGCTGCAGTGGGCTTTTGAAATGCTCCTGGCATGAAGAAGAAAACAGTTTGGAAGTAGCTGCCTCATGTCTCCTTCCCTGGAGCTGTACAGAGAGCCAGATGAGGTAAGTCTGGGTCCATATCCAACCCTCGCTAGTGACTGGTGGTGGAGGCTTACAAAAAATATAGGGGAAAGAGGATGAGCAGAGAGAAAAATCTCACTGTTCATTCCCCAGCCTCTGCTAATGCATAACTTGATGATAATAGTGGAGAAAAAACCTGTTTTTCTGTAGTGGTTTTAGAAGTGACTCATGTCTTTGCTGTCTCCAGAATTGGAGTGCCTCTGTTTTGCTGCTCTCTGTGATAGCGCTCTCTCTCCCATCAGGAAATCACCCTCTGATGCTGCTGTTTAAGCACACGGGACACGCTTCTCAGCATTAAACAGACCTCAAAAGTCATGGCAAGGAACAGACTGTTCCTTACTGTTCGCTTTAATATTGAAATATCAGCTAAATTAGCTGTTTATATACATACACGCTAAAACAAATCCTTGAGTTCACTGCCCTCATTGAAATGCTGAAACTTTCCTTGTCACCATCGGTTAAGAGACCAAAGCAAAGGATGCTCTGCCATTGACCTGCTGTATCACCGTGCACAAATTGTGTAAACTTGCTTCGGTTTCTTCAGTGATAAAATGGGACATGGGTTACCTGCCTCCCCACGTGGGAGTGCCTTCAGATCTACAGATGAAAATTTCTGTACCAGAGTTTAGTACAACTATTATTTTTTGAAGCCTGATGCAGATTGGTGGCAAGGTGGTGGCTTTCCCTTTGATTATCAATTACCTTTTTTTATTATACCCTGCATAAGACACTTTCACATTTTAATTAGCGATATTCTGTTCTTTGTAATTACTGATGGAGTGATTAGGCAATCTTTTCTATTATAGCACAATGCTGATTTCCCTTTAAGAGCTACATTTGTTTCTGAGCATCATTTGAGTTTATTCTCCAGAGGAAGCACTGAGCAGGTGATTTTAGTAAGTGTGTCAATGAAGTGAATGAGGAAGGGGGAATCCATCCATCTTTAACACTGGATTGACTCCAACACTGAGTGTGCTGACTTGTGTCTCATTTTCTGTGCTGGATATTTTCACCTGGGGAAAGCTGAGCATATAACTGGCCGGGTTGCAGAAATGATCGCCAAGACCTGTGCTTATAGGATCTATTTAGAGCTGCTGATCAAAGGAGCATCTCATGAAATGGATGCAGTTGCAAGGTCTGGGGACAGTTCCAGTCTGGCCTTTGCTGACTTCTCTCTGTGTTTCTCCAAAGCTGACCAGAACTGCATGAACAAACCCACCTCAAAACACGGAGTAACATATAGCTGGTTGCATGTGTGCTGTGGTCAGCCTCGCTGGCAGGTAACAGCCTGGTATTTGTACCAGAGACCATCTAGGGCAGTCAGGGGGCTCTGTTTCTGGCACTTTCCGTTGTCAGATTCCAAAAACTAAACACACATGACGTTTCATCTAAGCTGGTCGCCTATTATGGTTGATATGATAACAGGCAAAGGAGTCTAGGCCAAGATCCACTGCTCCTTTCTGTACCTGAATGCCTCTGGGCAGATGAATTGCAGCTTCATTTCTCCCTGTTGACTGTATGCGGACCTCAGGTGATCAGTTCAGCTGCACATACCAACACAGTCAGATGAAATGATTCCCACCCTTTACCTGGCCCTCAGTGGATATTTTTGGACCTTGGGTCCCAGCCATTTAAAAGAAAAGTGTTAGTCCTCCTTTTGTTTGTATTTCACCTGTGCTGCAAGAGAAACAGGGCTCTATCTAAAAGATACTGCATTGCCAATGGTAGTACAAATGATTGCAGTCCTCCAAAGACAGTCCCCATTTTGCACTCAGCAGAGCTAGGCAATCACCTGTGACATTAGCTATGGCTTATTGTCCTGGTTCCAGCTGGGTTAGAGTTAGATTTCTTCTTAAGAGCTAGTACAGTGCTGTGTTTTGGCTCTGATGTGAGAACAATGTTGATAGCACACTGATGTTTGTGGTTGTTGCTGGGTAATTTTTATACTGAGTCAAGGACTTCTCAGTTTCTTGGGCCCTGGCAGCGAGAGGGCTGGAGGGGCACAGGGAAGTGGGAGGGGACACAGCCAGGACAGGTGACCCAAACTAGGCAAAGAGGGATTCCATACCGTATGACATCATGCTGAGTATACAAACTGGGGGAAGAAGGAGGAAGGGGTGGACATCCAACATTATGCTGTTTGTCTTCCGAGTAACTGTTACGTGTGATGGAGCCCAGCTTTCCTGGGGATGGCCAAACACCTGCCTGCCCATGGAAAGTGGTGAATAAAATCCTTGTTTTGCTTTGCTTGCATGTGTGGCTTTCGCTTTACTTATTAAATTGTTCTTATCTCAACCCTGGAGTTTTACATTCCTTTCCAATTCTTCTCCCCACCCCTCTGGGTGAGGGGGAGCAAGCAAGCGGCAGCAGCTTCATGGTGCTTGGTTGCCAGCTGGGGTTACACCATGACACTTATGCAACTTCTTCTCCTGCTTCTGGATGTCTCTAAGCTGTTCAGAGTTAACTCCACAATGGTGGGTGCTCCTTTTGGTTTGCAAACCAGGTAACCTGAGTGTGTGGTTTCTTGTGTATTCAGAGGGCTTATAAATTTGCACTGGAAGATGCATGTTTTTAGAATATACCTTAGTTACATGCATGCTCCTTTTTGCAGTGTAACGCCATTTCTGCTTTTCTGTCACAGGCCTTCAGAAAGAAGGCGGCACTTCCTTTCTCCTTAGGAGAACTAGATGGTCTTGTCTGCTGATCAGTGGTGAAGGTGCAAGGTCTGCAACTTAAATTCTGATGGATTTCAGTGAAAGTCACTTTAAACTGGCCATACTCTGATGGAGACTGAATTAGAATCTTGAGGAGAAAAGAGGTTAAATTCAGCTTAGGGTTAAAAAGCTAATGCAGTAAAAATAAGGCCCTAACCTGTGATTTGAGAAACTAGATCCAGTTGCTTCTGCTACAGCAGGCATTGTCCAGGGAGCGCTCACCCTGTTTCTGTTATGCTTGGTGCTCTGTGGATGCCCAAGATGCCCTGGAGAGCTGGTACCCCCCCTGACATGGTGAAATGAGCTGGTGCCCTGCACCTCAAGGACCAGAGGACATACACCTTGCTGCAGCCTTCAGAGCCAGGCCGTGGGGTAACCCAGTGTCTCCTCCAGAGCTGGAAAAAGCATAGCATCCCATACCTGAACACAGCCACACACCTCAACTCACTGGCTCTCCTTCCTTGGCTAACCATGTCCCAAATCTTTCTGGACATCTCAACCCTTGACAACACTCCTGACACCCTTCTGTGGACATATTTGCTCTTCATGCCCTTCTGTCTCTGGTTGGAGTTGCTCGAGGGTAACAGTTAAGGGGGAAGAGGAGGGGGGTCTTTCCCAGCCCTGTGCCTGATGGTCACAGCCTGGCTGAGTGCAGCAGCATCACAGGAATGAGAGGATGGGAACTTGGTCACCTTGAGCGAACCTGACAGCATAGACCTACCTCCTTCCCTGCAGGACAGCTCCAGGGAAATTTACAAAAGTAGGGCAAGCCCTGTAAGGGTCACCGGTCTCCCTTATAAAAGCTCTGCGGTATTCCCAATAAAAGTCACCCCACTCCTTCCCTGGCTCCCCCTGAAGACAAATGTTCCATCCACTCTCTTTTCACTTTGAAAGAAGCCCAGTGTATGGTCCCAGCTAATAAACCTGTAGAAAGTGAGGCAGTGACCCCACTAGGGGCAAATCAATAGCAGCAGGGCCCTTGGGTATTGTGTACTTTAAAATATGCCATTTGAAATGCAGATTTTCCCTGCATGGGCTGAAGCTGCAGATGAAGCCTAATCAGAAAGGCAGCAGCCTTATTATCTTGGACTGACCCAAGGGGACGGAGAAGAGCCTTCCCCTTCCTCAGCTGGAAGGACGTATTTCCTTTTGCTTCTTTTACTTCTTTGGCATGGCCTTTGCCTCAGCATTTAAAACTTTTCCCCATCCAATTTTAAAGACTTGTTCCCTCTTTCCTTCAATGTGGCCTTTACTATTGCTCAGATATTTATGTTCTGAGGAGACCAAGAGATGCTACCAAATTGGTTCATGTCCATGAAGAGCACCTCAACAGCTAAAAGCCTGCAGTCCTTATCCCAATGCTTGAGAACCAATGGGGCTGCTGAAGAGGCACTGGTAAGGCCAACTAAAGCATGGGAAGTGGTGGTAGTGATGGCTGGTCAACAGAGAGAGAGATAGGAGGCTTCATCTCACACATCTTTTTGATACCTCAAGTTGAGATGGCTAAACTTCAGCCAGTTCTGTCATCAGTGGGTGGATGGGCAACTACACAGGCTTATCCATCCTATCCTAGCATGGAAAATGAAAGTAGCAGCAAAGGGTGAAGTTTTGCAGCACAGCTGCACTAAAGCAAGAGCTAGCTGATGCCCAGCTCCCTCTCCACAGCTTGGCAACCAGGCCAGATGCACACCTGACACTGCCAAGCCCCAGCTCAGGGACAGCACAAACACAGCGTTTACTGCCAGCTTTCCTCCCAGACATGGGGCTCTGTGTGGTCACGACCAGTCTACTGTCGTGGGGTGAGGACATGTGGCCAGAGGTGGGGCTAGACACCTGCCTCTGGGACAGCTGCCTCTGGCATCAGGTGGCTGTTAGCAGGGTCATGCGACTGTGCACAAGGAGAGGACATACTGTCCTTGTCTTACAGGAGAGACAGATGCATGGAGAGATGAAGGAGCTTTCTCAAGGCAAAAAACCTCCCGCTAGAAATAGGGCAAGGATGCTACAGCCTGCCTACCCCAGCCGCCAAAAGAAAATACACGTGAAACTGGAGAAGGGGAAGAGGAGTGAGAAGAACTATTTCTGATATTCTCTTTTTGAAATAGCATGCTCATTGCCCTTGGAGAAAGCTTACTCTGAACAATCTGATGACCTTCTTATTTCTGTCAGTGTTATTTTCTACCCTTGCCTCAGAACCGCATGATGTTTTGTTTGACTTTTCACATTCTTCCTTCAGTAATAACAATAAAAGTAATAACAGCATCCCACGCTTCCCACCTCTAACAATCTATACAAACACTTAGCTAATTAATCCTCATGGTACCCCTGTGATAGAAAGAGGTAAGTAAAGTGATCCACCAAGCAATAAGAAGACACATATTTGGTAAAATCACAGAACTGACAAACTCACTTCTGTTTTATCTAACTGGCCATTGGGAAATAAGAGCAAAACTATCTCCCATGCCTTCAAACAAACAGAAGATATTCTGTAAAAAAAATCAGAATGGTTCTTCAGATATTTTTGATGTCTTCTGGAAACAGAAGTTTCTGCTTTGAAAATAAAATTTAAATTTAATTAAGATTTTGAAAAAAATAAACAAAAGTCAGCACTTGGATTCATGTGTCGTATTGTCTTTCAAAAGCCTGATACACAATAGTTTGAATTTCTAACTTTCTGAGAGCTCTGGAAAAACCCCAAAAACTAAAATAAAATAAATACATATATGTATATATATAGAGAGAGAGAGCCCAAATCTGAGTGTTCATTATTTCTGAAATACCAGGGAGCTGACCATTAGAAATATGGTATTAGCCCTGCTACAAAGTATTATGGCTTCAAAATAGGTTCCTCTTCTGGAATGGATCAGAACAAGTGATTTGCATAACAGGTAGTATTTACCAAATATACTGCCCCATTTTGGTCATTGAAGTGTAACAGCTGTCATATGAAGAAGACAGTCTATATTCAGTAATTTTTCCCTGATTTCATACAGTTAGCAGAATGTTTTAAAGTATCTTTCCAAAATAATTTCACAGTAAGAATTGAATAAATATTGGACGAAGAGATTCTTCCCTTCAGTACTACCTCAGATCATTTAGCAGAAATGTCCTTTCATCTCCACAGGAGCCCAGACAGGGAGGCAGAGGGGCGCACCCAGGCTTTTAAGGTCAGCATGGTAGTCACTGCTGCCCTAACTTCCCAAGGTGACCACTTATGATGATGACTGAGAGCTTTGCTATACTGGATGTTCCTAGATTTGTTGCAGTTATTGCCTGCAGTTTAGGAGCTGCAGCATTTGTACTTTTTGAGAGTGAGGAGAGCTGGGATTTACTAGCAGGAAAGGACTTGCTCCAGGCCAAAGAGCAAATGTTACCATTGCCTGTGTTGCCTCTGTCCCCATCTGTCTGGTTTTCCTCACTACCTCTATGCCTGGCCCCTGCTGCAGGATGCAATCAGTCCCATAGCTGGAATTTGGCCAGGAGACTGTGGCTAGCACTGCCACCCCATTTTTTATGCAAACTTGATTTATGACTTTGATCTTATTTTAAATAATTTAAAAATTAAATAATTTATACAGTATCTGTCACTTTCCAAGGCTCCTTCCTTTGTTCTTGCTTTGCTTTTCTGCATTTTTCCATCTTCCCAACACTTTTCGATCTGTGCACGCTTTCTTTTCTGCATGGTGGGGCAGCGGTGACATGAGACAGCTGCTAACTACTTGGTATGTTCTTCACAGAAAGAAGACCTGCAGGAATTTTTGCCACTGTTGCTTATTTGGGCCAGGACTACAGTACCACTATTCATAGTCTGGTTTGATGGTTACTGCTCAGGATTTGGGGGCTGGCCACACACACACAGAGGCTTTAAGGTGTGCTGTGCTGCCCTGAGCTGCAGTGTGTGCCTGCAGGTTTGTGTCGACTGGCAGCAAATCAGAGGTGGTGGGTGCCACCTAGCATCAGTCTCCTCTTCGGGCTGAGTTCAGATCTGTATCTCAAGTTGGCCTTAACTGAAACTGCAGAAACAGCTATCAATACCCAGGTGATGTAAAGCCACCGTAACTTGACAACAAAAAGGGCTGGTGCCCTATACGTGTGTGAATTAAAATAAATAATTGGCCCATAAAAGAAGACATGAAATGAGTATGGGAAGACACTGCTGAAAAGAAAAAAAAATCACACACACCCCTGAAATAAATTAGTATAGGGGCTCTGGGAGTTTTAGGGAGCCATGAAATCTGACTTGTCTTGAGCTGTTTCCAAAAGAGGGGAGGTGGGTCTGTTATGACTTTCTGTGTCACTGAAAAGGCATACAGAGTTAATGCCAAGCTTTGTCTGGCATGCTTGCAGGTGGCACATGAGGAGGGGAGGCAAAACCACACACAGATGAGAACTCCCTTTGCTTCCTGATCTTTTTTTACCTCTGGAGCTGAGGCCATACGGCTGCTGAACCCGAGGACTGGTTGTTCAGCTGATGTGAGGCCGTCATTGCTACGAAGGTTAAAGTTGTTTAAGCTGAGGTTGAGTGGCTTGGCAGCGGGCAGTGGCTGGGAGTGAACTGTGACATGGCCATTTGCTGACATGCAAAGGAGGTAACTTAAAGAGCTGAGGTGCAGAGCAGTCCTGGTGGCAACACTAATGACTATCAGTCAAACACTGATGAACTGAGACCCTTGCTGCCTCTCTTCAGTGGTGCTGCTGGATTTGCAAATCCACAGCTGCACCCTAATCCTTCAAACAGCTGTACCATGTAGGTTTCTGCTGCACTGGCCACCTTGATGCATGGAGACCTATTTTCAGGAGCTAATCCAGTTCCCGTGATGCACCTGATGCCTCTCTGGGGGAGATTCCACAAGAAACTACTGCCTAGGGGACTCGGCAACCTCCTCCATGGGGACAGACCATTAGAGATAATTGATTAACCAGCTCTCATGGGAATGTCTGGAAACTATTATACGGAGACATCAGACAAACTTGGACTGCAGTGGAATAGCTGAGAGGACGAGTTATGAGTACAAACCAGCACAGTGTCTCATGCTAGTCCTGGCCTTACTACTAAGCATGGAGGCAGTCCCTAAACTTGTGTTATCATCGTACCCCTGTGTGAAAACCCATGGGGAGACAGACAGGGTGTCTCTGGGGGAGAAGGGCAAATAAATAAATCTGATTATCAGCTTTATTCTTACATGGGGAAACGAGGCTGAGGGTCAAATAATTCTCCCAAGGTCACACGAGTTGCCGGTGGCAGTGGCATCAGCTGTCATCACTGTCCTGCTCTTGATGTTTCACCTTCCCTCCTCTTGACTTGCCTTGGCTCTTCAACTTCAGTTCAGGCTGAATAAAACTGTCCCCCCTTCCCCTCTCCCCCTATCGATCCCTCCATCTCTTGCTGGCATTTGTGAGGTGCCAATCACCCTGATATCTAAGAGCCAGCAGTCCAAGGTGGATTAATTGGGACCGAGGGAACGTCACAGAGCCTTGGCGCTCCCTTCCTTCTCTTTTGTGTGAGACTGTGAGATGAAGCAGATAGAAAGAGACAGAGATAGGGAGGCTGATTGAGAGACAGCATCTGAGCACGCTCCGGGTGTATAGGCACCACACAGAAATGTGATCCCATCATTTAGACAGCTCTCAAGTCCCCAGGGTAATTGGTGTCACCAGCTTGTCATATCCAATGGGTCAAGATCTAAAACTTATTCTTTCCCCCTTATTATCATATTTACCATTAAAAAAAAAAAAAAAAGAGGATGGGTCCAATTCTGCTGTCACAGAAATCAATAGGAAAAATATTCATTGGTTTCAAGTGGAGTGGAGCACACCCAAGAATTGTTTTCACTCTTTCTTCAGTGATAAATCCTCATTCAAGCACCTACCCTCCTAACATCCTGCATTATTTGGTGATAAATAGATGGAAGGAACTTTTGTGGTGCAAAGATGCACACTGCATCCTCTTTTGTATCAGTATAAACCTAGGATGGCAATTAGATGTATAGATTAAAAATTATGTGAGAAGAGGTTTTGGACCAGAGCACCAGGACAGTGGTGTCTTTACCAGCTGCCTGATCAATGCCTGTAGTGTAACACCAGAGCCACATCTCCTGCCTGACCCCTTTAGATGTTTGTCCCAAGCTGTCCATAGGTTGCCTCCTGTTAATTCCTCTGGGACATGGAGGCACAGATGCTGCATCCCTCTGCCAGGCTGCTGGCCACTGACCTGAACTCAGCTGTGATTTACTGCTCTTCTACTCTTCCTGCAGCGTTCCCTGGCCAGGAAGGTTAAACACAGCCAAACTGCAGAGGGACAGCTCTACTATCATGTGAGGAGGGGAGCAGGGGACAAAGGATGAAGCAAAGGTTCTCTTTAACTGGGAATAAGAATAGAGAGGGGAAAATAGAAGGAAAAATAAAACTTGCCTTGTAGGCAGAGAATAAAAATGTCCAGAATAGCACCAGAAGGGGCAGCTGGGAGGTGAGGGGGAAATTCTGTGGAGCTCTACAGCATGTCCTCATGACTCTACATGGTTCATGCAAGGGGTAGGCTGGGTTATAACAGGTGTTCAGGGAGGCACAGGACATTCAGCAGAGGACAGAAATGTCAAGGCCCTCAAATTAAAAAAAAAAGAGATTATGGGGATGTGACGGGAAATCCAGGGTGCCTACATGTGAGAAAGAAATGGGCAGGCAAGAAAGAAGAGCCTTGCAGTCAGCGCACTGGATGAAGTACGGGTACGTTGGAGTATGATTCCTGAGTTGGCCCTGTATACCTAGGGCAAGGCATTTGGTTTCTCTCATTCAGAAGATGCTACTCTGGAAAATGGGATTAATAGTACTTCCCTCCTGTACACAAATCTAGCAGAGTACAAGAAGGCCACACTTTGCTACCAAAAGGATAAAGCACATAGATGCACTGTCACTGTCTGCAAATCTGCTCCAGAGAAGGCAGCCAAAGTCACCTGGCAGTATTGTGTCTGCCTGCTGCAGGGATCACCTCTACCTTCCTCTGAAATACCTGGCGGAGACCAAGTTACCTAAACTTGATCTTGTCTTGCAGGTCCCTTGTTAATTGCAGCCTAAGGAAAGGTAGTTATGCCAGAGGCATCCATTCCAGGGTTCTTCATCAAGAACCCAGCTCTCTGTATAGCCACATTTTCTCAGGGGCTCAGGGTCCAAGTCTGGTATGTAAGTAGGACACCTGAAGTTAAACAGTGCAACATTGCCTTAAATAGCTGGTGCGTTTTCCCAGTGTGCTTAAATCACATTGTTTTGGGAAACCAGGACTGTATGTGTGCATATGTCTGCTTGTCCATTTTGATATACTCTAGCATGCTTTCATGACTCTAAAAGCACCTATGTCAACAGCTGCCATTTATCTTGTGGTTACTCCAAAGGTACCCACAATGATGTGTGGTGCAGCAGAGCCATCTCCCCCTTTCAGCTGAGTCTGTGTGTCCTTGTAGCAGAGGAGGGCCAGAAAGGTGTTTGTACCCTCACAAACCTTCTTTGGCACCAGATGATGCTGACATGGGGCAGAGAAGCAGGATAAGATGAATTCAGGCCTATTTTATCCAAATCCTTAAAGGCTAGCTGTGATTGGATTTGACAGCAATGGTTTAGACCCTGTAGGAAGTGTCTTGCATGTGTGCACACACGATCACAGTGTGGTTACTGCTAGAATTGGCTATTGTACCTCTTCGACTTGCCTGGCAGATGCCCTTGTCTACCCTGGGCGGCGTGACTTAGTTTGCTCCCATGATGTAATTAGTTTAATGGAGAAATCACTGGTTCTTCCTTTGTTCAGCTGTTCCTCTGCTCACGTGTGCTTTTGTGGACTTCTAGGTGCTATTCCCGTTGCCATGAACATGCATAGAGCCAGTGTCTATACTTACTGCCTGTGCATAGGCGCCATATGCTCCAAACTGGATGGCCATGGGGTTGAACATGCCCATTTGTCCTGCCATTTGCTGCATGCGTCTCATTGTACGCTCCTTGTCTGTATCTGCAAACTTCACCACCAGGCTTGAAGAGGCTCCCTGCATGACAGGAAACAAAAGGAGATACACACGGGAATTAGCCCAATACACATTGGCTCATGCAATCCATACATCCAACACAGATTTGTAACACGGGATCCAGTTGGTGCTGATTTTTTCCATGCAACCTCTCAGACCTTTTGAAATTATACCTTTGCAAGAGGCTGAGAGCATCAGGAAAGAACTAAAGGACCCTGGGGGTGAATGATTGAGGCCAGCAGCCTGGTTCTTAGTTTCCTCCAAAATTCAAACTTCCAGGCTCCCATTAATGCTCTTGCGGCAAAAGCTGTTGCTTTATTCTTTCAGCATAAACAGAAAACCTTCAAAACCTTCTGGCCCAGCAGGCTGGCCTCATCAGAGGACAAAGATCTGGACTCAGTGCAGCAAAATGTTGGAGTTTTGCTGGATGAATGTGGTAGGATTTAACTGATTCTGGCAGAATGTGTTAGCTCTGCACGTGCCAGAACCCTTGAGCTGGATCACACTTTCACACTGCCATGTCTTGTAACCCCCGATTAGAAATCCGCGTCCAGTGAGAAATTTGTGCCCAGTCTTGGAGACAGGATTCAGTATGCTGAACAGAGTGTATGTCTCACCACAAAGCAGCATCTCGTCAGCACTGTTAAACTAGCGGAGCAAAAATCGTACCTGATGGACCTGGTTTTCCGCTCCATGAACAGTAGGAAACAGAGGCTACCACAAAAGACCCCACATTTAAAGCTAAGCTTTTCCAGGAAAGCTTTAAAATGTTTGGGTTATGTCTCCTGTCAACACTGGTGCAGACCTACTGATGATCATTAGAGCTGGCTGCAGAAGTCTGTGAAAAATGTAGAGCTTTTGGGAATGAAAGAAATCCTTCTCCTCCCCAAAATGAGATGAGTGAAAGGTCATTAACTGCGATTCTTAAATTTCTGATATGAAACAGAGATGGGAAGAAATAGATCTGCTTAGGAAGGAAGGCACTGATAATTTTTTTGTCTGGCTGGCTCCAAGGATGTCCTAACTTGATGTGTTAGTTGATTCCCCGCAGCGTGGTGTCCCCAGGGGAAGTGGGGTGTTGGGGAGGGGGGATCTGGCACTAGCCCCGACAGCAGGCAGACAGTTGCCTTGGAAGCTGGGCTGCCACCAAGCCTGGGGAGATGGGCAGGTGAGCTGCCAGGAGACTGACAAAGAGCAGCTGAAAGCACCACACTCCTATGGTACACTTCCCTTTTGACACACTGGTATTTGCTGATGGAAATATATTCAGTGGGGAAATTGCCAGCTAAACCTCTGGCCGTGGCAGCAGAGGAAGTCAAGCTCCATGCCAGAGGTGCTGGGCTGTTGTAGGGCCCTCATTTTCCTAGCAGAGGTGGGCTTGTCTGGGATTGCACAGGGGAAGTGTTTAACTGGCTTACACACACCCCTGTGTCCTGGAACAAGAAAAAATCAAGTCTCAGTGGAAACAGAGTTGCTCTGCTACAAATTGGGAATAAAGTAGTAAACCATAGCTGTGAGTGTACTTATATGTAAGTCCAAGCTATGCATATTCAATAACCTCTCCAGATCCTCAGTTACAAATAAAGACTTGAGGAATTAACTTGCTAAAATAATTAAATAATCTAAGGCCACACAATAAGCGACGTTCCTCGGGATTAGCAGTCTGTTCTGGGAGGAAGTGATTTTCATTGGCAAAGAATCTGTCTTTTTGACCCGTTAGTCTGTCTTTAATAAATCTATAACCCACTCAAACAATGTGGTGAAGAGCAAGGGTTTGAAAGAAGTGCTTCAGGAAAACAATGGGATGGAGAGATGAATGCTCTGTTCAAGGGTGGAGAGCAGTCTTCAGAAGTTATTACAAGAGTAAAATAGAAAGCGTGGCGGGGTTGCCGGGGGTGTGTGTGTGTGGGGGTGCGGGGGGGTGGAAGTAAAAAAACACCTAGCCAAAATTCCCCTGCATTTCTGATCAAGGCTGACTGACTTTTAATTTTTTTAAATCACATGATAAGGTTATTGATCCTTTCCCAAATCACACTCTTAATTGCAGCTCATTGACAAATGAATATTTTAATGCATACATTTCCTGCTAATTATCACCTGGACCAGTCCTTAATTAGATTTCAACACTCATTTAATTAACCCTGATCCAAGAGACTGTTTGGTAACCTGAATCTAATGATTTCAACCTATTTACAGCTGTGTTGGAGGGAGGCACTGGTCCACAGCAGACTGGGCTGTTCAGAGCTGCGGTTGTGATTTGCAGACCAGAGGCTGCAGCACATGGAGGATTTTGAAACTGAGTAAGGTGAATGGGTATTCATCTCTGAAATGGGTTTTGAAGATGTGACCTGCTCTAGTTAACAAGACAAAGAGCTGTAAATAAGTTGGTGTCTTTTTCCTTCCCCCTTTCTTTCTATCTCTGTTTACCCTGGGAGTCTTAAGGCCAGAGAACTGCCTCAGGAAACTGCTGATGCCTCACACTGTTGAAAACCAAGCTATTATTGTAGATGGCATCATGAAAACATGGGTAACCTCCACATGAAGTTCTTGCCCCTGGAGTGTTCTTCCCTCTTGATGTGAGTCATAGTGACTGCACAGCAGCTGTTTGACCCAATAGGATCTAAGGCTGCCTCTTATGAGATGTTTTTCTGGGTTGCCTGTTGCAGCAGGACTTCAGGCCTCTTTGAACATCCCTATCATATACACAGGGCAGAAAGGCCACTGGCAAACAGAAGCAAGTTAGAGCACACACTACAAAGAAAGAGGAGAAAAAGGAGGGCCTTTTAAGAGTGCTCTGCAATGAGATGCACTTGTAAGTGGTTAAAGATTTCTAGCCAGTAGGGATGCTGCATTGCTCTTGAATATGAAGATTGACCTTGGGATTGATGCTTTTTGTATGTTGTTCCTCATGTGCAACCCTTTCATGTGGCCCAAGGAAATCAGGCAGTAAACTCTATCAGATCACCCAGTCCAGGATTTTTACTGGAGGAGCGAAACAGTGCTGTTCATCTACAATTAGAACAAGACTACTTTCTAGTCCAGTACTCCTACTAATCCACTGGATGTTAGAAATGCCCCAGAATGGGCCAGATATTCCACACAGTAAAAACTGCAGAGCCCTTCACTTGGGCTATTTATTGCTTCCGCAAGAAGTTAAACTGTGGCATAAATCAACTGTTGTCTGCTGACAAAGGCAATAGGTCCTGTCTGCTCGATCATTTATTAGTAATACATAATCCTCTTCCTGCTTTCTCCTGTTGTTGGACTGGACCTCATAGTTTGCCAGCCCCCAAGAGAGTTACAGTGGGTAAGTCAATAATGTTTGACATGTACTTTGAGATCTCTGTGTTAATTCGGCATTTTACTGAGGGAAGGACCTGTTTCTTTCTCTACCCTGCAGATCCACAATCAAAAAAGACTACCGTGAAAGTGAGCATTCCTGCTGGTGCTTCTGCAATAGGCTACTTGGAATTGGCATTTATCTCCTTTCCTATCAAATCAACCTCTTTTTTCAAGTGCTTTGATATCTACTGATGAAAAGGATACTGTAAGGGCTAAGTATTATTATGCTTTCCTTATTCTCTCTTGGGCCAGCAAGTCTACTTAATATGACTACCTTGTTTCCCATCCCCCTCCCATGCACAGTAATGAATTGCTCCCCTTAGTCAGCAGAGTCAAATGCTCTCGAGGCTGGCGGGGTGCAGGAAAAGATGGAGGAAAAATCGCTTTGCACCACACTCACTTTGTAATCCCTAATCAGAATCCTCTGCGGGAAAAACTAATTTCCCAGCCTGTCTTGACGTGTGAAATAAAGTCATTCTTGAAAACAGGAGCCTGACAGGTTGCTTGTGAAATTTCATATTCAACTAAAAATAAAACAGCCATCCATTGATATTTCATTTAAAGGCAAAGGAAAACAAATCTTTTGCCTGGTTGTTGGGACTGTTTCCCATTAGTTATGGCCTTCCAAATGGAGTGTATACACAAATTAAGCAAAACCTTTTCAGGAGACCAAATAATGCTGCGCATCATCAGGGAAAGCTGCTTCTCCCTATAACAATATTCATAGGAAAAGTTTTGTGAAGCTGTTTCCTTGTAGAATATATGCCTGAATTTTCTTTTCCTGTCAGCCCTATAAGTCTGCTCTGACTCAGTACATTACCAGTCTCTACAGATGGTTAGACATCTTTTTCTTGCAGAACTGATGAATCTGGGCCTAATTTGTCAAAGCCATTAAATCATGTTTCACTTTAAACTTAGTGAATGTCCTTTTGGAAGTAAACATATGCAAATACTTTACTGCAAGGGTGTCTATCTCATACAGGTCAACTTTTATGTCTCGGCTAGCACAGACAGAGCCAGTTAAAAGTTCTGGGCCAAAAATATTGGGAAAAAAAAGCTTGTTACATTAAATTCCAGTGACTAAAGCTCTTGAGTATTAGAGATCTGAATATGCAGATCCTATTAAGTATCTTCCAAAATGTCAGCCATGCACACCAGCTAAAACGCTTAAATGAATAGGTGCTGCTGGATACTTCTCATCTGGGTGATCAGACTACCTTCCTACGTGTCACCACATATGCTTCACAAGGCTTCAGCAAGCCATTTAGGGTAGCGTTTCCACACAAGGATCCTTGATGTTAGGGCCTGAAAGCCAAAGGAGTACTTCTTTGCCTTGGGATCTGTCAGATCAGGCTGTTTGGTATGATGCTTTCTAAGTTTGAAAGCAAAGCCAGATATTTAGTTTTTTAAAATGCTTGTGTAGCTCTATGGAAAATAGGGCTGCTGAATTAGCCAGTGGGGCTTTGACCCCAACATGGATTTCAGACAAGTGAAAAAGAAACTACTGTCCAATTAAAGCTGTAGAGCAGAGGGAATTTTAGCTAGGTAGAAATGTAATTACCCATGCTGGAAGATGGCCAGAAGACCAAGACTAACATCCCTCTCCTCTTGTGAAATATGCTATTTTTTCCTGTACTCAGGGCTTCAATTTCGTGTCTCATCTGTAAGATGAGTAGGACGGCAGTCACTAGGAGCTATTTCCACTGTACAGTCCTGAGAGGTGGTTTAGACACACTTGAGATGAGAGTGACAGAGACGGAGTGGGGAAGGGAGGCATTCATCCAGGGCTGGAGTGACAGACCCTTTGATAATGCTGCTCCTTCAGTAGAGGGGATTCTTCACGCAGTGCCTAAGTAGAGAGTTGCTGCAGGTACTTCCCTTCACAGGTCTCCGGAGCTGTAATTTATTTGGAGTGGAAGCTTGATTTAGGTTTTACTTGCCCGTACACTACTTAGCAGGTGTCTCTCTGAGCTGAAGTTATTGCTTTCCACGGGGCAACAGAATCTTTGACTCCTGGTGGCACTGTACCCAATTCTAATTAGAAAGAACTCGATAAATAACCTGGATATTAGTATGCCCCTCAAATCAAAGCCAGATATCCAAAAAACCTGAACTTCAAAGCAGAACTCTTCAAGCAGCTCTGTGTTTTTCAGCTCAGTCTATGGATGATAAAAGTCCTCACAGAATCATTCGCCTTCCTTAATGCATTATGAAGTGGAAAGTGTTGTTATACTGATAGACTGGAAATTCTTACCCGCTATTTAGGAATACGAAGCAATAAATAATTCTTTTTTGTCTATTTGAAGAAAAACTTAAAATCCAGAATTCAAAAGAAATCGTTATAGGTTTCCCTTTCCCAATGAGAGTAACATGGCTTGCAAGATAAGGTGTATTTAATTCTGTCTTTACTAAAAATACACTTCCCCTGAAAATATTCTTACAGCAACAAATGATGTAATTTTTAAATAAATTATTATTACTTATTAAGAAAATGTTTGGTAGCTGCAGCATAGAACCCCATGAAAGCTAGTATCTGAATGATCTCTCCATTATCCTAGGCAAGGATGAAAATAAAGATTAAGTGGAATAACTCCAGAGCCATGAAGTGAATTGTCTATTGTGAAAGCGAGGGAGCATCACAGCCAGGTATGGAGGCCCTGATGCTTTGGGACTCTGCTTACATGAGCC